>NC_052148.1:61438130-61746823 GCF_902713615.1 Scyliorhinus canicula
GCTGGACAGAGTCGGTAAGGAGAAACTTTTCCTGCTCGTAAAAGGATCAAGAACGAGAGGGCACAGATTTAATGTGATTTGCAAAAAGAAGCAAATACAATGTGAGAATAAACGTTTTCACACAATGAATGGTTCAGATCTGGAATACACAGTCTTAAAGTAAGGCACAATTGAGGCATTCAAGAGGGCATTAGATTATTATTTTTTTGGAAAAAATACGTGAGGTTACAGGGAAAATGCAGGAGAATGGTACTAGGTCATGATGCTCATTTGGAGAGCCGGTGCAGACACGATGGGCCGAATGACCTCCTTCTGCATTGTAAGAACTCCATAATTCCGTGGATTATTAATGTAGCTAATTTGACAATTATGCTCTTTTTTTTAAACTCTTCCTTCTTCCCTCACCTCCTCAGTTCATTCTAGCAAATTCTTAGAGTTAAGACTTATTGCGTGGACTCTATCAAGCAATTCTCAAAGGACCAATAACAGTTAAAGAAAAAAACAGAACCACAGTACATATCTCCAGACTATCAGCTCACAGACGGGTAGGGATCTTGACATTCATTATCTCAGTGGGGATGATTCGTATCATAGCACGAGCAGAAACCTGCTACCACTGAGCCAAAGCTAAAAATTAATTTGAAAAGATAGGCCAAGGCAAAGAGATTATGTGACCATTCTGAGTGGAGTGTGCCTCTAAATTTAGCTCCTTTATCATGGTAGATCTGTAAGCTCTCAAATAGCTAGCCTTCTACAGACGTTTAGTAGTTTTAAAGGGAGCTGGTTCACAGAAATATGCCTTCTAGAAACCATGCTAAAATTACTCAATTTTTGCAAAGTTGTGGCACTGACCACCTATGCTATATGATCCAGTTAACAACAATGCTGAAAAAGTAAATTAATTTGTTGTGTGTCTTGACACCTAAACCATTTTAGTGGAAAGGGAAACATGAACATTATCCTATTGTTTGAACTGATGTTGGTCATGATCATAAGCTACGCGTCAGGGGGTAGTACTTTTGCTTCTGGGTCAGGAAATTGTGGGCGGGATTCTCCATTCGCTAACGCCGAAATCGCGTTCGGCATTTGGCCGGAGAATCCCAGTTTGTGCCGAAATCGGGGCGGTGCCGCTTTTGCGATGCGATGCGGGCTCGAAAATGGCATACTCGAAGAGTACGCCGTCTGGTCAGCCTCAGGACGTCACCTGAGGCCTTCCCCTGATGCTCCACCCCCGACGGGCAGAGTTCCCGATGGCGCGGAACACTTATCCTTTTTTATTTGTGAACCTGACGTGGCGGCTGCAGACTGAGTGCAGCGCCGCCACAGTCGTGGGGGAGGGGGGGGGGGGGGGGTGGGGAGCCATTCCACGGGTGGGGGGGGGGCTTTGGTGGGGTTTGGGGGTACTGGTGGTGGTTAGCGAAGGGGGTACCAGGGATGGCGAGGGGGGTTAGCGGGGGACAGTATGTGGCAGGCCGGGTCCATGCACAGCCGGAGCCATGATGCACTGCATGACATTGAGAGTGCTGTAGTGAGGGAGGTGCTGCCCATTGGATGGGACACTGTCTGATCTCTCAAGTGGATATAAAAGATCCCATGGTTCTATTTGAAGAAAAGCTGGGGAATTCTTCTTGGGTGTTCTGGCTCAGTATTTATCCATGAAACTGATGAACTGGTTATAGACTTCAAAAGGGAATTGAACATTAGAAGGAACAAAACTGCAGAAGTAATTTGTGAGAGTTCCAGATCTGCCATATCACTTAATAACTATCCACTAAAATGTTAAGACAGCAATATAAAAACTAAAAGGCTTTCTCTAATAATGATGGTGATTGTGCTCCTTATTCTCTGAAAAATCTGAGAAAATTGCCTGGCACATTGTCCATCATTCTATTTTCATAGTGCAATACATATGTGAATGAAAGTTAATTTCACTTCACCACTGTTATACTTGACTACACAATTACATGACCAACATCAAGTTGCGGATGCATCAGAATTTCTTGCACGTGTGCGTCGGTAAGGCTAACGATATTCTGTTTGTCTCCCTCCAGAAATAGTGGGCGGCATTCTCTGGCCTCCGACGCCAAAATCGCATTCGGCGATCGGCCGGAGAATCCCGTTGGCGGCGAAATCGGGGGTGGGTGGTGCTGCATTTGCTATGCTCCGCCCCCCCCCCCCTCCAAAACATGCCGCATGCCGTATGGACGGTCTCAGGATGTCACCTGAGTCCCTTCCCTGATGCTCTGCCCCTGATGGGCCGCGTTCCCGACGGCATGGGTCACTCATGCTAATTTTTGTGGGGAACCCGGCATCTCCACAGTCCAGCACCGCCACAATTGGGGAGGGGGGAGCCGATCCGTGGGCTGGGGGGGGGTGGCTTTGGTGGGGGCTGGGGGCACTGGTGGAGGGGTGGTCCGGGAGTGTTGAGGCTGGTAAAAGGGGGGGTACTATTTGGCAGGCAGGGTCCGTGCCTGGCCGCCGCCGTGCACATCCGCGGCCTCGGACCAGTCAATTCTCCGGCCGTATCCGCAGCTAGAGCCAGGGGTTTTACGCTGAGTGCCTGCTGGACCCCCCACCAGACAGAGTATCAGTGGAGGTTTTGCACAGTTTTTTCGGGGATAAAATGGTCCTGTTCCCACGCCGGCATCAGCACTTAGTCCAAAATCAGAGAATCCAGCCCTGTGCCCAGTTCCTTTTCTGGCTTATACTCATTTGTTCATGGCATGTTAGCGTTGCTGTCAAGGTCAACGTTTATTGTCCATTCTAGTAGTCTTTGCTAAGGTGGTGATGAGATGCATGCTGCCATGTACTGCTGCAGTCAGTGCGGTGAAAATATTCCCACAGTGCTGTTAGCTGGAGTTCAAGCATTTTGATTGTGCGACGACGAAGGTACAATAGTATAGTTCTTATCAGGTTGGTGTGTACCCTGGAGGGGAATATGCAGGTTGTGGTGCATACTATCCTTGTTTTTCTAGGTGGTAGAGATTGTGGGCTTGGAAGGGGCTGTCGAAGAAGCCTTGGAGAATTACTGGAGTGCGCCACTGGTGGAGGGAACCAGTTTTTAAAATAGTGGATACAGTGTCACTTGAGAGGTCTGTTCAAGCTTTAGTCTGACCCTAAGCTACAAAATCCATATTCTGTCTGCAAGGCTGTACACTTAGCCCCCTACTATACTCCTTATACACGAGTGTGTGGCAAAATTCGGCTCGAACTCCCATCTACAAGTTTGCTGATGACACGACTGTAGTGGGTCGGATCTCAAACAACGATTAGAGTACAGGAGTGAGGGAGAACCTAGTAGCATGGTATAACGACAACAATCCCTCCCTCAATATCAGCAAAACTGAGGAGCTGGTCATCAACTTCAGAAAGCGAAGTGTCGTACACACTGTCTGCATCCACGGTGCTGAGATGGTTGACAGCTTCAATTCCTAGGTGTACACATCACCAACAATCTGTCCAGGTCCACCCACATTCCCGTACCAGCCTCCCCGGACAGGCGCCGGAATGTGGCGACTAGGGGCTTTTCACTAACTTCATTGAAGCCTACTCGTGACAATAAGCGATTTTCATTTTCATTTCCTTTCATTCATCGACGCTACGACCAAGAAAGCAGATCGGTGCCTATACTTCCTCAGGAAACTAAGGAAATCCGGCATGTCCACATTGACTCTTTCCAATTTTTACAGATGCACCATAGAGAGCATCCGACCTGGCTGCATCACAGTCTGGCATGGCAACTGCTCGGCCCAAGTCAGTAAGATACCACAGAGAATCGTGAATACAGCCCAGTCCATCACGCAAAACCGCCACCCATCCATTGACTCTGTCTACACCTCAAAAATCCTTCCCACCAGGGTTATTCTCTCTTCTAACCTTTCCCATTGGGCAGGAGAAACAAAAGTCTGAGAACACTTACTAACAGACTGAAAAACAGCTTCTTCCCCGCTGTTACCAGACTCCTGAATTACCCTCTTATGCATTTAACTGATCTCTCTATGCCTCTTCTCGACTGTGTAGCACTGTACTCCATATGCTTCACCCGATGTCTATGCATTGAAATTATGTATGTATTGTATGTCCTATGTTTTTCATGTATGGAACGATCTGCCTGGACTGTACGCAGAATAATACTTTTCACTGGAGCTCCGTACACATGACAGAACTACATTTAAACCTGTCTGTTACCAGACCTCCAGCATTATATACCTCTCTGCCTATCTCAGCTCCTTGCCACTGAAGCTCTCACCTATGCCTTCTGTGAGTTCTTGACTTTTTTTCCAAATGTACTTCTCAGGGCATTTCTGAGCTGCACCTTACATTTCTCTAATTTATCCAAAGCTCGACAGCCTTTGTCCTAACTCTCAAAAAATCCTGCTCACCTTTGCTCCAATCCTCTCTTGCCCATTTTCGAGTATTGTAGTTTCAAAATCACTCCCTACCGGTTCCTCCAAGACCGCACCCCTTTCTACCATAAGAACATAATAGGATCAGTATTTGGTAAATATGGGCCGGGATTCTCCCCTACCCGGCAGGGCGGGGGTCCCGGCATAGCGGAGTGGCGCCAACCACTCCGGCGTTGGGCCTCCCCAAAGGTGCGCATGCTGCCGCTGACGTCACCACCAGCGCATGCGCGCTCGGGGAATCTCTTCCGCCTCCGCCATGGTGGAGGCCATGGTGACGGCAAAAGAAAAAGAGTGCCCCCACGGCACTGGCCCACCCGCCGATCGGTGGGCCTCGATCGTGGGCCTAACTACCGTGGGGGCACAACCAAGGGTTTCCGATCGCCCCGTGCCCCCCCCCCCCCCCCCCCCCCCCCCCCCCCCGGCACCCGCTCACGCCGCCAACCCCGCCGCCAGCAGAGGTGGTTGAAACCACGGCGGCGGGAGAGGCCTCTCAGCGGCGGGACTTCGGCCCATCGCAGGCCGGAGAATCGCCGCGGGGGGCTCGCCGATCGGCGCGGAGGGCACGCCGATCGGCGGGGCATGATCCCCCCCCCCTCGCCAATTCCCGGGTGGCAGAGAATTTCTGCCACCGATTCCGGGGGCGGGATTTTCGCCGGCCCCGGGCGATTCTCTGACCCTGCGGGGGTTCGGAGAATTTCGCCCATGATCTCGCAACCCTGCTGCACTATTCAATAAGATTGTGATGGTTGCAATTTCATTTAGCCCCCCCCACTCTGCCTTCACCTTCCACTTATTTCAACCCTCACTCCATTCTGCATTTTTGATAGATCATTCAGTCGTAATCTCCCTGTTCTTAAAAACACCCTTCCTTTTTGTTGCTACAGTTGTCCCTACCTGCAAACGCCTCCTCCTAACTCCGTGTGCATTTTGGATCTTTCTGTGGTCTGATACCTAACGTGAGATGCCTGGGTCTTTTGCTCAGTTGCAGGTACAAATTGTTGAATTTGTGTAAGGAGTGTTTTTTGGGATTTTAAAATTGAAGGTATTCAAAAATAACTTTTAATAATTATGTTGATTGAGCTGTATTCTTTTTTGGCAAGTCCTTCAAAGATTTCATTATCTTCAATTTATTCAGGTTGACTCGTGAAGTCAGATTGCAAGATTTCATTTGGAAATTACTGCAAAATAGCTCTATCGGTATTTCTACTGGGAAATCTGATTGACTTCTGTTTACAGCAGTATAATTTTGTTAAATGCTTTTCTAAAATCTACTTTGCTAATATGCTGCTTATTTTTAAATGCAGTTTGAGTTGATGATGTGGCGCAACATCAGCTTTATTTTGATACCTTTTAGCGAATTTGGAAAATGCTCAATGGCATTATTGTAACCTTTTTAGATTCATGTGAGATATTTGCATGTTTTACGTAGCTCTGACCCCAAGTATCCCTCATGCTCCCTTAAATCCAGGATGCCCCTTTACTGGATCAAATATCTAAATCAATGATAGCAAAAGCCAGACATTTCATAGAAAACACTTCTAATTTATCTGATTAATGTGGATACACCACTTGATGCTTGATTTTCTTTGCCGTTGGTAGATGGTGTATCCTTTCCATCAGACAGAAACTCGGGTTATCAACCAACAATTAATTTAACAAAGATATGCAAGTGAATGGTGCTTTGTGAAAAGTCTTAATGCAGTAACGTACAAACTTTGCATTTCTATTGGAATATTCTGTGGCTTGTTCAGACAACATTAAGCAGGCTTTAGTTTGCTTTTGGGCCCAGTTTATTGGTAACTGGAACATCATTTCTTTCACCTTCTGGTGAGATTCAGGAGGGTGTTGTCAATGGATATCAAAGGGCCCAGGATATATTTTTGTGAAACAAAAAAAAGCATTTTGAGTGCATCAAACTAAATTTTGGAAGAAGGAAGTAAAACTAAAGTTATGATTGTAAGGGGGGGGGGGGGGGGGGGGGGGG
The DNA here is from genome assembly GCF_902713615.1 of Scyliorhinus canicula. NCBI lineage: Eukaryota > Metazoa > Chordata > Chondrichthyes > Carcharhiniformes > Scyliorhinidae > Scyliorhinus > Scyliorhinus canicula. The sequence goes on from NC_052148.1 coordinate 61,444,521, forward strand.
ACACACCGGGTGACAGAAGTAAAATGCTTAATGTAGTTTTATATTAGGTTTTCGTAATTTAGGATTGAAAAAGTAAAGCTGTAGCTGACTTGATATAGCTTTATTACTGAAATAGATATTTCAGCAGATGCTTGATGGGTGGCACGGGTGGGGAAGGCCCAGGAAATTTAGAATGTTCCTAGAGAGACCAACTGTGTAGGAATGAAAAGAAAAAAAGTTTTGGGTTTTATTAAACACTGAATTTTGAACAAAGATCAGCACAGTAGTTGTGTATCGTTATAAAGCATAGGCAATGTTTCTTGTTGTTGATGGTTTTGGTAGAATTTCAAGTACAGATGTTTGAGCTTTGAAGGGTATAAGATGGCCTGATATTCCACTGAAGGTTATTCCTTAGCACTGTAAGTTTAAAAAAAAATAATTTTTATTGGAATTTTTTTACAGAAAATATAAAAATATAACAACAAGTAATAATATGCAACTAACTGCCCCATAACACCCACAAATCCCCCCAAACCGTAACATCACATGTATCACACTCCCCACACCCCCCCCCCAACAAGAAAACTTAACCATAAATTAAAATTAAATAAATCAAATTTAAATTAAATAAACAAACATAGTCATCGTCCCCACCCCCCCGGGTTGCTGCTGCTACTGTCCCAGTACCCTAGCGTTGAGCCAGAAAGTCGAGGAAAGGTTGCCACTGCTTAAGGAACCCTTGCACCGATCCTCTCAGGGCGAATTTGACCTTCTCTAGCTTAATGAAGCCCGCCATGTCATTGATCCAGGCTTCCACGCTTGGGGGCCTCGCGTCCTTCCATTGTAGCAAAATCCTTCGCCGGGCTACTAGGGACGCAAAGGCCAGCACACCGGCCTCTTTCGCCTCCTGCACTCCCGCCTCTACCCCAACCCCAAAGATCGCGAGTCCCCATCCTGGCTTGATCCTGGATCCCACCACCCTTGACACCGTCCTCGCCAACCCCTTCCAGAACTCCTCCAGTGCCGGGCCTTAGCACTGTAAGTTATCATACATTCACTTGGATTTTACACCTTGGACAGCTTTTTATTTGTGGTCTGGATTTGGGTAATGCTGGCAAGGATACAGTTATTGCCCATTCCTAGTTGCCATGAGAAGCAATGGCTTACAACTAAATGGTTCTGTTAAGGCACTTTAGAGGGTACAATTGTCAACTAATTTTGGACCAGGCTGAAAAAAAGGCAGCAGGTTCTCTTCCCTATAGGACATGAGTCTAACTGATTTACTAATATATAGACAAGCAGCTTTCAGTCACTTTTCTGAAAACTTACAAAATACCAGACTTGTTCAGTTGAATTTCTTGCTTGCCATCATTCAGTTTAAGTCATGACATTTGGTTGCTAGACCAGGACAATGAATCCACTACTCTTTCGCACACTGCTGAGGAGACTGGTTGGAGTCAATGAGTGTGTTTATTTGTTACTACTCATGGAGTTACATTTGAACCCCACTTTGGAAGTAATAATATAAATGGGCTGTTTTGTACGTGAATTACTTTCACTTCAATGTTTTTACGTTTGAAAATTTCTAATTTAATATAAAGCAATTTCAGCAACATACAGAAGCTAAACTTGTGTAGTGTAAATCAAGTGTGAAAGCCCAAAGTAACACTGGCAGCGAAGTGGAATGGCACTTACTCTCCCCAGTCTGTTTCAGCCTGGCATTTGGATAGACCCTGACTTCAAATTAAGATATTATTCTAAAATTTCAATGTCTGTGTGAAAGAAAACTGTTATCAGTGCAATATAAGTACACATTTAGTTTTGAATCTTGATTATACTTATCGATTATGGATAATTGGACCAGTATTGTTTCCACTCTTTTGAGAAGAATTACTGTATTGATGTGACATTGTTGACTTCCTCCACTAGGATTGGTGGAAATTAACTATTGAGAGTGACTTTATTGTTGGTGTTATGTGGTGTCTTGCAGCATGACAAAGGAAATTATTGCACTCTTGGCCTGACCACCTAACTGGGTTGTATTGTTATTAATTTACTTAAACGTTGTCAGAACGTTAAGCCACAAAATGAATATGGCCATACTTTCTCTGTTTTATTGTAGAAAGACTATGGGTGAGATTTTCTGTGCTTCCCTTCCATTGGCCGGTGGCAGGATCTTCTGGTCCCGCCGTTGACAACGGGGTTTCCAGTTTTATGCACCCCCTCCCTTCCCGCCACCGGGGATTTGCGACCAGAAGATCCCGCCGGCAAGAATGGCGGAAGATTCCGGCCTCATTTCCATTAGGTAGCTGAATGATTGAAACTTTATGTACTAGTTTTTCCTCATGCCATTTAATGTATCTGTTGGTAGTCATGGGGAAACTTGTACACTAAATAAAACTTATTTAAAAGGGTTTCGGAAAATATTGAATTAATATTAAGAAACCCTCTGTTTCCATTATAAGCAATTGGCAAAGATAACAAAACAAATATCATTGCTGCGAAAAGTGCTCGTGTGCTGAAAATTGTAAAAAAATCCAAGTAATCAGAGAAGTGGTCTAACTTTGTGCTTGTTCAATATTAATCATTCTTCATAGTTTACCATATATAGCTTCCTGCTTCAAGTTTATAATCAATATTTATTCCTTTTAATATATGTTAATAGGTATCAGCAACTATGGGATGTGGTATGTGTGACTCGATTAAATGTCTTTGTATTATAATGTGTGTTGACATTCTATGGTGAAAGAAGATCTGATGCAGACATAACTGTATATGGTTTTGAATGATTGTAAATGCTGCAATGAAGTATGAAGCATTGTGATCATCATACATTTATGCTTTAAGTATGTAGTCAGTTTCCTCTTGAGACTGTTGCTGCTCTTACTGAGAGAGAGATGCAGTATAGACGGGATGTGGCCCAGTCTCTGACCTCATCCCTTGAGGAATAAAAATGCCCCAAAAGAATGGAAATCAACTTATCACCAAGTTAAAAAGGAAACCGAGATATGTGTGGGGCCTGATTTATGGTTATTTACAATGACATTCTTTTCAATATATTCATAATGTCATTCCATTTGATACTCTGTTAAAAGGGTTTGCGTAATTATGTGTTCTTTTTAATACCCGAGGCGATTTATTGGGGGTTGGTTAGAAATTGTCTGACTGCCAAATATTCATGTCTAGATCTTTTGTGTGTTTTTGTTGCCAACTTCAGATTGCAAGTATGCATCAGTGTTACCTCGTAACATTGTCGGCATTCTTTGGCTGGCTGGTGTGCTTCAACGGTATTTAAAGTTTTAAATAACTGATCAAAAAAAGTAACATTCTATTTTAGGCACCTTGCAGCTTTTTTCACCAATGAAGGTCATAAATGAACTGGATTTGCTGGGAGGGTGCAGTATGAAAATAGACTGGGAGGTGTTTCTATAGAAAAAATCAACTTGCATTGATGGAGCCTGTCACATCCTCCGGTTGTCCCAAAGAATTAACTCTGAAGTTAAAAACGTGTAGGCAAATGTCGCTCCAAATGTGAGCACAGCCTGGTTCCACAGGCATTAATAAGACGTATTGCGTCTGGTGTTGCCGGTTGAGGGGTAAATGGTGGCAAGGATACTGGGAGAGCTCCCTTGCTCTTTTTTTATTTTGAATGGTACCATGGGGTCTTTAAATGCGTATGACAGGTAGATGTGGGCTCGATTTTAATTGACATCTTAAAGAAAAATGCAGCATTCCCTCCATACAGCACATTGGTGTCAAGTGTAGATCTGGTACTCCAGCCCTGGAGTAGAGCTTGATTCTACCATCTTCTGACTCTGAAGCAGTGGTACCACCAGTGAGCCAAGTGGACACTGAAATTATACGCTGCTTTTACGTTGTGAGAAAGTGGTCCTTCTACGAAAGATGAATCATCCAGAATGGAAAGAAACTGAAGTTCAACCTTTTCAACTCATATTTAATTGTTAAAGTAAAATGAGAAAATGTTGAAAAAAGATAGAACAATCAACATCTTCGTGTTTCAGTCTCCTTCATCAGAACTTTATTTTGTATTTGTTACTCTATTTTCAAGGAAACAAGAAAACATTTAGAAACTTACCTAGAACTTGGGAGATATTATCACTTGTACTAGGTTCTTATGCACCATTCTCTCTTTTTGTCTCTCATTCGCGTTCTATCTCTATCCCTGTCATTCTCTCTGTGTCTCTCCGCTTTCTTTTCTAGCCATCCTCTTCCATTCTTAGTGGGGTACTGGAACTTATTTTGGTTTAGTGCTTACAAAGTAGAATCCTGGAACAGCTTCACAAGGGCCAGCCTGGTGTTGTTAGAATGAAGTAGCTGGCAAGAAGCTACTTCAGGTGACCCAGATTGGATGCCCAAATAGAGGAGACGGTGGGGTTATGCCAATCCTATGCTGCATTGATAAATGTACCTCCAATACAACCTTTGCATTCATGGGAACGGCCTACCAGGCCATGGCAAAGAATCCATGTCAAACCAGTCGAAGAACACGTTTTTGGTCACGGTTGACACACATTCAAAGTGGCTGGAGGTTGCCATGATGAAGTCGACAACTACAAAACAGACCAGGCTTGATGAGGTATTTGCAAGATTCGGGCAACTTGAGAACCTCATGAGCGATAAAAATACTCCATTCACATCAACCGAATTAGAGAACTACCTGAAGCATCGCCAAATCAAATCTGCCCTCTACTATCAGTTACCAGTGGTTTAGTTGAACGTTTTGTACAATCACTCAAACATGCAGTGAAGGTTTCGAGTGTTAAATGCTGTCTACCCAAACGTGTCAATAGCTTTCCAATGGTTGGTCAACAGAGTAAATTGACGGCCAAACAAATAATGGTGCAACCTTCGAATACCAAAAATAATGCTTCTTTCTCAAGTTGAGCATAGTTGGACTTGGCGCTACTCAATGAGCGGGATTCGCCCATACAAGGCGGGGCGGGGGTGTCCTGGCAGGACAAAGAGGCGTGAACCACTCCGGCGTCGGCCCGCTCCAAAGGTGTGGAATCCTCCGCACCTTCAGGGACTAGGCTGGCGCCGGAGTGGTTTGCACCCCGCCGGCCGGCGTGGAAGGCCTTTGGCGCCGTGCCAGCTGGGGCCAAAGAGAGTCCGCCGGCCGACAAGAGTCCGGGCATTTGCGGGTGTGTCAGCGGCTGCTGACGTCATCCCCGCGCATGCGCAGGGCGGGGCCGCCTACGCGGAGGCCATCACTGAGGCTGACACGGCCGACGCGTAGGAAAAGAGTGCCCCCTTGGCACAGGCCCGCCCGCGGATCGGTTGGCCCTGATCGTGCGTGTGGTGAATCACAATCCTAGTAATTCACACTGTGTTATATTGTATGTGTTGTGTCTGTGTAAGCTCGGTATACGAGCAGTTGCGCGGCTCTGCCCATAGGGGGAGATGAGGAGTTTGTACTGGGCTCCACCCATGGCTCCTCCCATGGTTCCACCCATGGCTCCTCCCACTAATTGGAAGTATAAAGATCTGCAGTTGTGAGCTTGCTGCTAGTTCATCACGTCACAGGCAGGCTCAGTTGTAAGACCATTAAAACCACTGTTCACTTCCAACCACGTGTCTTGTGAATTGCTGGTCACATCAGTGGGCCAGGCCACTGTGGGGGCACCCCCCGGCACCAGATCGCAGCCAGCCAGCCCCCCTCCCCCAGGACCCCGGAGCCCACCCACGTCGCCAGTCCTGCCGGTAAGGAATCTAGTCTGATCCACGGTGGCGGGACTGGCAAAGAACCAGCAGGACTTCAGCCCATCGCAGGCTGGAAAATTGCCGGTTGGGCCGCTGCAAGCGGCCGCCGACTGGCGCGGCGCGATTCCTGTCCCCGCCGAATCTCCAGTGCCGGAGAATTTGGCGGGGGCGGGATTCACGCTGCCCCCCCCGGGGATTCTCCGACCCGGCGGGGCTCAGAGAATCCCGCCCAATGTCTTGGAGGCAAGTGATATCGGTCGCTCTTCGCTTGAGGCAGTATATGTGAGACAACTGCTCCAACCCCACAGGGTGATGCATTGCAAACAAGCTGTCGCTTCAGGTTTGGGTTATAATGGACCAATAGCTCCGATTCCTATAATTTGTTTTGACATTTTGGTAAGGTTCCTCACAACCTTTCATTCAGAGCCAAGCTTGTTTGTTAGAAAGCAATGTATTTAAAGGCCTTGTTGCTAAGTGCGGCATGAACTTTCCATAGTAATTTAATAATCCTAGAAACAGCCTTAGCTGAGTCACATTCTGCAGTCGTGGAGCATCCAGGATCTCTGACATCTTCTGAAGTTCTTTGTTAAGACTTTCTTGGTTGGTGATGTGTCCAAGATGGTGAATTGAAGATTTTAAAAAATTGCACTTTCTTGACCGAGGTTATGGAGTTGCACCCTTACAAGAGCAGTTTCTAGGTTCTTTACATTCAAACCTATAATCAAAATGTTGTCCAGGTAGCATTGCGCACTCAATAGCCCACGGGAAGAATTATTTTTATTTGCCACAACGATGATTTTGCCTTGGGTATTGATAACATTTCTCACAATCTCTCTCCCAACTGTTTATAGGGCTAGATCGCCATGATAATTCCTTCTACTGGCTCACAAAATCGTCACAGATTGTATTCTGTTTTTTTCTTTATGGCCCAGATCCCGTCACCGCAAAGAGAGAATCCGAGGTGACACGCATCGAGTTCATATAACATAGTGAGGAGGTTTATCGGCAAGATGCTGCTCAACAGGGTAGAATGGTGAACTCCACAAAAACCTGTCTGTGAAATGCTCAGGTGACTTCATTGCATAACACGTGACATTACACCAGCCAATGGTGTTCCTCTGATACATAACTGGAACTTCTCCTTGTCCCCCTCCCCATGTCCGGCTCCCCTGGTACACCTTCTCTTGACTAATGCTCTGGTTGAAGTCACCCGACTTGCAGTTTCCCACCATTTATTTTTGTTTCCTTTTCTTCCGCTCATGTGTGTAGGGCTGGGTCTCGGTCTAAAGAGCGTTAAAACGACTGACTACGCATGTGCGGCCAGATCCCAGCTAGCGCATGAACAGATGCCCCAACGCCCACCAAGCACTGTATTTCCTGGCCTCCGAGCTCCGAATTATGATCATTTTTTTTCTCCTTGCATTTTATCACCATATATTTGAATATCAAGCCAAGTGAAATTGTCCCAATCCTGGAAAGTTTTAAGTTGCAGGATGTATGCTCGAATAGAAAGCCTTTTGAATACCCCTGCAGTAGAAAAATGCAAACGTAGCTGAGAGACTGAAGAAAACATTTATCTAACTGCACATTACTTAGTATCTATTCCTAGAGTGTAATAATTGCATCAGATTTGCCTTATTCCAGTAAATTATACCACACATAACATAATTGAACCATTAACTTAATTACAGTTGAACATAAAGCCGCAATTCAACTTGTTTGCACACAAGCATCTAAGTTGCAACAAGGACTGATTGAATCTAGATTAGGTCGTGAACATTTTCACTTGCCTGTTCCAGACAGAATTAATATACATGAGCTTCTTCTGAATAACCAAATAAACTAAATCAAATTGAGGGACAAATTAAAAGGCAGCCCCTTATAGAGATACTGATTCGAAGTTGTACTTGAAATCGTTTGGGGAAATTTTTATACTGCAAAGCTTGGATATATGCCAGTTAATCTTTTCACTAAACCCTCTGCCATATGTCTGTTGCTAAATAAGTACACCAGATTTTTAAAAATCCACTGCAAAGAAAACATTGTGGCCTAAGTACTGGAGCCTAAATGGTTATACTACTTTTCGTCGGGTGCTGGAGGGGGGTAGTGTTGTTGGGGGCGGGGGGTAGTGTTGTGGGAGGGGATTGTTGGGAGGAAGGGTGTAAGGAGGAAGGAGCATTGCAGGTTCGGGGGTGAGGAGGAAGGGGATGTTGTGGATGGGGGGTGAGGAGGGAGGGAGTTTTGTGTGGTGGGGCGTATGGACAAGGGAGGGTTGTGAGGTGGGACGTGAGGAGGAAGCGAGTGTTGTGGGGTGGGGGGGTGAGGAGGAAGGGAGTGTTGTGGGGTGGGCAGGTGAGGAGGGAGAGAGTGTTGCGGGGCAGGGAGAATGAGTGACGGGGAACTGTTGGGATTGGATGGATGGGGTGCGTGGCATGGGAGGTGTTTGCTGGTTTAGGAGGGTGGGTGATGGGGAAGTACTGCTGGTTGGGGAGGGGGCGGGAGGGTGTTGCTGGGTGGAGGGAGTGCTCGTGTTGGAGAAGGAAAAGAGGTTATTGTGTGAATTATAATATTGTTATTATAGTACATTGTAAGTTGAATTTTCAGTGCTCAGATAATCAACCAAAATTCTAGCGGGTTGTGCCAAATACCATGCACATGTTGCATGTGTTAGAACTACAGTGACAAAGCAGACTGGGATGTTGATTCGAGGGATATGGCTGACTTATGAGGAAAGCTTGAGCAGGCTGAGTCTATACTCATTGGAGTTTTGAAGAAATTAGAGGTGATCTTATTGAAACACAAAGATTCTGAAGGGGCTTGACAGGGTATATTCTGAGAGAATGTTTCCTCTCCTGGGGGAATCTTAATCTAGGGGGCACAGTTTAATAATAATGGGTCACCCATTTTGAGATGAGAAGGAATATCTTCTCACAAAGGATCATTCATCTTTGGAATTCTCTTCCACAGAGAACAGTGAAGGATAGGTCATTGAATACATTCATGGCTGAGTTAGATAGAATTTTGATCAACAAGAGTGTCGAGGATGATGGAGCTGATGGGGGTGGGGGTCGGGGGCTGCTGCAGGGTAGCAAAGTGGAGTAAAAGCCACAAACGGATCAGACATTATTTTGGCGAATGGTGGAGGGGGGCTGAATGACCCATTCCTCCTATTCCTTTAGACTTTCGGGTGATCTGCACCGCTGTTTCCAAGTTTTGCCCTAGGATAAAATCAACTTAATAATAACCTGGTGATAAAATCAACGTGGTTCTTAATGGCAGGATGGAGTGTAGAAGTAGGCAGTTTGCATCCTGATTAGCTACTAGTTTGTTTCTTCCACCTAATGTATTTTTTAAACTGGTCATAGTGGGAAATTCACAGGGGTATCACAGGGGCTGTTTAGCTCACAGGGATAATCGCTGGCTTTGAAAGCAGACCAAGGCAGGCCAGCAGCACGGTTCGATTCCCGTAACAGCCTCCCCGAACAGGTGCCGGAATGTGGCGACTCGGGGCTTTTCACAGTAACTTCATTTGAAGCCTACTCGTGACAATAAGCAATTTTCATTTCATTTCATTTTCAAATTCTTTAACAATCATGTTTAGCAGAGGAGCAGTACTGTGTGAAATTGTACCAAAATGTCCATTCCAGTTAAATTTGTTTGTTTGGGCTCTCGATATTTATAAAATGTACCCTTATGCTAACATTATATGAATTGCTTTGCAGTAATCCATGGATGAACTTTTATTGGGACTGAGAGTGTAAAACTGGTGATTCATTTGTTATGCTTCTCTTGATTTTCATTTCCATTCAATGAAAATAAAAATCGGAGGGGTATATAATAGACATCTGATTCAGTAGTGTTTGTTATATACTAATGCCCAATGTCAAACTGGGCACAATCTTTGTAAGTGTGTATAAATATTGACATACTTAAAAGATTTGGCAACTGTTTATTGTACTGACCCCTGATGACTTGGGATTTCCTTTAAGTTGAAAAAGGATGAGCTGAGCCCTGCTTTGAATTTCTTAATCTAAATCATGTCACTACCGTTTATCCAAATATGGAAGGTGTGTATTGTTGGCAAGATTAACATTTATTGCCCATCCCTAGCTTCCTTTCTGAAGGTGGCAGTGAGCCCTTGATCTATTGCAGTCCATGTGATGTATGTTCTCTACGGTGCTGCTGGGGAGAAGGTTCCAGAATTTAGGCCTAGAAGGAACGATTATATATTTTCAAGTCCATAACTGTTTTGGGGGGGGGGGGGGGGGGGGGGGGTGTGTGCAGGGGTGAGGATCGGGTATGGGGGAGGGGTCAAAATGGAGGTGCTGGCATTCCAAAGCACCTGAGGTCTTGTCTTTCCCAACAAAATCACAAATAGAAAGAGTTTTATCGTGGAATTATAGTGAAAGTATTATATAGGGGGGAGGCAGTATTAATGTAGGCAAGAAGTCAATGTGGGCTGATTTAGATGGTGTTGAAAGGGTGAAAGTTACCTACTTGAACCGCGGCAGTCCTTGTGGTGTAAGCAAACCCACAGTGCCACAGCAAGATTATAATATTGGTTCCACAAGCCAGAGGCCCATGTCACATGACTCCCACCTCACCACACTTCTTTGACAAAGGATATGCATCCCTCATCTGTGTCCCCGGGATTGTCAAATGTCTTAACCATTAAGAACTGAAAGGAAGGTCACACAGCTGTTTATTATAGAATCATAGAATCCCTATAGTGCAGAAAGAGGCCATCTGGCTCATCGAGTCTGCACAGACCCTCTGATAGAGCCCCCTGCCTAGGTACAATCCCCCACCCTATCCCCGTAACTCTATCTCGGGGCAATTTAGTGCTGCCAATACACCTAACCTACATATCTTTGGACTGTGGGAGGAAACTGAAGCATTGGAGGGAACCCACGCAGACATGGGGAGAATGTGAAAACTCCACACAGTCACCCAAAGTCAGAATCGAACCCGAGTCCACTGTGCCACCATGCCGCTCTTTGTCTTAGCAGATGAGCAGACTCCTTTTGACCAGCCTGGGCCATGAAATGCAGATGGTCTTGCATAGCTCTCTTTGCATTTGGTCTCTTCTGCCCAAAGGGTGTCATTAGCTGCTCCCCAGTGATAATGATGTGCAAGTTCCCCATCACTGTAAGGCAACTCTTTTTGTTCAATGGTCAGTCAGACATAGATTCAAACATCTTGAGGATCTTTGTTCAGTTTTTCACATTTTAGAAATAGCTATGAGGAAATAATATTTATTTATTTATTTATTAATTAAAAATATACAGTGTGAGGTCTTAGTCCCCCACAGTACAGAAAAAATGTTACAGGTACAGGATTTTGGATAGAGAAACTTTCACTATTCTAAACTCTGTACATGCAGTTACGTTAGGTCGTACATTTTTTAAAATTGCAAGTTTCTTTGGGGAGAGAAAGAAAATTAATGGGTGGAATTTTAAGGCGCTGCCCCACCGCGACAGGGCCAGAAAATGCAGTGAGCTGTTCACAACTCCATTAACTTTGTCGGGACTGTAAAATTCCATGCAACATTTCAGTCAATGACCTTCCGTCAGAACTGGGAAAAGTTAGCGATATAACAGATATTAAGCAGGTGAAAGGGGTGAGAGTGAAGAAGAAGCAAAAAGGAAAATCTGTGATGTGGTGGAACACAGAGTTTAAAAGACCAACGAGTTGACGCTGCCGGGCCATAAGGAGTGGCCATGGGATAAGTATTAGGATACTAGACCTGATCCCAACATTTGTTAGGATACCGGACAAAAACCCGCAAATTTTAAAAAATTTGACAAACTGTGAGGATAGTTCACCCCAGGAGTGGTGACTCTGACCAATAGGTATCTTTTATGTAAACAGAGGAAAATATAAACACAGAATTAACCACATTAACATCAAAGAAAATAGCTTTACAGTTATCAGTTAAAATGTTAACAAAACAGGTTTACTTGATTAGCTGCGTAGAGAGAGATCCTTTCCTTCTACTTCTGCTCAACCTAACATAATTTGGCAATGCTGCTGCTCAACTTAAGATCCTGAAACAGACTGCAAAACTACAGTCAAACCTGGTTCCCCCCTCATTAATTACATCAACTGTATCCCACTAAATTCTAAGACCTGCTTAGCTATGACAAAACACCATTCTCTTATAAATGATCTATACTCCAGGAAATCTCATTCTATTAGCCCTTTATCTGTAACCAAGTAACTGGTTAAAATCAATAATTACCTCACTCTTTTACGACTCTTTAATTACTTCTTTAGCAGACACACATTCTGGATACCATAACCTAGGTTCTTTAATAATATCACTGCAACAAATATATGCTCCAACCCAGTCTTTTAAAAGCATAACTGCAACAGATATAAAATATAATATACAGCAATTTCTACATTCATCACACAAGAAAAGAAACAGAAAATGTGCCTAGAAGAGGTGTGAATGGCAGAATGGAGAACAGATGCTGTCTATTTTTCTTGCCAAAAATGTTGGCAAGCTAACCCTGTAGAGTCCTACCAACGTTTTCTGTTTTTATTTCAGAATTTTGCTTTTTCAAATTCAGTTACAAATCCTGTGGAATTGTGGTTGCTTTTGCATTCAGACTGTTTCAGATAATTAAACTATTATTGACATCTTCCTTTTTTTTTAAATCTAAAGAACCCAATTCATTTTTTCAATTTAGCAAGGCCAATTCATCTACACTGCACATCTTTGGCTTGTGGGGGTGAGACCTACACAGACATTATGAAGCGAATAGATAGGATAGATGCGGGCAGGTTGTTTCCACTGGCGGGTGAAAGCAGAACTAGGGGGCATAGCCTCAAAATAAGGGGAAGTAGATTTAGGACTGAGTTTAGGAGGAACTTCTTCACCCAAAGGGTTGTGAATCTATGGAATTTCTTGCCCAGTGAAGCAGTTGAGGCTCCTTCATTGAATGTTTTTAAGATAAAGGTAGATAGTTTTTTGAAGAAAAAAGGGATTAAGGGTTATGGTGTTCAGGCCGGAAAGTGGAGCTGAGTCCACAAAAGATCAGCCATGATCTCATTGAATGGCGGAGCAGGCTCGGGGGGCCAGATGGCCCACTCCTGCTCCTAGTTCGTATGTTCTTATGTTCTTATGGGCAGAATGTGCAAACTCCATACGGACAGTGATCAGGGGCCAGGATCGAACCCGGTGCCTCGGTGCCGTGAGGCAGCAGTGGGAACCCCTGCGCCGTGCCGCCCTTCTTGAGATCTTCCTGTGTATAGCGAAGCAAAAAACAAAGGTTTTCTGACCTTTTTGTTACCTCTGGAACTCCCATATAAGTATGCCATTAAATTAAGATTGAAGATTCTGCCTAAGCCTGCTTTTAGACGGTAGAAGTTTGTACTTTTTGTGTGATAAATAAGCAATAACATGGACTCTTTGGTTAGGCTGAATAACTTGTTTCACTGTGCAAATATCTAGGCAATTTGAATGAAGTTTAAATATCCTTATGTGAGAAATGCGTGATGAGAGAGAGAGAGAGGCAGGCAGCTGGACACAGCAACACAAAGATAGCAGTCAGACGTGTTTTTGATGATCTATTGTGAACAATGTCAGGAGAGATCTTTTTGGGGCAAATTTCCATAAGGCATTCCCTCGAACTTTAAATTATTCATACATGAGATTAGAGTGTTGCTGACAAGACCAGCCCATCCTAATTGCCTTTGAGAAGGTGGGAGGGAGGCGCCGCCTTGAATTTGGGCTGGTTTTGCACAGTGGGCTAAATAGCTGGCTTGCAATGCAGAACAATGCCAGAAGCGCGGGTTCAATTCCCATACCAGCCTCCCTGAACAGGTGCCGGAATGTGGCGACTAGGGGCTTTTCACAGTAACTTAATTGAAGCCTAGTTCTAACAATAAGCGATTATTATTATTATTATAATTGCTTCAGTCCATGTGGTGTGAGGTGTCAATAGCAGAAGATGTCCGTTTTTCGTGCCAAAAATGGTGTATGGTGCTACTACGGAGGGAGTTCCAGGATTTTGACAGTGATCTAGTCCCAAATCTGAAAATGCTGGGAAAACGCAGCAGGCCTGTCAGCATCTGTATAGATGCTGTCAGACCTGCTGCGTTTTTCCAGCATTTCTTGTTTTTATTTCAGATTTCTGACATCTGCAGTATTTTGCATTAATTATAGTTCCAAGTCAGGATGGTATGTGATTAGGGGAAGCTGAGTGTCTACTGCCCTTGCCCATCTAATTGGTAGACGTTTTATGGGTTTGGTGATGGAGAAGGATGTTTAATAAGTTGTTACAGTGCTGCCACTGTGCACCATTGTTGAAGAGAGTAAATGTATACGGTGAGGTGAGAGTGACTGTCCTTTACATCAAGGCAGCATTTGATCATCAAGGAGCCCGAGCAAAACTGGAGTCAATGGGAATTAGGAGGAAAATTCCCCGCTGGTTGGAGTCATACCTGGCACAAAGGAAGATGGTTGTGGTGGTTGGAAGTCAATCACCTCAGCTCCAGGACATCACTGCAGGAGCTCCCCAGGGTAGTGTCCAAGGCTCAACTATCTTCAGCTGCTTCATCAATCACCTTCCGTCCATCATAAGGTCAGAAGTGGGGATGTTCGCAGATGACTGCACGACGTTCAACACCATTCGCAACTCCTCAGATAATGAAGCAGTCCATGTCCAAAATCCAAGCTTAGGCTGACAAGTGGCAAATAGTGGTTTTATCACTGGACTAGTAAACCAGAGACACAGAGTAATGATCTGGGGACCCAGGTTCAAATCCTGCCACTGCAGATGGTGAAATTTTAATTCAATATAAATCTAGAATTAAAAGTCTAATAATGACCATTAAACCATTGAACATTGTCGTAAAAACCCACGAGGTTTGCTAATGTCCTTTAGATACATAGATACATAGACGATAAGAGCATTCATCACGATCATGGCTGATCATCCAACTCAATAGCCTAATGCTGCTTTCTCCCCATAGCCTTTGATACCATTCTCCCCAAGTGTTATATCCAGCCGCCTCTTGAATATATTCAAAGTTTTAGCATTAACTGCTTCCTGTGGTAATGAATTCCACAGATTCACCACTCTTTGTGTGAAGAAATGTCTCCTTATCTCTGTCCGAAATGGTTTACCCTGAATCCTCAGACTGTGATCCCTGGTTCTTGACACGCCCATCATTTGTAATATCTTCCATGCATCTACCCTGTCTAGTCCTGTTAGAATTTTATAAGTCTCTATGAGATCCCCCTCATTCTTCTGAACTTCAGCGAGAACAATCCCAGCCTAGTCAATCTCTCCTCATATGACAGTCCTGCCATCCCTGGAATCAGTCTGATAAATCTTTGCGGCACTCTCTCGAGAGCAAGAACATCCTTCCTCAGAGAAGGAGACCAAAACTGTACACAGTTTAGGGAAGGAAAGGTGGATGCTGTTTACATGGACTTCAGTAAAGCCTTTGACAAGGTGCCTCATGGCAGACTGGTACAAAAGATGAAGTCACACGGGATCAGAGGTGAGGTGGTAAGATGGATACAGAACTGGCTGGGTCACAGAAAGCAAAGGGTGTTTTTCTGAATGGAAGGTTGTGACTAGTGGTGTTCCACGGATCTGTGCTTGGGCCTCTGTTGTTTGTGGTGTACATAAGTGATTTGCCAGTCTGATTAGTATGTTCGCAGATGATACCAAGGTCGGTGGAGTGGCAGTTAGTGCTGAGGATTGTCAAGAAGATACAGAAGGGCAGAGATAAGTTGGAGACTTGGGCAGAGAAATGGCAAATGGAGTTTAATCCGGACAAAGGTGAGATAATGCATTTTGGTAGGTCTAACATAGAGGGGAAATATTCTGTAAATGGCACGACACTTAGGAATATAGAAAGTCAGAGAGATCTGGGTGTGAATATCCACAAATCTTTGAAGGTGGTGACACAAGTGGACAAGGTAGTCAAGAAAGCATACAGAATGCTTGCCTTCATTGGACAGGGCATTGAGTATAAAAACTGGCAAGCCATGCTTGTATAGAACCATGGTAAGGCCGCACTTGGAATATTGCGCACAATTCTGGTGGCCACACTACCAGAAGGATGTGGAGGCTTTGGAGAGGGTGCAGAGGAGGTTTACCAGGATGTAGCCTGGTCTGGAGGGTGTTAGCTCTGTGGAGAGGCTGAATAGACTCTAACTGTTTTCATTCGAAAGGTGGAGGTTAAGCGGTGACCTGATAGGGCTCTACAAGATTATGAGGGGCATGGATAGAGTGGATGGGCAGGCACTCTTTCACATGGCGGTGAGGTCAATCACCAGGGGGCATAGGTTTAAGGTCCGTGGGGCAAGGTTTAGAGGAGACGTGTGAGGCAGGTCTTGTATGCAGATGGTAGTGAGTGCCTGGAATGCATTGCCAGGGAAGGTTGTGGAAGCAGATACATCAACGGCATTCGAAAGGCATCTTGACAAACACATGGATAGGATGGGTATAGAAGGATGCGGCACAAGGGAGTGCTGAGGGGTTTGGGCAAAATTAGATATCATGACTGGTTGAGGCTTGGAGGGCCGAAGGGCCTGTTCCTGTGCTGTTTTGTTCTTTGTTGAATTCTGCCCTCCTTACCTGGTCTAGCCTACATGTGACTCCAGATCCACAACAATTTGTTTGACTCTTAACTGCCCCCTCATGGGCAATTAAGGATGGGCAATAAATGCTGGCAGCTGCGATGCCCACTTCCCATGAACGAATAAAAAAAAGTTATATTTGTGCCAGACAAGTGCCAACAATGACCATCTCCTACAAGAGAGGATCTAACCATCGCCCCTTGACATTCAATGGCACTACCTTTACTGAACCCTCCACAATCAACATCCTGGGGGGTTACCATTGATTAGAAACTGAAATGGACAAGCCAAATTAATACTGGCGCTACCAGAATAGGTCAAAGGCTACGAATCATACGATGAGTACCTCACCTCCTGAACCTTCCCAAATCCTGTCCACTATCTACAAGGCACAACTCAGGAGTACAGTGGAATACTCCACTTGCCTGGATGAGTGCAGCTCCAACAACACTCGAGGCTCAACACCATCCAGGACAAAATAGCCTGCTTGATTGCTACCTCTTCCACAAACATTTAATCCCTCCACCACCAATGAACAGTGGTGGCCATATGTACCACCTCCGAAATGCATTGCAGGAACTCAGCGAAGTTCCTTAGGCATCACCTTCTAAACCCACAACCACTACTATCTAGAAAGACAAAATCAGCAGAGACCTGGGAACCCGACCATCTGAAGGTTTCCATCCAAGTCTCTCACCACCTTCACGGTCGCTGGGTCAAAATCCTGGCACTCCTTCCCTAACGCCAGTGTGGGTGTACCTGCACCTCGGGGACTGCAGTGGTTCAAGAAGGTAGTTCAGCACCACCTTCTGAAGGGTAACCAGGTAGGGGCAATAAATGCTGGCCTTACCAGCGACGCCCGTATCCCATAACATATTTTTATATGGCATGCCAACCATGCAGGGTGCATTGCCTTGGAAGTCAAGCCTTTTGAGTGTTGTTGGAGCTACATACAACCAGACAAGTGGGAACATTCTTTCACACCCCTGAATTGGGCAGTGTAGATGGTGGACAGCAGTTGGAGAGTCAGGAGGTGACCAGCTCTTGCAGCTACAGTATTTATATGGCTGGTCCAGTTATTTTTCTGGTCAATAGGAACCCCAGGATGTGGGTGGAGGAATTCAGTGATGGTAATACCATTGAAAGTCAGGCAGAGATGTTTAGATTCTCTTTTCCTGGAGATGGTCATTGCATGGCACATGAGTGACGCTGATGTTTATTGCCACTTATCACGCCAAACCACTCCAAACGTGAATATTATCTGGTTCCTTCTGTATGTGGGCACACACTCCTTCAGTATCAGAGGAATCTTGAATGGTAGGTACTGATCGCTGTGAAACTACCAGTGACATCCCCATTTCTGACTTTATGTTGGAAAGAAGGTCATTGATGTGCCAGTTGGAAATGATTTGGCCAGAAGCCTAACCTGAGCAACACCTGCAGTTATGTCCTGTGGCTGAGATGATTGGCCTGCAATGAGTACAGTCATTTTCCTGCAACATTAAGACATCTTTCTTTAGGTGTGGCGCCCAGAATTGGAGATAATACTCTAGCTTCGAATATGTATCTATTTTTCCTTAAATGGTGCTATGGAACTTGGGTCACTGTCTCAACCACTTCCTGTGGCAAATATTCTATGCTTCAACAACTCTGCAAATAGCCTTTCACTCTTTTGTTGCCAAATGGAAACTGGTATTCCTCATCACTGACTCATTAACCAGAAGAAATAGTATTTGCTTATTGACCTCCTCAAAACCTTAAATAATTTTTTAAAGCCTCTATTAAGTCCGCTTTAAGATTTTTTTGCTCCCCAGTAAGAGTGGCAAATCTCCAGCTTCTTCTTGTAACTCTAAAATAAATTCAGTTTTTTTACAATAAGATGGGTGTTCATATTCACAAAATTAGACAGCCAAAGAGAATTTGTGCACTTTTTAATACAGTGAGATGTAGATGCAGTGGAGCCTGAGCAACTAATAACGGAAAGGGAAAACGTTCTTGAAGTGGTGCATGAGGTCCGGGGATTGTTTCCAGAATGTAGAGGGTGATAATAAGGGATTGGGAATAGTCTCCTACATACACGATATCACAGGCAGAAAAAATTCAAATTAAAACCAGCTGTTTCAAAATATTGAAGCAGATTTAGTATAAGTAATAATTGGGGCAAGATTCAGAAAGTACAGTTTCTATCACCTTCCATAAGTCTCAAATCCCAGTCAAAATATCTGTACACTTCAAATGTTATGGGAACATTGTCAAAAATCATAATTTCCTGTTGAGAACATGCTTCCACACCTCTCTAGGCAGTAAATCTTGCAGAATGAGCTAATTCCAACACTGCAAAGATTGTGCTGTATATATTTTAGTCCACTCTTCCTCCCCCTCTATTGGATATAGCTGCAGTTTTATGTCATGGCTGGTTCAAAGTAAGGAATGCTGCGGCAAGTAACTCACATCCTGACTCTCCAAAACCTGTCCACTATTTACAAGGCGCAAGTCAGGAGTATGATGGAATACTCTCCGCTTAATGCATGGTTGCATTTCCAATAATACTCAAGAATCTCGACACCATCCAGGACAAAGGAACTAGCTTGATTGGCACCCCATCCATAAACATTCACTCCCTCCGTCACCGACGCACAGTGGCAGCTGAGTGTACCATCTATAAGATGTACTGAAGGAACTCACCGAGGCTCCTGAGACAGCACCTTCCAAACCTACGACCACTACCACCTGGAAGAACAAGGGCAGCAGATACATCGGAACACCACCACCTAGAAGTTCACCTCCAAGTAACTCACGTTCTGACTTGGAAGTATATTGCCATTCCTTTTCTATCACTGGGTCAATATCCTGGAACTGCCTTCCTATCAGCACTGTGGGAGTACCGACAGCACATGGACAGCAGCAATTCCGGAAGGCAGCTCACAACAACCTTAA
Organism: Scyliorhinus canicula; assembly: GCF_902713615.1. Lineage (NCBI taxonomy): Eukaryota > Metazoa > Chordata > Chondrichthyes > Carcharhiniformes > Scyliorhinidae > Scyliorhinus > Scyliorhinus canicula. The sequence goes on from NC_052148.1 coordinate 61,463,761, forward strand.
GGGCAATTAGGGATGGGCTATGAATGCTGACCGAGCGAGCAATTCCCACATACCATGATGAGTAAAAAAAAGTCCTAACCCCAGGGATGCCTTCAAGAGTGGCGGGTCCGTATGTTGAGAACCTACCATGTTGATTAATCCTTCGGTCAGCACAGTAGCATAGTGGTTAGCACTGTAGCTTCACAGCGCCAGGGTCCCAGGTTCGATTCCCTGCTGGGTCACTGTCTGTGCGGAGTCTGCACATTCTCCCCGTGTTTGCGTGGGTTTCCTCTCATAGTTCAAAGACGTGCAGGTTAGGTGGATTGGCCATGCTAAATTTCCCCTCGTGTCCAAAAAAGGTTAGGAGGGATTATTGGTTGCGGGGATAGGGTGGAAGTGATGGCTTAAGTGGGTCGGTGCAGACTCGATGGGCCAAATGGCCTCCTTCTGCACTGTATGGTTTATGTTCTATGTTTACCTTGTGTTCTTTCCAAATCCCATCAGGAACATGTATATGTTTCTCTGAAGTGCTTTGTAATGTCCTGAGGTTGTGAATGATGATATATAAATGTGTTATGGGAGCGGCGTTTTCAGAACCCCAAAATGTATCATGGAGTTCAACCAACCTCTCCCTTTAATGTATTGTTGCTTTTGAAGCACACGGCTTAGTCTCCAGATGTGGTATTACAATTATGGACACATGGGTTTTTAAACACAAAACAATGTTTAGTCCATGAATTCAACTTAACCTTTTTAAATAAACATTGGATCCCTTAACACCCCTTACTTCAAAGATAACCCCGAAAATAATACAACACTAAATAATCCCTCAAAATGTTCCTTCAAACCTACAAAAGACTTAACACCTTTAAACAGAAACACATCAGGTTAAATACATTACTATTATGAGTTTAAATCACCCAAATGATTCAGAGATAATCTTTCCTGGCAGAGACCACAGCAGATCCAGCTTACTGCAAACACAGACACACCCAAGCTCTTTTCCTCAAAACTGGCTTTTCCTTTTAAACAGCTCATAGCAAACCAGTTAGGCACTTTTCAGCTGCTCTCTCTCAAACTGAAAACTAAACACTGCAAAATGGCTGAGCTACAAACCCAGCTCCACCCACAGTCTGACATCACTTCAGTAATATGAGCTGCCCCATTTCTTAAAGGTACATTGCTTAAACATCCATTTCTTAAAGGTACTCTCACATGACAAATGCAAATCTTTGCTTTTAAAATGAAAGTCATAATGGCATTCATAACAGTTGCAAATTCACAACTTTATATAAATTTGAGTAGTTATTTTTAACTCTGCACCTTAACTGTGACATTTTCTGCTTCAGTGAACAGGCCTTTGGTCAAGTAATTAAACTTGTAAAATGTAGCATGCCAGACTGAATTGGCAGAAAGTAGTACTTATTACGGTGAAATATAAACTTTTGGGATAGGATGCCTGTAGCATCAGGATGTTCATATGAACTAGTAGCAGGCGAGACCACTTGTTCCTTCGAGCCATTCTGTTATTCAATACGATCATGGCAAATGTGACTGTAACCTCCCACCAGTAATCCCTCACCCCTTGTTTATCAAGAATCTATCTACCTCTGCCTTGAAAACATTCAAAGGCTCTGCTGTCACTATCGTTTGAGGAAAATATTAGAAAGAGCCAAGTTTAACAAAGAGCCCAGAGACCAGTTGAACCAGTAAATGCCTTTATCAATGAAATGATCTGTATCGATTGGCTCAAGGTTCCGACAATGGTGATCTTAAAACCAAGCTGATATGAAACTACATTGTAGTCTGGGTTACCAATGACACCCCAGCTGACCTACTGCAATACAGGCATCATATACCAAAAGTTTACATTTCACTGTAATAAATACTACTTTCTGCCAATTCAGTCTGGCATGCTACATTTTACAAGTTTAATTACTTGACCAAAGGCCTGTTCACTGAAGCAGAAAATGTCACAGTTAAGGTGCAGAGTTAAAAATAACTACTCAAATTTATATAAAGTTGTGAATTTGCAACTGTTATGAATGCCATTATGACTTTAATTTTAAAAGCAAACTTATTTTTCGGGGATGACAATAGAATTAGTGAGACAAACAAGAGGTTTGTAAACAAAATTGAACCATACCTTAAGGGGAAGACAAACCATGGTTCAGAAAACCCCCAATGATGGTAAAAATGATTAAACCAAAGAATTTCAAAGACACTCCAGGAAGAAGACGCTTTATGGAATAAAAGTTCAAAATGCCAGTAAACCAGCACTGAAGAGCCTCACGGGTGTGAACAGTGTCCTGCAAGCTCTGCAGAATGCTTTCGTTCTAAAAGGTTTGGACACTTTGAAAACCTCTAGGTACACAGAGGATAATGAGTGAATATTCACACACAAAGGTCATCAATGAAATTGAGGAATGTCAACAAGAGGAACAACCATCTTGCCGAAGTGAGAACAGAGACCCCAGATAGACATTCTGGGATGCAGATCTTTGTTTCAGTGGGCATATAACTAATTTCAAATGGGATAGAGGAGCAAGTGTAAAGTGACAAAGAACCATGACTCATAACACTGCCTGAAACCATCTACAATCTAATTATATTGCCCATGGGGGCTCAAGCTACAGGTCAAAGGTATATTGCAAATTACGCTCCAACACAAGAACAAACAGATGGGGGAAACATTATGGGTGTGATTAAACTGCCGTGCTGTGCCTGGCATGGATCTGTGCGTGCGGTTAGATTGTGGCGGACGCCAAAATCTGGATCCATGCTGGCTGCTGGTCAGTTTGCTATTAATCCAGCCTGTTCCTGTTGGCAGGTTCTGGATCCCACCTAGACGTGGCAAGATGCCAATTATCACCAATGAAGAACAATCCTCATCTCATTAACAAGATGGACGCCTTATCTAACGGCCTCCCGGGATCTAACCCAGCAAGAGGTCACCCAGGAGCTAATTAGTACTGGTGCACACTAATGTGGACCAGGCGCCTCGGCACCTGGGGTGGGGGGTGGTATCCCAAGTCTTTGGAGACCCCTGGGTGGTCAGGAGACCAGGAATGTGGCAGGGTGGAACCCTGGCTCGCCCTCTGACACCCAGGAACCTTGGTAGTGCTAGGATGGCACTGCTAAGGGCTGGGGCATGAGGGAGGCCATGAAAGAGGGTAAAAAAAAGGGTGGGGGATTGAAGTGTGGGTATGAAAGGGTCTCCGAAAGATTGGGGGGGGGGTGAAGGGTGGGGATCCTGAAAGGGGGGGGGGGGGGGTGCCAGAAAGGGGGCTTGGGACGGCCTAAAAAGGGGAGGGGGTGTGTGCTCTGTGACCCCCCTAGCTGGGTGTCCCCACTTGGTAATGCCCATGTGTATGATGGGTGACATTGCCGTGGATGGGATGTGTGGGGAACCCTCAGCTTCATTTAGAGATCACATCACCCTTTCAAAATGGTGACCCGAACTGAGGAGCCAGTTTGGCCGGCGGGTTCACAAGGGGGAAATCTACCTGATATCGAGGACAGCTTGACTAAGCTCTCCAAGAGTACAATGTTCTCAGCTCGATGCCAGCACCGACTTTTGGCATGTATCCTTGGAACAAAAATCCAAATTATTGTCCTCCTTTATTATTCCATTTGGCAGATTTGGGTTTGGTACTTTACCATTTGACATAGCCTCGCTGCCTGAAAGGGCACAATCTGAGACTTAGCTGTTTTCAACCATTTGCAAGAAGAAAGACTGGTATTTAACGCCAAGTGTGAATTCTCCAAACCATCCATTTGGTTTATTGGCTCTGTTATAAAGAGTGGAGTCATAATAACAGACCTGCAAAGAACAAGGGCCGCGATGGAATTTCTGACCCTTTTATCCATTCTGGATCTTCAACGGTTCCTTGGTATGGTAAATCACCTGGCAAAATATCTGACGAACCTACTGCAAGTCACAGAGCCCTTGAGACACCTATTGGAGAAGCCCAAACATGGTGCTGGGGTACACACCAAGAGCAAACATTCTGACATATTAAAGGCATACTGCTATCATGAAATATCTTAACCCATACGACCCATCCCTACCGACCACAATCGCAGCTGATGCCTCATTTACAGGACTGGGAGCAATCTTGTTTCAAGAGCAGCTGGATGGATGCTGTAGATCAGTTTAATGTATGCATCGGGTGCTATCTGACACCAAAATGAGGTATGCAGTAATAGAGAAAGAGGCTCTCGTCACGTGCTCTTGTGAGAAATTCTCTGACTATATCATCAAACTTAAAATGGTAATCGCGATGAACTACAAACCATAAGACCATAAGACATAGGAGCAGGATTAGGCCACTCGCCCGCCATTCAATGATGGCTAATATTCTCTCATCCCCATTCTCCTGCCTTCTCCCCAGAACTGGGCAGTATGGTAGCATAGTGGTTAGCACAAATGCTTCACAGCTCCAGGGTCCCAGGTTCGATTCCCAGCTTGGGTCACTGTCTGTGTGGAGTCTGCCGTTCTCCCTGGGTGCTCCGGTTTCCTCTCACAGTCCAAAGATGTGCAGGATAGGTGGATTGGCCATGCTAAATTGCCCTCAGGGTCCAAATTGCCCTTAGTGTTAGGTGGAGTTACTGGGTTATGGGGATGGGGTGGAGGCGTGGGCTTGGGTGGGGTGCTCTTTCCAGGGGCCGGTGTAGACTCGATGGGCCGAATGGCCTCCTTTTGCACTGTAAATTCTATGAAACCCCTGATCCCCTTATTGATCAAAAATCTATCTATCTTTGTCTTAAAAACACTCAGTGATTTGGCTTCCACAGCCTTCTGTGGCAAAGCGTTCCACAGATTCACCACCCTCTGGCTGAAGAAATTCCTCCCCATCTCTGTTTTAAAGGATCGTCCCTTTAGTCTGAGATTGTGTTCTCTGCTTCTAATTTTTCCTACAAGTAGAAACATCCTCTCCACGTCCATTCTATCCAGGCCCCTCAGTAACCTGTAAGTTTCAATAAGATCCCTCCTCATCCTTCTAAACTCTAACGAGTACAGAACCAGAGTCTTCAACCGCTCCTCATACGACAAGCTCTTCATTCCAGGGATAAATCTTGTGAACCTCCTCTGGACCCTTTCCAAGACCAGCACATCCTTCCTTAGATGCGGGGCCCAAAACTGCTCACACTACTCCAAATGGGGTCTGACCAGAGCCTTACACAGCCTCAGAAGTACATCCCTGGTTTTGTATTCTCGCCTTCTCGACATGAATGCTAACATTGCATTTGCCTTCTTAACTGCCAGCTGAACCTGCACATTAAGCTTAAGAGAATCGTGAATAAGGACTCCCAAGTTCCTTTATGCTTCTGATTTCCGAAGCATCCTCCCATTTAGAAAATAGTCTATGCCTCCATTTCTTCTTCCTTGCCACTTCTTTGCCCACTCTCCTAGCCTGTTTAAGCCCTTCTGCAGCCCGCCTGCTTCCTCAATACTATCTGCCCCTCTACAGACCTTTGTATCATCTGCAAACTTAGCAACAGTGCCTTCAGTACCTTCTTCCAGATCAATAATGTATTTTGTGAAAAGTTGTGGTCCCAGACCCCTGAGGTATACCACTAGTCACCGGCAGCCATCCTGAAAAAGACCCCTTTATCCCCACTCTCTGCCTTCTGCCAGTCAGCCAATCCTCTATTCATGCCAAGATCTTATCCTTAACACCATGGACTCTTAACTTATTTAACAGTCTCCTATGCAGCATCTTGTCAAAGGCCTTCTGGAAATCTAAATAAATCACGTCCACTGGTTCGCCTTTGTCTAACTTCCTTGTTACTTCCTCAAAGAACTCTAACAGATTTGTCAGACATGATCTCCCCTTGACGAAGCCGTGCTGACTCAGTCCTATTTTATATCATGCACTTCCAAGTACACCGTGATCTCATCTTAACAATGCACTCTAAAATCTTCCCAATGACCGAAGTCAGGCTAACCGGCCTATAATTTCCCGTCTTTTGCTTCTCTCCCTTTTTAAACAGGGGTGTTACATTAGCCACTTTCCAGTCCTCTGGGACCTTTCCTGCCTCCAGTGATTCCTGAAAGATCATCACAAATACCTCTACAATCTCCTGAGCTATCTCTTTTAGAACCCTGGGGTGTAGTCCATCCAGTCCAGGTGATTTATCCACCTTCAGACCTTTCAGTTTCCCCAGTACCTTCTCCTTAGTAATGGTCACTGCACTCGCCTCTGCCCCCGATTCTCCTGGAGCTCTGGCATCCCACTGGTGTCTTCCACCGTGAAGACTGACGCAAAGTAACTATTCAGTTCATCTGCCATTTTTTTTGTTTCCTATTATTACTTCTCCAGCCACATTTTCCAGTGTTCCAATGTCCATTTGTTTCATTACTGGATGAGAAGGAACTGGCCAGAGTACGCCGCTAAGAATTCAAAGATTCCGCTTGGGACTAATGTGCTTTGCTTTCTAAACAAGCTTTTGTCCGAGGCAAGCTCCGGATGACTTTGACGTTATCCAGAGCCGCATTCAGCCATCACCCAGTCAATGAGATCGAGCCCTCTTCCAGTGCAGTACAATTGCCAGTGAGCTCAAAGGGACAACAAATACGCCATGAAGAGTTGCAGGATGGTGACGGCATTTGTCAATGATGTGTGCAAGGTTGACCACAACAGCGTCCTGGTGGGAAGGTAATGAAAATATGCTATGAACAGCAAATGCACTTTACCATAATTGATTACCTGCTAGTGTGCAACGAGCGGTTGGTAATTCCTGTCTCACTCCTACCAGAGATTCTAGAAAAGATTGATGGGGCACATGAACACCATAAATGCTGAACACAAGTCCAGTCTGCTGTCTGGTGGCTGGGAGTGCCCAGAACAGCTGGGAATGTACCTCGTATGTCCAATGGAAAATATTTACCCATAATCATCGGCTTTTTCTCCAGTTAGATTAAGGTGACCGCTGAGTTGATTATTAGGTCGTTCAAAAAATAGACTTTCAACACTTGGCATTCCGGACCAATTGGCCTCTGACAACGGTGTACAATTCGCCAATGATTACTTCACCTATTTCACTGAGGACTACGGATTCCTACACCTCAACATTTCCCTGAGGTACCCTCAATCCACTGGCAAGACAGACCGGGAGCCTGCACTCATAAAACCCCCTCAATGAAGAATGACTATTTTCCAATAGAACATAGAACATAGAACAGTACAGCACAGAACAGGCCCTTCGGCCCTCAATGTTGTGTCGAGCCATGATCACCCTACTCAAACCCACGTATCCACCCTATACCCGTAACCCAACAACCCCCCCCTTAACCTTACTTTTATTAGGACACTACGGGCAATTTAGCATGGCCAATCCACCTAACCCGCACATCTTTGGACTGTGGGAGGAAACCGGAGCACCCGGAAGAAACCCACGCACACAGGGGGAGGACGTGCAGACTCCACACACACAGTGACCCAGCCGGGAATCGAACCTGGGACCCTGGAGCTGTGAAGCATTTATGCTAACCACTATGCTACCCTGCTGCCCTTGTAATAGCACTTGTAACATACAGGTCCACCCCAACACAGTGTGTTTTGGAATTTTCTGGACTGTTGATTGGCAGAAAGCTTTGGCTACAGCTTCCCATCCTCTCTAATAAATTAATACCAGGTCTAGAAATCCAGGACTATCAAAGTCCAGACTGACCGCATCCTACAGAAAATAACAGGCTTCCAATTATAATCAAGAAATACTGTACCAGAAACCTACTTTGTGCTGGCGTAGTGGTATTGTCACTAGACTAGTGATCCAGAGACCCAGGACAAAACCTGAAGACTGTAGTTCAATCCAATGATTTCAATAAAAATCTGGAATTAAAAGTCTAATGATGACCATTGAACCATTGTCCAAAGATGTGCAGGTTAGGTGGATTGGCCATGATAAATTGCCCTTAGTGTCCAAAATTGCCCTTAGTGTTGGGTGGGGTTACTGGGTTATGGGGATAGGGTGGAGGTGTTGACCTTGGGTAGGGTGCTCTTTCCAAGAGCCGGTGCAGACTCGATGGGCCGAATGGCCTCCTTCTGCACTGTAAATTCTATGACTATGACAAAAAGACCCATCTGATTCACTAATGAAACGAAATCTGCCATCCTTACCTGGTCATCCTTACATGTGAATCCAGATCCATAGCAATGTGGTTGACTCTATTATGCCCTCTGAAATGGAGGGCAGTTCGGGATGGCCTAGCCAGTGACAACCACATCTCCTGAATGAATTTATAAAAAGTTGAATAAAGGAGAGACACTATGAATAAGAGACCAAGGCAGAGAAAGAAGGAGTATTTGTCCAAAGATAAATAACATCCTTTTTTAAAAATAAATTTAAATTTGAGTATCCAATTATTTTTTTTTCAATTAAGGGGCAATTTAGCATGGCCAATCCACCTAGCCTGCATATCTTTGGGCTGTGGGGGTGAAACCCACGCAGACATGGGGAGAATGTGCAAACTCCACATGGACACTGACCCAGGGCTGGGATTCGAACCCGGGTCCTCAGCGCCGTAGGCTGCAGTGCTAACCACTGCGCCACGTGCCGCCCTAATAACAATCCTTCTTAATATGTACTCCAGAAGGCATTGTAAGAAGAATCAGGAAGAATCTTAGCCTCATTGTTCAAAGAGAAACATCCATCATACATCTGGAAGAGCCAAAGGCTGAGAGTCAAACTTAAAATGCACCAGATACTGCAAGACCAACCAAATCGAAGCAAAGAGTTCGAAGAGAGATCTTCCAAATCTGACAAAATCACGTCAGGTAAAAGCTCCAGATTGATTGGATCTGTGAAGTTAGAGAATTGGAGGGGGGACTTTGTAAATAATGTAAAATATATTTGGACATAGATTTGGGAGCCGGGGGCGTGACGGGGAGAAATGTAGTTTTATGGTGTTGCGTGTTGAAAGAGTTAAGGTGTGGCATTATAACAGAGACACATCACCAAAAGTCGAGGAAAAGAATACTCATGGCTTAGATGAAGTAACACCTAGGGCATGATTTAATGGCCGCATTGCGCTTAAACGAGAACACGATGAGGCCGTTAAATCCCAGGAGAGGCCAAAAATTAGAACCATGCTGGGCGCCGATCTGTTTGCTATCTAGCCAGCTCGCACTCATTGGCAAAATCAGGATTCTGACGGAGCATGGCAAGTAACCGATAATCACTAGTTAAGCCCAATCGCCATACAATTAATGGGAGAGACCCCCTTTCTAACAGCCTCCCCAGCATATGGCCAAGCGGGCGCCGATTAGTACTCCTTTTTAAAAATGTGAAGCAGGCGGGAGGGCTGCTGTGGGGTCCCTAAAAAATGAGTCACCATCTTCTTCGCTCACAGGCAAAGAGCCTGGGTACACTGGAGTTGCTACACAAGAACGTGAGTATCCATCTTTGTTCACAGACAAAGTACCAGGCGCACTGAGGTTGCTGCCCCGGCACTCGGAGAGGGATGGGAGAGCCAGGGATGGGGGGATTTGCTGAGCAAGGTGGTTGGCGCCCATAGCCTGGGCTAGCCTTGGGGGGGGGGGGGGGGGGGGGGGAGTGGAGAGGGATAGGGGTGGGGGGAGAGATGGTTGTCTCAGTGCCTGCTGGTCCACCATGCAAACCCCTGGACTGTGTGGTCCCGTTCGGGGCATCACCAGACCCTGCCTCCTTGCCGCATCAACCACCCACAACTCACACTGACTGGGGAGGCCTCTGGCCACATGGCTGATGGCTATTGGGAATTGGCAATCGTAGTTAAGTGAGCACTTTACAGCTTGAAAGTGAATTCCAGTGGGTAGGCTTGCCATGTAGGTTTTTGGGTCATTGCCTAGCATTCCAATCAGACCATGCTGCCTGGACACTGCTTGAACACTGAGGGAGGCAACACCACACATGCAGCGGTCAACATCCAAACACCCAGGGGCTGGGCCCCAGCACCGCGGACATTTCTGCGACTGGAGGGTAGATGGGTGCACTGGGGAGAGAACCTGCGCTCAGTTTAGGTAACATTACGTGCGGGTGTCTGGAGTACAGGGTGCGGGGTCCGGTGACCAGGTGCGTGGGCAGAGCGTGTTGGATGATGGCGGTGGAGGGGGGCAGGTGGGTGTTGTGTTGGGAACAAGGAGAGTCCCGGGGTGGAAGACACCGCTGGTAATCAGTCTCACATCCGCACCTATCCCTTAGTGCTTGGGATGGAGGCTATCTTAGATCCCGGGAAACTTGCCCTAATGGTGCTGCAGGCAGGCCAGCTGGCCAGACATCGGAGAAGGTGGTGGCAGAAGAGTCAACAGAGGCTCAAGGCAGTGGCCTATGTGCAGGGCCCTCCGCACCAAAGCCAGCCATCAGGCCAGGGAGGGACCCAGAGGGGGAGGTCCATGAGGGTCCAAGGTGTGCAGGCGTCGCTGTCTTTTAAACAGATGACGGACAACGTGTGCTGCAGAAGACTCAGCCTCAACAATGGGAGGTGTGGCACATGTGTCATGTCCTTGCAGATTTGGCACCACATAGAGGAGGAGGATACCGTTCCCAGTGGGTGTCAAGGTCACCGCAGCTCTGAAGCTCTATGTCTCAGGATTATTCTTGAGTGAAGATTGTGCGGCATCTCATAAGCTACAGCCCACAAGTGCATCCATGAAGTCACAGATGCTCTGTATGCCCGGGCAGAAAACTGTACAAACTTTGGCATGGACCAAGCCCAACAGGATGCCCTGGCAGCAGGATTCTTCACCATTGCTGGGATGCCCCATGTCCGGGGGCTATCCCCCATCCCTCTCCGCATGTCTCTTTCACCCCCCTCTTCCAAAACACAAAAGCTTGACAAATATCGGAGAAAGTACTCGGTACTCAATCAGCTTCGGACCCTCCATCCCCTCCGGTAACCCCATGATTCTGAGGTTCTGTCTCCTCGGCCTGTTCTCCAAGTCATCCATTTTTGCCCTAAGAGCCTTGATCCTCTCTTCCACCAAGGCAATTCGATCACCCTGCTGCGACAAGGCCGCCTCCACATCCTCAGCGTCTCTCCATGCTTTTTCATCGCCTCAAGTTTTTTCCAGCTTCTCCCGAATCAGGTTAAGTGCCTCCTCAATTGACTGCTTAAGGGTTTCATCATCACCTTGCCCTGCTCCTCATACTGCTTCGCAAGCTGTTTTTCAAATTCCTGCAAAATCACCCAGTCAGCGTTTCCACCATGATATGGGCAGCCCCACCCAAAGCTGGGTCCGTCGCCTTCCCCCTCCTTCTGGGCTTCACAAGCTTACTGGCTCAGTCAAAGGATTACCCCCTGCAATCCTTATACCACCAACTCTCTTCAAACTCCACATGACACATGGTGAAATTTGATTTCAGTAAAAGTCTGGAATTAAAAGTCTATTGATGACCATTCAGATCCAGTTGAATCTCAACACTTCCCCTGACAAATTCCTTATCCCATAATCCTCGGACAGCGGGTTAAAAAGTCCAAAAAACAAAACACATGGTGAGAGCCACCTTATGTGCAACCTTCTCCTACCTGCCCCCACGGGAAGTCATGTATCCTCTAATTACCACCTACAATAATCTTCTGAAAAGTAACTGCACATTGGGCCCTCTATGTAATTAATTAATTTTTTTGAAGTTAGCTAAATTCCCCAAAAAAGGATGACTACTGGCTTAGTTGTGCCCTTTGCACACCTCGTCTCATTCAAAAAAGGCCGAGCAACATATTTGTGGAAAAAAGGGCAGATAATCCCAAATAAATAATTTATTTAGGACTATAATTTTTTGCTCTGGTATTTTGGTGTGACCCTTTTTCTATAAAAATTCAAAAGGAGAGCTTACTTTATCTAAAGCACATGCGTTTCCACTTTCCAGCTATTAAATCTGGAGCAAGATAGCACTTGTATCTTTGAGATTCCTTATGATAAAGTTAAGAGATAGACTTAACAGATGTCAGGCATTTTTAAATTTTAGTTTGAACCATTTAGCATAATTGTGTAGTGCAGATTAGCAGCACTTAAATATAAGACTTTAAAAACTACTGGGATCCTGTGATATGCAGTAGGTAGTAAGGAAAAACCAAATTAGTTCCTGAATAATTTCTTCAGTTTGGCAGAATCCACATAAAACAAGTTGCATTATAGCTTGTTTTATGAAATGATTGCTTGGATCTTTACAATTGTAAGCTCATAAAACACAGAGGAGGCGGTGGCATAGTGGTATTATCACTGGACTAGTAAACCAAAGACCCAGAGTAATGTTCTGGGGACCCAGATTCAAATCCCACCACTGCAGATGGTGAAATTTGAATACAATAAAAAAAATCTGGAATTAAAAATCTAATGGTGACCGTGAAACCATTATTGATTGTCGTTAAAATCCCATCTGCTTCACTAATGTCCTTTAATGTCATCCTTACCTGGTTTGGCCTACTCCTGACCCACAGCAATTTAGTTGACTCTTAACTGCCCCTCAAGGACAATTAGGGATGGGCAATGCGAGAAAGAAAAATCACGAGAAGCATAATGGCCGAATGCAAATTGAGTGTTTTATTTGGCATATTGAACTTATTCCATTCTCTCTATTGTGTGAAACAATTCCTAATTCCATAATTTAAGTGACAGTAGCTCTTAATGTTTTTGGGTCTTAGCTAATTGGCAGTTCTATTTGACCTACATTTCACTGGCCTATTTCACTGTAGTCTATGTATTTGGAAAGGAAATAAATGATTGACATGAAATCCTTAATTATACGCCCATGTGGAATAAGAAATTGGCGTTGATACTTTTTACAAACAAATGCTGTAGCTTATTGGAATTAATTGGGTGTGTTCAGCAGCGGCTGAGGGCGACTCGCCATAGCCAGCAGCAGGACCTTCCCACGGAGGGGGTCCTGTCAGCGGGACCGTAAGATCCCACCAGCGTGAACGGGCCAAAGAATCCCACCCACTGAGCTCAGCCACTCGAATGAGGTACTGAAAATCGGGTGACTGTAGAAGTAGAAATGGTTTGTTAATTCATTAAACGGTGTAACTTTGAGTGCAATTAATGTTTTGTACTTCATATAAGGGAGACACACCTAAGAAGGATACAACAAGCTGTGGAACTTAAAACAAAAGGACTGCATGTAGTGTAAGAGTTTTCAGGGGAGGAGGGAACAGCATTAGAGGAAGGAACAATAGATGCAAGTGAAGCCAGAAAATGCAAATCTATCAGCATAATTTTAGTCTTCTGGCCATGCATAGTTCAAAGCAGATACTGGCTAAAACTTGACAGTTGATATTTCACCCCTACTGTCGTTGGAATGCTGACTTATTATTAACTTTGAATTCAGCCTTTTTTTTTTAAAGAAATCTTGCAATTTTATCAGGTCATTGTCCCAGCTGCAGATTTTGCCCTACTAACCACACCACCCACTTTATACAATTGAGGTTGAAATAGACAATGTGTTTAAACTGTGAATAATTCAAGAAGTCACCCAGATGAAACACTGTTTGTTATTTTGTAGTAGCAAAGATTTGTATTAAGTTAACATTTAAAGTATGCTTGCCTGAAATAGCATAAATGTAAACTGTTTTGATAATGTAATCACTAACATAGTGTTCATTGCCTGTGTAGCTTGTTTACTTTTTCCAGTTTGGTCATTTGACATGTGACTACACTACATGTTCCTTCCTTCAAAATATCGCTGGTGTGACCAGTAGATCTGTTCAGTATTAAACGTAGTAAATGTCAGTGTTGACCCTTGTAAATTACTTGGCACTTGTGTGATAAATACTCAAAGTATTACTGTTCACTTTCCCATTATGCATAAAAATCTCTTGGGGGTTTGCAACCTATACTTAGCAGTTTTATATACTATTAAAAAATTTGGGACAAAAATTCAGGAAACCCCTCATTATTTGTGTGAATATATAAATTGCAGTGGTACAGATCTGCCAACATCTTAGTAGTGCATTAACTATTACACATCTGTTTCCTATTGTAATTCAGAGAGACTGGTTTAATAACTTTAAACATGCAAACATTTTATATGTATCTCATGAGTTAGACTTGAGGGCTAGGCTTGCCTTTAGCTATTAACATTTGGCATTGAGAACAATTTCACAAAATAATTGCTGATGGGTAACATAAAAACAGGATTGATCAATATAAGAATTCCACAGTTGTGAGATCTGAGGAGATTATTAATGAAGTGGAATATGGTGCAAAGGTTGTCGATTTTAACACAGTGCAACTTTGGGGAGGGAGAAGTGCATATAAGATGGGCAGCAGTATTTAGAGTTGAAGAGTAAGAGGTGAAAAGTTAAAAATATATTATTAACCATAATCCAGAAAGTAGGGAAAGAAAACTTAAGGTCATGATGTGGGGGGTAGGGGTGGAGGCAGGTGAGGCAGAAAAAGGCGTTTTATAGACAAGAGTAGGATTTGAAGCATTTTTAAAATCTTTGTTGTCATAAGTAGGCTTACATGAACACTACAATGAAGTTACTGTGAAAAGCCCCTGGTCGCCACATTCCGGCACCTGTTCGGGTACACGGAGAATTCAGAATGTCCAATTCACCTAACAACATGTCTTTAGGGACATGTAGGAGGAAACCGGAGCACCGGGAGGAAACCCACGCAGACATAGGGGAGAACGTGCAGACTCCGCACAGACTGTGATCCAAGCCGGGAATCGAACTTGGGACCCTGGCGCTGTGAAGCAACAGTAACAAAAATAATATATTGGAAATATTGAGCAGGCCAGGCAGTATTTGTGGAGATATAAAACAGAATTATTGATGATGGCTGACCTGTTGATTATTATCAACAGTTTCAGTTTTGATTTCAGATTTACAGCATCTGTAGTATTTTGCTTTTGAAAAGATCCCTGCAATATAGAAAAAAAGTTGAACAAACTTTCATAGAATCATAGAATTTACAGTGCAGAAGGAGGCCATTTGGCCCAGCTGAGTCTGCACCGCTTCCACCCTCCCCGTAACCCAGTAACCCTACCTAACCTTTTTGGACACTTTGGGGCAATTTAGCATGGCCAATCCACCGAACCTGCACATCTTTGGACTGTGGAAGGAAACCCACGCAGACATGGGGAGAATGTGCAGACTCCGCACAGACAGTGACTGAAGCCCGGAATCGAACCTGGGACCCTGGAGCTGTGAAGCCACTGTGCTACCATTCTGCCCTTTAGTTTACATTTCCTAGATGCTATTTGTAATGAAATTCTTATGCTTTTAATAACTCAAGAACAGAAACAAAAATTTCTCTTAGTTTGGTATTTAAACAAACCAGACAGAGAGGCTAGATTGCTTTGGCCCAAAATTTTAATAGGGTCAGAAAAGCTCAGAGCATTAGCCAAAATGGCACCGAAGAACCGATTCCAGAAATTCTGAACCTGCTATTCAGCATTTCACCAGGTGGAAATGGGGACAGGTTGCCCATGGTTCATAGAGGCTGCTGCAAGTGCAGCTTCCTTCAGATGTATCCAATTATCATTTGTGAGTGCTCCAAAACATGATTTGAGCAAAAGGTCGAAAGCTGCTGGAGTTATTCGGAGGGGGGTGGCAGGGAATGCTTTGGGATTGTTAGAAGTAAACTTGAATAAGTGTAAAAATGGGCTCTGCAAAACTGTCAAGAAAAGGCATTTAATTAAATCCTGGAAACAGTAGTCTGATGTTGAAAAAAAAAATCAGTGTTTGGAATTTCATCAGCTTCCATTGACATAAGCCTGAAAGTTATCATGATAGGATTAGTGCTGCATGATTGCTCCCACAACAGTTAGTTATCACAGTTTGGGGGAGGGGGGGGGGGGGGGGGGGGGGGGGGGGGGGTGCTTGTACATTTACAGTTTGATTGACAGCTCCAAGTCTTTGTGGGGCTGTGAATATAAATGTGTGCCTTTATAATAGATTAAGTATTTGAAATCATTTAAATGTATTGAATACGTTTTATCAATAAGAAGATTTTTTTCTTAAAATCTGCAAGTAGCACTTAGAACACAGAAAAATGTGAGGTCATGCATTTCGGGAGGTCTAACAGTTATAGGGAGTGCACAATAAATGGGAATATGATAAGAGGTAGATGAAGTGAGAGATCTTGGCATACAAGTACATAGGTCCCTAAAGTTCAACTGGACAAGGTTACAAAGAAAGCATATGGAATGCTCTCCTTCATTGGCAGAGGTATAGAATATAAAAGTAAGGATATACTGTTGGAATTGTATAAAACACTGGTGAGGCCACAACTGGAGCATTGTGTGCAGTTCTGGTCACCACATTACAGGAAGGATGTAATTGCTCTGGAGAAAGTGCAGGTGAGGTTTGCAAGAATGTTGTCAGGGCTAGAAAAGTGTAGCTACGAGGAGAGATTGGATAGGTTGGGATTATAGTCCTGTACAAAATCATGAGGAGAAGCAATAGAGTGGACAGAATAAAATTGTTTCCCTTGGTGGAGAATTCTAGGGCCAGGGGACATAGTTTCAAGATAAGATTTAGAAGGTGCAGAGCGGACATGAGGAAGAACTCCTTTATGCAGAGGGTAGTGGGAGTTTGGAATTCACTGCCCGAGTTGGTGGTGGAGGCAGAGACTCTAAACTCTTTAAAAAGTACCTGGATCCGCACCTTAAGTGCTGTAAGCTACAGGGCTATGGACCGGGTGCAGGAAGTCGGGTTTAGAAAGTGTCGTCAGGTTGGCATGGACAAGATGGGCTGAATGGTTTCTGTGGTATTTCATCTCAGGCTCGTGAAGGATGAATACTGAGTGAGTTGGCTTGGAGAGTGCAGAGTGTAAGGGCCTGGGTTGGTATCACATGATGCTGAGTTGGCACAGAATTATAAACAGTGGGTAGAGTGGGTAGCGGGACATTTGTTGGCATAGATTTATGAGGGGTCATGGGGCATAGGCTAGCATGGAGAGGCTGAGGGTCCTTGGGGTGGGTGGCGGGCATCAGCCAGCATGGATGGGACATGGGGAATGTATGGGCGGTGAGTGGGCTTGAGGGGTGAGGGCTAGAAGGCTTTATTTTGTTTTGTTTTTATAGTAGCTGAAACAAAGTCGACAGAAATTAAAAGTGGGTCTCAAATAATGTAATGTTGGGATTGGTGAATACAAGCTTGGTCAAAGACATGGGTTTAAAGAGGCACTTTTAAAACAGAGATTGTAAGGGAATTCCAGATCTTGGCACCTGGATGGCTGAAAATGGCCCTTAATGATAGGGTGCAAGAAATATGGAGTGCATGATAGACTGGAGTTTGAGCAACAGAGGATTTAATAGTGCTGCTGAGTTGGGTTGGAATGAGACCATGAGTTTGGATTGGATTTTGTTTATTGTCATGTGTACCGAGGTACAGTGAAAAGTATTTTTCTGCAAGCAGCTCAACAGATCATTAAGTACATGAAAATAAAATAAATGCATAATAGGGCAACACAAGGTACACAATGTAACTACATAAACACCGGCATCGGGTAAAGCATATACAGGGTGTAGTGTTAACCTGGTCAGTCCATAACAGGATCGTTTAGGAGTCTGGTAACAGCTTGGAAGAAGCTGTTTTTCAGTCTGTTCGTGCATGTTCTCAGACTTTTGTATCTCCTGCCCGATGGAAGAAATTGGAAGAGTGAGTAAGCCAGGTGGGAGGGGTCTTTGATTATGCTGCCCGCTTTCCCCAGGCAGCTGGAGTTATAGATAGAATCAGTGGATGGGAGGCAGGTTCGTGTGATGGACTGGGCTGTGTTCACGACTCTCTGAAGTTTCTTGCGGTCTTCGGCCGAGCAGTTGCCATACCAGGCTGTGATGCAGCCAGATAGGATGCTTTCTGTGGTGCATCTGTAAAGGTTGGTAAGAGTTAATGTGGACATGCCGAATTTCCTTCGTTTCCTGAGGAAGTATAGGGAAGTATAAACTTAAGAAGGTCGTGAACACAGCCCAGTCCATCACACAAACCTGCCTCCGATCCAGATTTTTGGAGATGTGTACCCCTGGAAATTTTAAGCTGCTAACCATCTCTACCTCGGCCCCGTTGATGCTGGCAGGGGTGTGTACAGTACTTTGCTTCCTGAAGTCAATGACCAGCTCTTTAGTTTTGCTGGTATTGAGGGAGAGATTGTTGTCGCTGCACCACTCCACTAGGTTCTCTATCTCCCTCCTGTATTCTGACTCATCGTTATTCGAGATCTGGCCCACTATGGTCGTATCGTCAGCAAACTTGTAGATGGAGTTGGAACCAAATTTTGCCACGCATTCGTGTGTGTACAGGGAGTATAGTAGGGAGCTAAGCCTTGCGAGGCTCCTGCATTGAGACTATTGTGGAGGAGGTGTTGTTTATTCTTACTGATTGTGCTCTGTGGGTCAGAAAGTCGAGATCCAGTTGCAGAGTGGGAGCCAAGTCCTATGTTTTGGAGCTTTCAAATGAGCTTGGCTGGGATTATGGTGTTGAAGGTGGAGCTGTAGTCAATAAATAGGAGCCTGATGTAGGAGTCCTTGTTGTCGAGATGCTCTGCAGATGAGTGTAGGGCCAGGGAGATGGCGTGTGCTGTGGACCGGTTGCAGCGGCATGCAAATTGCAATGGATCAAGGTGTTCTGGGAGTATAGTGGTGTTCGCTTCATGACCAGCCTCTCAAAGCACTTTATTATGACTGAAGTCAGGACCACTGGACGGTAGTCATTGAGGCACGTTGCCTGGTTCTTCTTTTGCACCGGAGGAATTGGAAAAACAAAAATGAGAGTTCTAAAATTGAGTTCTTTGTGGACCAAGGTAGGCTAGAAAGATCAAAAGGTGATGGGTAAACTGGACTTGATGAGAGTTAAGATTTGAACAAAGGAGTTTTGGATGAGATCAAGTTTATGGAGGGTGGAAGTTTGAAGGCCGGATAGAAGGGCATTAGAATGATGGAGTCTTCAGGTGGGGAAAACCTGGATGAACTGTTCCCTAAAATGGGCTGAGGCAGTCGTGGAGACTGACAGTGTTAAGGACCTAGAAGTGCAACACATTGAAAGTAAAAATAGTAGATAATATCTTCAGCTCATTTACACTCTGACATGGAAACCAATTAGGTTGCTTAAAAGAGCATTGAAAAAGGGTGAAAGCAAGTGACATGTGTAACTACAAAACACCAAAAACTTCTATATATTTTGTGGTCATCTGTCAATTTCTATGCCTGAATTGATTATGGGCTCTAGAACTGCCACAAACTGACTTTCTGCAGGATTATTCTCCAATTGTGCTTGTGCAAACAATTGCTCACTGTGACCAGAACTTTGGGTGCAGCAAGAAATTAATTCTTCTGGTGTTCTGTTGCAATTTTATTTTAATTAATCTCCACTGAGACTTGCTCTTGATTTTTTCTTTCTTTGACTTGACTATGACAATGTAATAATACGTCACATTAAATATCGTAAAGCTTCTTGACTTCATTGTCTCGTATGCATGAATGATTGGTAAATATGATTTCAGAATGATATTCAGATTCATATTTGTTAACCATATTAAAAACAAAGATTGTAGTTTCACGGTATTAGAGAAAGCCTTGAAACATGTTTGAGGAATATTGATATTGTGCCCCAGCAATGGAAAATATGTCTATAAAGTATCTGTTAAGGAAGTATAGCCATCTTTGGACCTGCACTGTGGAATATATTCGCAAAAGTTAATGCCTTTTTTTATTGGGATTCATCCATGGGATTTGGACATGACTGCTGTGGGTCTGGAGTCACAGGCTCTTGACCAGTGACAGTGAAGGAATAGCAAAATGAGACAGTTATCAGTCGGCAGACGCTAATGAGAATTTTCCAAGGTAAGCGGAGTTGAGAAATCTGGGGCGGGTTTCTCCGACCCCCGCCGGGTCGGAGAATCGCCAGGGGTCGGCGTGAATCCCGTCCCCGCCGTCCGCCGAATTCTCCGGCACCAGAGATTCGGCGGGGGCGGGAATCGCGCCGCGCCTGTCGGCGGCCGCTCGCAGCGGCCCCCCCCGGCAATTCTCCGGCCCGCGATGGGCCGAAGTCCCCATGGTTCTTTCCCAGTCCCGCCGGCGTAAATTAGACTAGGACCCTTACCGGCGGGACCAGGAGGCGCGGGGGGCTCCGGGGTCCGGGTGGGGATGCGGGGCAATCTGACCCCGCGGGGTGCCCCCACGGTGACCTGACCCGTGATCGCGGCCCACTGATCCGCGGGCAGGCCTGTGCCGCGAGGGCACTCTTTTCCTACGCACCGGCCGCGTTAGCCTCCGCGATGGCCGATGCATAGGTGAACCTCCCCCCCTGCATATGCGCGGGGATGATGTCAGCAGATGCTCCCGCGCATGCGCGGACCCGCGTTGGCCGGCGGAGTCCCTTCGGCCCCGGCTGGCATGGCATCAAAGGCCTTCCACGCCGGCCGACGGGCCGCAAACCACTCCGGCACTGGCCTAGCTCCTGAAGTGCGGAATCCTCCGCACCTATGGGGCGGGACGACGCTACAGTGGTTCACGCCACTCCGTCCTGCCTGGAGCCCCCGCCCCGCCGGGTAAGGAAGAATCCCGCCCCTGTTCTATTTTTTAAAAATAAAAAAAATTCTAGTTTTTCTTTCTCGTGGTTAAATATAAATGAGTGACTTGTCTCGGCGGGTAGTCAACCATGCCGGTGTGGGACAAACTGGGTAATAACAGCAAGTTTCCTTACCTAACTGACACAAATGTACCACTTGGGGCTTGCGACAGTCCAACAATTTTGTTTTTAGTAGTTTCTAACAGGTCCATTTCCAGATTTTTAAAAGTGAATTCAAATTCTCCAACTGTCTCGATAGTATTTCTATCATGTTCCTTGGTTTCTTGGTTCTGGTCTCTGGATTGCTCGCCCAGTAGCATAACCACTATGCTTCTTGCCACAGGATAGATAGAGTATTGTTCAATGGCTCCTAACCAAATAGCTTTTGAATGCATCACACATGTTTTTGCCTCATTGCCTTACTTGGGCAAGATTTCCCTGAATGTGAACTTTAAACTTTTTAAGTAACACAAATCGTACCTCAGTCACTTAGCAGGTATAATCCTTGCAAAGCAGCTTCGGAGCTCACTTTCTGCATTAGTGTACTGCTGACAGGCAAGGCAAGCACTCCTAGCTGAATACAATGCAACTGACAACATAATGTGTGGACTTAGAATACTTGAAGAGAACATGTCTGTCAGCACGTTGCTCTTTTAATCCATTATCCTTATTGCAAAAAAAAAAGTCATGTGTCCAGAAGCTCAGACCATACCCAAGTTTCAACGTGTTTGAGAGAAGACCACATCAGTTGAGAACTGTCCGGAATGCACATACAGTACACACAGTTTGCATTCATTAGCAGGCCCGACCCGGTATTCTCCAGCGCCTCTGCGGTGCTCCGCCTCCGATGGGCCAGGTTCCCGACGGTGCGGTTCACTTATGTTTTAAAAATCGTGAAACCGGCATCGTGGCTGCTGAAGGAGGGAGGGGTGTATGTAAATTGTTCAACACCACCATAGTTTGCTGACAGTTGTGCCGCTGGCCAGGGAGCTTCTGCCAGGGCCGAGAGGAGTAGTGGGTCGTGGCCAGGAGGTGGGGTTGTGGTGGACGGGCATGGAACAACATTGCCGCAGCTGCACAGTCCGCTAACAACCACTGTTAACTTAGGGCCACGGGTCTTTTACAGGTGTCCCTCCAGGCCATCCCCTTAGGTGCCTTCTGGCCCCAGCCGACCCCTCAGTTGTATGGGCGCGTCTTGTTGGCTGGGATGGTGTGTATGGTGAGTGAAGTGTGTATATGCAGCTGCAGCTTGTCAGCCTCCCAAGTGTCAATTACGGACCCGGCGAATCCTGCACCATTTCTCATTAAAATCGATTGTGTTCCACAAGGTGCCTGTGCTAGCCTCTCTACAGTTGCTGAATCGATCCAGGTTTGGCACCAGTTTTGCTGTCATGAAAGTCCATGAATCCTGCGACGGCGTCAACACTTAGTCTCAGAAATGGAGAATTACGCCCAGGTTATTGTGAGTGGAATCCATGATTAAAAATGTCATTAACAATGTTGGCTAGCATAAGTTCCAATTCTATTATAGTCCATGCGTTGAGCATCTAAATTGTTCATTGATACAGTTTATTGATACCATATACACAACATGCACTGTGGAGAAATAAGCGTTTAGCTAAGAACATTTATTTCTACTTTTCCATTCCATTTTGCTGATATAATCCAGTTGCAAATAATGACCAGCTCCAGGTATATTTTTGTCAAATATCGGGACATTCCCTGAAGCAAAACTAGTTGAAGATGCTGTAAATTTGTAATAGAAAATATTGAAACTACTGAGCAGGTTAGGCAGCACTGGGAGGGAGGGAGGGAGAAGTTGATGAGCTTTCATCAAAAGCTGATGATATCACAGATGAACAACCTGCAGGAAAATCCAGCATGTGGAACAGGTGATGTGGGCAGGGAGAAAGAAATATAAAGTTGCAGAGGGTAGGAAGTGATGATGGGTGTAAGACAGAAGGAGAGAGTGATGAGCGAACATTAGAGCAGCAAAAGAGGTATCGAAGACACAACAGATGCGTGAACAGATGGAGCAGACTAGCGGAGGGGACAGAAGTATGGAAAACCTGGCGAAGCAGAAGAGGCTATTAGCCCAGTCATGTGGCTCAGGAGACGGACAGTATGACTGCAGGAATGCAGATCACCTCATACTGATGGGGCGGGGAGGGGGTCCCATGCACAAACCTACAACATCCTGATATGTTAACGCTTTACCTTCTTCCTCTCCTGATCCTACTTGATGATCTAACTATTTCCACTAAATATTTCCAGTGCTTTCTTTTTTTTGAATAGGGAAATACTTATTGACCACTTGAAGCAGTTTTGCCTGTATAGAGAACAGAAAATGCTGGCCAAACTCAGCAAGCCTGGTAGCATCTGTGGGGAGAGTAATAAATTTAATGTCCCCAGTCCGTCTGAATCCCCCTCTGAGAGCTCGGGAAACATTAACTCTGTTTCCCTCTTCACAGATGCTGCCAGACCTGCTGAGCTTTGCCAGCATTCACTGTTTTTGTTTCTGATTTCCCGCAGCCGCAGATTTTGGCTTCAATTTTGGCTTTTGCCTGTATCTTTGTTTTTCCAAATGTCAGGGTACAACATCATAATTAAATATAATTTAACTTGAACTGATTGAACGTGTTTTTCGAACTAATTGTGGGTTGGTGGATTTATGTAGATTGTGAAGTAAATAGCTGTGGCCAATGAAAACCATTCAGTTGCAAAATGCATTAGTTTGCTGCTACTGATGCCTGAAGCTGGAAAATGAATTTAGCAGGTATGATCTCACGTAGCTGACTGTGACTAAATGTTAGGTGGCAGTGGCACAATGGCCAAAGCTATTACAAATCCGTGTAAGAGGGAAAATAATTTTATTCTGCAACTTTTGGAACCAAATTTACTTGAAATCACACAATTTGGGGACAGCATGCTTTGTCATGCTGAGGTGCCTCATTTTGACAGACAAAGCAATTGTGATATGACCAACTTCAATTTTTGTATTTATAATGATTAATTGCAAAGATGTTTGGGTTGGTCACACCAGAAGAATTTCCTGACAGCTGCTTGATTTGTTTTTCATGTGATGCATTAAGATAATAGGAGTTTGGAATCAGATGGCTTAGTATTGATGGGATGGACACTGCTGTCATCCATTTAACGAATGGAAGCTGCAGACTATGCGTGTGTGTGTGGGCTTTTTCACATTACCATATATTGGTATTTGTAGGGAGTAAGGTCTTGCGTACAAAAGTCACTTTTGATGTGACTAATATCTGAGTGAAAGTATAACTGTTTCTGGAACTGATGCCCTGGTACTAACTGCTGAAATTCCAAGGCTGTTGTTGCTCTATGTGTCTGTGATTTATCACAATGTGCTTGTCCATAACTGCAACAGTGAGCAAAATAGAATGTTTTGGATTGTCTCAGATCTGCGCACTCTTGGAGTGGTTCTTGGTTATTGTCATGCGTGACCTACCTTCCCTTCGAAAGACTGTGATTAGATTCTGGTACTTGCTTAAAACTGGTTTATTAACGCTACATTTAAACAGGTTACAGGGTAGGTATGTTGCTCCTGAGTCGAGCACATGACTCACTCATGTCAGTGATTCATCATCCACCAATTATTAGCATATCCACTCTGTTAACCGTCGCACTACACCTCCCGCAAAGAATGCTACCCACTTCTTAACAATATGAAATCATGTCTTTAACTAAATACATCGCACTTCTGTAACTTGTTTTTTACTACTACAGACTCTACTCAACTCCTACTCTTCCCCTTCCCCAAGTCACAGTCCTGAGATATTCAGTCTCCGACAGCAATCTCTGCCTTATGAAAGACGTCTCGGAGACATACGAGCTTTCTTCCTGCTTATGGAGGACATCATCAGTAAAATAAGACATAAGCATTGCAATTTTCGGAGTGAACGACTACAGGACTACTGAACTGTGAGGCCAGTGAGTCTTTTGCAACGAAAGACTGATCCTGAAGGAAATCAGCCATTGGACTTTCTTGAACTTGGAGAGAAGAACATAGAACAGACAGTGCAGAAGGAGGCCATTCGGCCCATCGAGTCTGCATCGACCCAGTTAAGCCCTCACTTCCACTCTATCCCCCTAACCAAATAACCCCTCCTTACTTTGTTGGACACGAAGGGCAATTTAATATGGCCAGTCCACCTAACCTGCACATCTTCGGACTGTGGGAGGAAACCGGAGCACTGGAGGAAACCCATGCAGACACAGGGAGAACGTGCAGACTCTGCACTGTCAGTGACCCAGCGGGGAATCGAACCTGGGACCTTGGTGCTGTGAAGCTACAGTGCCAACCACAATGCTACCGTGCTGCCCTTAAATAAATGAGGACTATCTGAGGAATGTGTTATTCCCTTGATGCACACAGGGGAAATCTTGAGAAAATTCTCCGTCTTACCATTCACTGCTGTGTCAATAGTGGAGAAGGTATTGGAGATCTACGATTCCAATGAATCTGGATGAGGAAAGAAAATAATGACAATAAGCCAAGAAGCCTTTGAGGAAAAGAAGAGATGACTTCCCAATGGTATTTCAGTTTAAATGCCTCCTTTCTGTAGGCAGTGGGAACAGAGCCACACTTTTCTCTTGTGTGAGACAGGGAAGAAATTTTGAGAATATGGAGCCAGGACACCACCATTTTCTCCGACAAAATGAATTTCTAAGACAAAATAATGACAAATTTCCTGCAGGTATATAACTTGTAGAATTTGCTGTGCGGGATAGTAACACTTTCAGAAGTTCTAAAGGATCTGCCTCAGCTTCTGTGCTGATATACAGCTCTAGAAGGAAGAAGGTTTTCATCTGGAACTGAAGCATAGGCTTCAATTGTCTTTCACTGGTGGAATTACATCTCTTTGGCAGTGTGATCCTACATGGATTCTGACATAGAATCAGGCAAGGCATTCTCTCCGGAAGATTCTTCATGGGCAACCAACAATAGATTAGGTATTGCATTGGTAGGTTTAGTGGAACAAAAATCTGAATGCTGCTCAGCCACTAGAAACAACTGGTTCTTCAAAAAAGGCACACGAGACTTCACTTGTTGTATCTTTTGATTGGAATGATGGACCAATGTCGAGGACCTCATCCTCTAGCAGATCACTCGGTGCTGCAACAATCTCTTCCTCATTACCTGCTTCAGGAAAGAACGAACTCAAGACCAATAGGCCTTTATGAGAACGGCCACTGTCGGCCACAGTGCCTTCTGTATCCGTCATCTCTGGCATAGCTTTATACATAGCTGAGAGATTCCTAACCTCAATATCTACCTGGGCCTCGTGGATGGTGTCTCTGTCACAGTAAAGAAATCACTGTTGATTGAATAAATGTCCTCAGCTGCTGTAGATTGAAGTTTCACTGGCTCTAAATAAAAGGTTGAAGATTGTTCCATGAAGGACATTGAGTTATTCAAATGCTGGTCATCATCTGAACTTTCCAGAATTCCCAGAAGTGTCGCCAAACAATAAGATGTCCATTGATTGTGGACAACCTAGAGAGAATCAATTAACTGTTTGCCTCTTGAAAAGAAGAGGAACAATTATCCTGCGTTTGAAATTTTTCTGCCACCTGCACCTTGGAATTTGATGTCAGGATGAAGGGATATTGACTGAAGTCAGTCCAGATCATCCAGTATGTTAATACCAGCTTCAGTATGAATTTTAAAGTTTGTATTGAAGCCTTTAACTTACACTGAAATTGACCAATAGACCATTAACTTCAAGAAATTCTGTAATCTTTTCTTCTTTTCCAATTTCCTGAAGAGTGTTTTTCACAAATATTTTCTTGTCCTCAATGAAAAGCAACATCCTCGGAGGTTACCATTGACCAGGAACTGAACTAGACGAGCGATATAAACACTGTGGTTACAAGAGCAGGCCGGGGGAATCCTGCGGTGAGTAACTCACCTGACATCCCAAAGCCCCACCATCTACAAGGTAGACGTGTGTTAGAATACTCTCCCCCTGCCTGGATGAGTACAGCTCCAGCTTGACACCATCCAGGAAAAAGCAGCTTGATTGACATCCCATTCACAAACATTCACTCCTTCCATTACCGACGCATGGGACGGGATTCTCCGACCCCATGCCGGGTTGGAGAATCGCCGGCGGGCTACGCGAATCGCGCCACGCCGCCCCAACACCGGGATGCAATTCTCCACTCTGGGGCCAGCGTGGTCGGCACGGGGCCAGTCGGGGGCTGCATAGCCGCGATTCTCCGGTCCGGATGGGCTGAGTGGCTATAAAAAAAACAAAAAAGAGTCCCGCTGGCGCCGTTCTAACCTGCACTGAGCCGGCGGGACCTCGGCGCTGACGGGTCCAGGGACGGCTTGTGGGGGGGGGCCTCCGTTGTGGCCTGGCCCGCGATCGGAACCCACCAATCGGCGGGCGGGCCTCACTGTCTCCCGGCCTCCTTCCGTGCCGGTGCCTGTACTCCTGCGCCATGTTGGGTCGGGGCCGGCGCGGACAAGGGATACACCGCGCGGGAATCACGCAGGTGGATCTGCGCAGGTGCGGGTTTGTGCCCGACCCACTGCGCATGCTCGCATCCACTGCCGCCTATTCCATGGCCAGATCAGCAGTTGGAGTAGCGTGAACTGCTCCAGCACCCTGCTGGCCCCCTGTAGGGGCCAGAATTGCCTATCTTGGGGCCATGTTGACGCCGTCGAGAAACATGACGGCGTTTCTGACGGCGTCAACACTTAGCCTCAGGATCAGAGAATGCCGCCCATTGTGTCAGCATTATGTAGCATCTGCAAGCTGTACAGCAGGATATCATCAAGCCTCCTTCAACAGCACCTTTCAAACCCATGACCACTACCATTTAGAAAGACAGAGGCAGCAGATTCAAGGCAACACCACCACCTGGAAATTCCCATCCACACCACTCACCATCTTACTCGGAACTATTTCCTTCCCTGTCACTGGATCAAAATCCTGGAACTCGCTCCCTAAGAGCACACTGGGCCTCTGGATGTACCTACACCACATGGATTGCAGCAGTTCAAGAAGCATCACATTTTACCAGATTAGTGCACAGCACCTCTAAATGTGCAGTGGGTTCAATGCAAGTTTAACATAACTTCACAACTTTGAATTCTGTATTCATTTTTTTTTTATAAATTTAGTGTACCCAATTCATTTTTTTTTAAATTGAGGGGCAAT
Organism: Scyliorhinus canicula; assembly: GCF_902713615.1. Taxonomy (NCBI): domain Eukaryota; kingdom Metazoa; phylum Chordata; class Chondrichthyes; order Carcharhiniformes; family Scyliorhinidae; genus Scyliorhinus; species Scyliorhinus canicula. Next base: position 61,491,433 of record NC_052148.1, read on the forward strand.
TTAGCGTGGCCAATTCACCTACTCTGCACATCTTTCGGGTTGTGGGGGCGAAACCCACGCAAACACGGGGAGAATGTGCAAACTCCATACGGACAGTGACCCAGAGCCGGGATCGAACCTGGGACCTCGGCGCCGTGAGGCAACAGGGCTAACCCACTGCGCCACCGTGCTGCCCGAATTCTGTATTCCTAACCCGAATGCAGCAAGTTTTAAAATTACTTTGCCGAACTGCAGTGCTGTTTTAATGATTTGTTCACTGGTATCCTTCAGTTTCTTTGCTCTCCTGTGTCATTCAGTTTCTCCTTTTCTAAGGTGTTCATGATGTGCACCAGCTCACCGTTTTTTTCATATTTGTTTGTGACGTTTGAATGTCGCTGGTAAGGTCAGTATTTATTGCTCATCCTCAATCATCCTTGAGAAGGTGGTGGTGTGATGTTGTCTTCAGCTCTGCAGTCCATGTGCTTTTAGGGAGGGAGTTCATGGTTTTGACCCAGTGACAGCAAAGGAGCAGGAAGGTATGTGTGACTTCAGGGAAACTTGCAGGTGGTGGACTGGTGTTCCCACTTATCTGCCGTTCTTGTTCATCGACATTGTAGAGGCCATGAGTTTGAAAGGTGCTGTTGAAGAAGTGTCGGTGTCTGCCTGAAGTGCATCCTCTCAACGAATCAGCAGACCCTAACATGGAGGTGAGAGGATAAAGGAGAGCGACTCTGAGAGTGGAGCCTGCAGGATAAAAGAGCGCGAGAAAGAGTGAGACTGAGAGTGGAGTCCTGGCTTGGAGTTTGGAGAACCTGAGGCCTGGCAAGTGTTGAGTATGGTCAGGTAAGTATTTACTACTTTTATTTCTTGTAGTTTGTAATGTCTACAGTTTGTAAGGGCTATATTCTTTAGTAACAAGGACCAGGGAAGAAGGGCCCTACAGTCATTGATATTAGTTGATTTTAAGTTCCAAAGGTTTATTTTAAAGGAACAAGTCATGGCAGGAGATGCCAAAGCCGTAGTGTGCTTTTCTTGCTTTATGTGGGAAACCAGGAACATTTCCAATGCCCAGGGTCAGCATGTGTGGAGGAAGTGTCTCCAGCTCCTGGAAGCCCAGGTTTCGGAGCTGGAGCGGTGGCTGGGCATAATGGAACATCCGTGAGGCACAGAGTATCATGGACAATACAGATAGGTGGTCACATACCAGGCTCAGACTTCCCAAGCAGGAAGTGAATGGGCAACCACCAGGAAGAGCAAGATGACGAAGCAGGCAGTGCAACAATTTCCTGTGGCTATTCCCCTGTAAAACATATATCTGCTTTGGATATTGTTGGAGGGATTTGCCTCTCAGGGGAAAGCATCAGCAGCCAAATCCGTAACACCATGATTGGCTCTGCTGCATAGGGGAGGAGGAAAAAGTATGGGAATGCAATAGTTAGAGGGAATAACATTTTAAGGGGAAGAGATGGGTGTTTCTGTGGTTATAGACGAGAAACCAGGATGGTATGTTGCCTCCCTGGGGCTAGGTTCAGGAATGTCTCAGTGGCTACAGGACATTCTGGAGGAGAAAGGTGAACAGCCAATGGGCGTGGTGCACAGAGGTACTAATGACACAGGTTAAAAAAAGGAATGGATTTTGTTTATTGTCATGTGTACCACGGTACAGTGAAAAGTATTTTTCTGCGAGCAGCTCAACGGATCATTAGAAAAGGAAATAAAAGAAAATACATAATAGGGAGAAGATTAGAACATAGAACATACAGTGAAGAAGGAGGCCATTCGGCCCATTGAGCCTGCACCGACCCACTTAAGCCCTCCCTCACTTCCACTCTATCCCCGTAACCCAATAACCCCATCTAACCTTTTTGGACACTAAGGGCAATTTATCATGGCAAATCCACCTAAACTGCGCGGCTTTGGACAGTGGGAGTCAACCGGAGCACCCGGAGGAAACCCACGGCAGCACGGGGAGAATGTGCAGACTCCGCACAGACAGTGACCCAGTGGGGAATCGAACCTGGGACCCTGGCGCTTTGAAGCCATAGTGCTAGCCACTTGTGCTATCGTGCTGCCTTAGAACAATTGTAAGTTGAGTAAAAAGGGAATCTGTTGGGGAGAACTCGCAGAGAGTCACCATGCTCCAGTGCCATGTTCTAAAGGCAGAAGAATATAGGGAGTTGGGAAGTAAGTTGAAAAGTAGGACCTCGGAGATAGTGATCTCAGGATTACTACCAGTGCCATATGCTAGTCAGAGCAGAAATAAAAGGATATATCAGATGAATACGGGCTAAAGAGATGTTGTGAGAGTGAGTTTTTCAGAATCTTGGGATATTGGGGCAGATTCTGGGGGAGTGGGACTGACGTTTTTGGGGAGGGTTTAAAGTATAATGTCAGGGGGAATGGAACCTATGCAAGAAGGCGAGGAGGGGAAAACATGGGAAAGAACAAAATACAGAAGGAGGCATAAGAAAAGTGATAGGCAGAGAAATCAAGGGCCAGAATCAAACCGAGTCACAGTGAAACATAATGGGAATGGGACAAGGAATGTTAAAAAGATTAATCTTAAGGCTTTGTGCTTTAGTGTGTGGAGCATTCACAATAAAGTGGATCAATTAATCGTACAAATAGATGTAAATGGGTATGATACAGTCAGGATCACGGGGTCATGGTTGCATGGTGACCACAGATTGGAATTGGAACATTCGGAGTAATCGGTATTTAGGAAGGACAGACAAAAAGGAAAAGGCGGTTGAGTTGCGTTGCTGGTTAAAGAGAAAATTAATGCAATAGTGAGGAAGGATATTAGCTCTGACATTGCGGAATCTGTATGTGTCAAGCTGAGAAACACCAAGGGAAAATATGATTAGTAGGAGTTGAATATCGACCCCCAAACTGTAGTGGTGATGTTGGGAATGGGATTAAACAGGAAATTAGAGATGCATGCGATAAAGAAACATCTGGAATTATGGGCGATTTTAATCTGCATATAGATTGATCAGATCAGTAACAATACCATAAAGGAGGAATTCCTGGAGTGTAGAAGAGAAAAGAATAATTGGCCCCTTATTGATGAGCGACCATAATATGATGGTATTCTTTATCAAGATAGAGAATGACGTTGTTGATTCTGAGATGACGGTCTTGAATCTAAATAAAGCAACCTATGATTGTGAGAGGCGCAAGTTTGCTATGATGGATTGGGGAATGTTACTTAAAGGGATGCCGGTGGATAGGCCATGGCAAACATTCAAAGAGCGCATGGGTGAAGTGCAGCAATTGTTCATTCCTGTCTGGCGCAAAAATAAAACTGGAAAGCTGGCCAAACCATACCTTACAAGGAAGAGGCATAGAAATTGGCCAGAGTTAACAGCTGATCTGAGGATTGGGAGCAGTTTCGAATTCAGCAAAGGAGGACAAAGGGATTGATTAAGAAGGGTAAAATACAGTACATGAGTAACTTGCAAGAAAAATAAAAACTGACTGTAAAACCTTTGATAGGTACGTGAAGAGAAAAAGATTGGGGAAGACAAATGTAGATTCCTTACAGTCAGCAACAGGAGAATTAATAATAGTGAAGAAAGAAATGGCTTTGGGGGAGGGGATATTGGGTGGGGATGGGAAAAGAGGGAACAGGTTACTAAATTGGATAATCAGCCATGATCATAATGAATGGCGGAGCAGGCTTGAAGTCCAGAATGGCCTTCTCCTGCTCCTATTTTCTATGTTTCTATGCCAATGTGATGGTTGTCATGAGCTATCTGTGTTTATTTTATTTACTGAAGGCCTTTGAGGGTGGTTAGGTGATTCAAAGCTTGGGATTACATATCCAGCTTGTAGGAGGAACAAATATACAACCAAAATGACTGATAATTGTTAATTATATCAAACCTACTTTCAGACACAGATACACTATCTAAAGTACAGTTCTGTAAAAACTTGAAGTTTTAAAAAGATTCTTTGTGATGTACATTATATTGCAACTCTTCGATTGTACTGGAATCTGACTTTAACTGATGTGTTGGGTAAGTTGGGTCTGCGAGGACTGCGTTTCCAACACTTGAAGAAATGCAACTCGATTTTATTGAACTCTTAACTATCATACATACTTTAACTGTGGGTTGACACTGTGCTGACTTGACTGGAGACGTGAGGCTAACCTGACCAGACTATCTTACTACCACATGGTGTATGTTGTAGTTGCTGCTCACGAGCTCTGACTGTCTCAGAGGCTGCATCCCAAGAGAGCGGGAAAACTAGTGCCCTCTGGCTTTATAGTGGTTGTGTCCTGTCTGGTGATTGGCTGCTGTGTTCTGTGTGCTCACTGGTCATCCTGTGTGTCAATCACTGCCTGTCTGCACACCATCATATACCTGCGTGTATATTATGACATTAACCACAGCACTTTATTCTGCATGCCTCCAACATTTTCATGTCTGCATAAACCTGAGCACTCTGTAAATGGGTGGGTGTGTGCATGTCTGTTTTTATTTTTTAAATTCCAGACAAGATTTGAATTTGACTAATTTCCTTCACATTTATTAATCTTACTTTGGTGTTATTTCCTTTGCAGATGGTTTGTACAATGTACTTTATGAAGGAGTGTAGTTTGAATTCCGTTGCAAAATTTCCGGTTACCTGCAGGAAATAGATAAAACGACATGTTCTTTCCTGAATAATCAAAAATAGCAGGATTATATATTACAGCAGAGAGATATTGAGGAACACGTAACACATATCAAACATAAAAGTGCACGTGTCAGACTACCTAATTGTTTTGTCCAATTTAATTTATTCACAGGGAAGTTGGATGTGTATGATTCAGGCATTGTGTGGGTCATTTATAAGACATTTGGGTATACTGATACTGTCCTTGTTTTTCAATAGCTCCAGTAGTCTGGGTTCACTCTGTTATTTTCATCGAATGAAAGATAAAATGTGATTGAATGCAGTGAAATAGTGGTTTGAAAATTATCCCATTTATACTTTGCTGTAAGTTTGCACCATCTACAGCAGCTGACATGGCATTTGCCCGTGGACAGTTGCACACAAGTTGAAATCGTGCTTATGTGTCATTCCTAGTTGGCCACAATCTTGTGACGCAAAAGTGCTCTCATAATTAATTACTAAATTGGCACGCTTGTTCAGAGAGGTAAAGGCTGTAAGATTGATTAAGCTCCTGTTGCACTTCAGATGATGAAGACAAAAGTAGCTGAATTGCTCAAACCAAATTATTTCCTGTTCCGATCCTTCGTTTAGTTTCCAAGCTAATCTCAACCAAGGCAATACAAAAGTGTACAATGGTTACTGATTTATTGTCTTGTTCATCTTTCTATAAAGACTGGGGGCGGAATTCTCCCATGCCGCGCCGTTTGGGAGAATCGCCGTTCGCGCCGGATTTTCACGCGACGCCGGTCCGCCGCCGTTCCACCATTCTCCCAACCAGCGAGAACAGCGTCATCGAGGTGGGCGCCGCGCCGCCCGGAGAATCGCACGAGGTGCTAAGTTTGGCAATTCTCCGGACTCCCAGCTATTCAGCGGCCTGGATGGGCCGAAGTCCCGGGTCACGCCGTCGTGGTTCACATCTGCAAAATAAATTTGTCAGCCAGTTGTGCTGGCTGACGATGCAGAGTGAGGAGGTGAGCGGCCAACGTTTTCAGAGGCAGCATGTTGTGGCATTCACGGCCGGTGCTGGCGGGGGGTGGGGAGGGGTTTTGGGGAAGGATGGGTGCCGCCATGCTCGATGGGGAGGGGGGGAAGGGTGCAGCCATGTTTGGGGGAGGGGGTGGGAAGGTTGCAGCCATGTTCGGAGGGGGGTGAGAAGGAGGGGGGAGAAGGGGGGGTGAGAAGGAGGGGTGAGAAGGTGGGGGAAGGAGGGGAGGGAAGGGTGCAGCCATGTTCGGGGGGGGGAAAGGAGTGGGGTAGAAGGGGTGGGGAAGGGGGGGGGGGTCCGGGGCAGGGGGCCTCCATGTTCCGGGAAGGGAGGGGAGGGTTTTCCGCGGGAGCAACATGCCAGCCGGCCTGCCATAGCAGGGCGGTGGCAAAGCCACGCCTGAAAGTTCAGGTCACGCTGATGGGCAAAGGCCACTGGCGCCGCCATCCCGCGTGGTCACACACCTTGACCGTGGCTGCACACAGACCCCCCACATTTGCTGCAACACCCAGCTGACAGAGACCATCTCTGGAAATGGTCAAGGCGACACATATGCCAGACCCTGTGAGGGCATGGCCAGACCACGGTGGCGCAATGAGGAGGGACGGGCAAAACTGTGTCGTGAACGGATACTGTGGGCAGAGGTCAGTGTGCCTGTGTGTCTGCAGCAACACCAGCCAACCGGGGCACACATGTATCCCATGGCATCTGGCTGTCGAGGTGCCAATTTGCCATCGCTAAACATGTTGTATTCTCCCTGCCCCCGCAGATTGTAATGTTTGGACACCAGCCAGCGATGTTTGCCGCTGTGACGGGAGCCGCTGTCCTGCAGGTGGCCCTTTGGCAGCGTCGACGCAGGCAGCTCCCGGCAGCGGCGGCTGCAGCAGAGGGATTGGCTGCAGAGGGCCCCGTGCCACCCGCTCAGGCTGCAGGCCCGCCCGCCAGGTGCAGGAGGAGGTGGAGGGGGACAATGACCACCACATCGATGGCGATGCACAGGACAAGGATACCGATCTTAATGGGGCGCAGGGGGAGGAGGAAGAACAGCTGGTGGTGCCAAGGTGCCGGAGGTGCCCCATGTGGTCTTGAGTGTACCGTCACCACATGTCCTTCTAGGACCTACCGGAGGAGACTCCGGATGAGTAGGGAGACTGTCGCACATATATGCCACCTCATGGCACACCTGGCACCACGTGGAACGGTGGGAGGACATGGTATCCCGGTGGCCGTCAAGGTGACGGTTGCCCTCAACTTCTACACGATGGGATCATTCCAGGCGCGGAGCGGGGACCTGTCCGGTATCTCCCAGGCATCGGTGCACCGGTGCATCCGAGCAGTCAACGACGCTCGGTGTACAGAGGACCGTGTACACCAGGATGCCCGGGCAGCAGGATTCGCCTCTGTGGCCAGGATACCAATGGTCCAGGGGGTGATTGATGAGGTGCACGTCGCCATGCATCCACCATCGGGGAACAGGGACATGTTCATGAACAGAAAGGGGACCTACTCCATGAACATTCAGGTGGTCTGCGACCGCCGCATGAAGATCATGCACGTGTGCGCCCAGTACCCCGGCAGTGTGCATGATGCCTTCATACTGGCGCAATCTTACATCCCCGCCACGTTAGAGGGACACCCCCCTCGGCTGAGGGGCTGGTTGCTGGGCGTTACCCGTTGCGGTCGTAGCTGATGACGCCTATATGGAGGCCACAGATCAACGCGGAGACCCGCTACAATGAGGCCCATGCAGCAACCAGGGGTGTTGTCGAAAGGTGCTTTGGCCTCTCGAAGATGCGCTTCAGGTGCCTGGACCGCTCTGAAGGAGCCCTCCAGTACCATTCAGAGAGGGTTGGCTGCATAGTTGGTGTCTGCTGTGTCCTGCACAGCATAGCCCAGCAGAGGGGCGATGTCCTGGAGGAGGAGGCACAGGGGGAGCCCGATGACGGCGATGCATCTGTACATGAGGAGGAGGAGGAGGATGGGGGGGGGGGGGGGGGGGGGGGGGGTAGGCACAGACACGACATGGGGGCTGGATATGGCCGGGAGGCTGCACGACGTCCACGGCTTGGCGAGTGAGCACGCGAGGCATTGATAGCTGCATGTTTCACCAACTAGGGGGAGGGCATCGCTGAGCAAGGGAATGGTTCCACCCAAACGCACCCCCACCTCCCGCACCATTCAACAATCCTAGCTCCCACACCACCACTTTCACAGCACCTTACACCTGCGACACAACGGGATGGTCTCACACAATTGCTTATCTAAGCGGGTGTGATAAGTGCCATGTTGAATGGTGACAACCCTCTCTGCAATGAGCTGTGAGCTCTGGATCGTTAGACAATGTCTGACTCTTGGCCACAGCTACACCCTCCTCCTGGGTGGTCCCTGTATGCGTCATGGACACTCCATCACATGGCCATGTGGGGTAGCTGGCGTCGGTGTTCCGAGGACAACGGTGGGTTGGGGGGGAGAACACACACCCGACCTCACCGTTGTACCGCCCTTCGACCCCAGCGCCACTCGGACCCCTTCACGACCCCTCAGGCACCGGACATAGCACAGAGGCATCTAGGTTTGGCGTAACAGTGAATGACGCGACGGCGGCGCCTATGTGACGTCAGCCACGCATGCGCAGGTTGGCCGGCTCCAACCCGCGCATGTACGGCTGACGTCACGACGGCTGACAGCTCAAACCCACGCATGCGCAGTGGCTGTCTTCCCCTCAGCCGCCCCGCAAGACGTGGCGGCTTGGTCTTGCGGGGCGGCGGAGGGGAAATAGTGCGCCCGATTGAGACGCTGGCCCGACGATTGGTGGGCACCGATCGCGGGCCTGTCCCCTCCCGAGCATAGTCGTGGTGCTCAGTCCCCACCAGGCCACCTACAAGCCCCAAAACGGGCACCTCACGGCGATTTCGCGACGGCAGCGACCAGGTGTGGTTGCAGCCGTCGTGAAACGGTTGCGAACAGCAGGCCGCTCAGCCCATCCGGGTCGGAGAATCGCCGGTCGCTGTGAAAAACAGCGAGCGGCGATTCTTCCGAGCCGGGGGTGGGAGAATCGCAGGGGGAGCCAGGGAGTCGTGAAATTAGTCGGAGGGCCCTCCCGCGATGCTCCCACCCGGCATGGGTAGAGGAGAATCGCGCCCCCTATAACTAAGCTGTGCCCTGCACCCGTGTCAACTTACTACGTGTCAAACTTCTTTGCCTTACTACTACACCTTGGTGTTTCCCCAGACGGTACAGCAGGAGTGGAGGCGGACTGCTGAGACTCCTGCCCTGCGACTTGGCTCCCCAGCGGCGCGCATTTCCTGGGGCGACCCGGCTTGGATGGGCCAAGCTGCTCAGCGGGCGTGCTGGATAGCGTGGTTCCACCCTGTTCTGCATGCTGCCCACCACATGCACCAGGGACGGAACGTGGGAAGTCCGAGTGTTCCGGGACCTCCCTTGCAGGAGTCACCGGGGTGGGCCCTGAAACCTCCCCTCCCTCGGGGAGGCCGGTGGCCCCTGGGCTTCACTATGGGATGGTGGTGCAAGCGGAGACAAGCGCCATGACACCACCAACACCTGGCGCTGCCAGTTCTGGAGGCCCGCTGTGGCATCGACCAGGGTCTGAACATTCGCAGCGCTGGAGCTCAGGGAGTGCGCCATTCCTGACAGGGACTGCAACCTCCCTCTGGGCTTGTGCAACGCCATCCAGCACGTGCGCAAGGCCGCCGATGCTCTCAGCGATGGCCTGCTGAGACTGGGCCATGGCCTGCTGAGACGGCCAGACTCCGGAGCACGGCGGTAATGTCCAGCTGGCTCTGGGGCGTGCCTGCCTGTGAGAGGGAAGCCCTGTCCTGGGCCACGGATGCCACGTGCACATGAAGCCCCTGACCCATGGCCGAAACCGTTGCTCCCATTGCCTCCACTGCGGATGCCACCCGTGCGGTGTCGGCCTGGGTGGCAGCCATGACCGGCATCACTCCCTGCTCATGGATGTGGATGCACTCCTCCAACTGCGTCTGCAGGTGCTGGAAGGTGGCCGTCATCCCGTTGTCCGCTCCCTGGGTTTCCAAATGCATCGGGTCTGTGGGTGGGTCTGGTAAGTTAAGGAACCCGGGAATCCTCTGTGCATCTGTTTCCTGTGCCCCGGCTTAGGACGAGGGCCCTCCTGTCCGTCGTCCTTCCCCCTCCCTGGCGTGCATCCCTGTGGGCAGATGGATGCGGACCTGGATGGCGCTGGCTTGTCTGAGATGTTCCGGGACGGTCGTCGGCTGACCCTGGAATACACAATAAAGCATGTATCGTTAGACACGCGGAGTCGGGTGTGAGGTGGTGGAGGGGACAGTGTGAGGGGAGGAGGGGGGAGGTGAGGGGCTGAAGGAGTGTAGCCAGGCAGGGGAGTCTCACATGGTGGCGGCTCCCCCAGCGAGGACCAGAGCCCTCTGCTCATGGACGGTGAGGGGGTGCAGACCAGGTAATCCCCCTCCAGTTCTTGCACGCTCACGATGGTTGTGGGCTGTCTTATCCTGCGTCGGAGGAAAGCATCAGAGTTAGGCGGGCAGCAGCAAGACGCGCAGATGTTGGCAACATTATGACTGGGGGGGACACTGGGCACCACGCAACGGCGGCTCGCAAGGTGGGTGTGGCACTTCCGTGCGTCAGGTGGAACGTGGTGACCCCCCCACCCCACCCCCGTGTGGGCAGGGGGGTTCGCGACACATGGTGGGGGGGTGGAAGGAGGGGTGTGGTGTGGCCCAGGAACTCTCCGGGGTACTTACCCTGGCAGCCCTCGTAAGGTCGTGGAGCTTCTTGCGACTCTTTTCTCTAGAACGTGGGGTGTGCCCCACAGCGCTAACAGCGATGCCCACATCACGCCAGTTGCGCCTGACTGTGCTGGCCGGGTGCCGGTGGCCACGTCTTGGGCACAGGACTGCCCTCCGCTCTTCCACTGCGTCCAGCAGTGTCTCCAGGTCATTGTCCTGGGAGCGGCAAGGCGGGGCGCAGCCATCTCTCTGTGTTGGGGCCTGTGCGCAGATCGCGCACATAAAATGACGCGATGCCGCATCATCCGAGTGTCGCGCGATGATGGCGCCACACCCACCGCGTTTCTCGCGGCCCCGCTGTCGGCCCCTTTTCGGGGCCTGAATCGATGCTGCCGACGGCACGTTCACGCTGTTGTGAAACGCGACGGTGTTCAAGCCGGCGCAGACACTCTGACTCGCCATCGGAGAATCCCGTCCAGTTTTCTGACTCATCCATTCCTGCCTTTTAAAAAAATATATATTTTTATTCTCCTCCTCTTTCACATTTTCTCCCAAATTTACACCCACCAACAATAAACAATAATCAGCAACAAATATGTCAATCCCCATAATAATAACAATGATCCCATCCTCCCACAGATCCCCAAACATTAGCCCGTATATTTACATAAACAAATGAAAAAAGTAATTGGGGATTACCCATAGTCACCCTTAACACACACAGCCCCACTCCCCCCCTTCCACCCCCCCCCCCCCCAACCAATGTTCGATGTTATCCAGTTCTTGAAAGTACATAATAAATAGTGCCCATGACTTGTCGAACCCCTCTGTCCTTCCCCTCAGTTCAAACTTAACCTTCCCAAGAGTCAAGAATTCCAACATGTCCCCCCGCCACACCAGGGGTGTGATCAACGAGGCGAAGGTTACGATATCTGCCTCCGCACGTGTTTCCAACCCCGGCTGGTCCAACACCCCGAATGTGGCCTCCCGGGGAACCGGGTCCAGTTTCACATGCACCACCTTGGAGATTACTCTAAAAACCTCCTTCCAGTAATCCTCTAGCTTTGGACAGGACCAAAACATATGAAAGTGATTAGTGCCCCCCCCCCCCCCCCAAACACTCACACACACATCTACTCCATCAAAGAATCGGCTCATCCTCGCCCTCGTGAGGTGTGCTCTGTATACCACCTTCAGCTGTATCAGCCCCAACCTCGCACATGAGGTGGAGGCATTTACTCTCCGGAACACCTCACACCAGACCCCCTCCTCTCTCAACTCTTCCTCCAACTTTGCTTTGATCCCTTCCAGTGATGCCTTATCCTCTTCCAAAATAGCTCCGTACACTGCTGATGCTACCCCTTTCTCCTGTCCCCTTGTCGTCAGCACCTCCTCCAGCAATGTGGAGGCCAGTTCCTCCAGGAAACTCTGTATCTCCTTTCTGGCAAAATCCCGAACTTGCATGTATCTAAACATTTCTCCCTTTTCCAGCCCATACTTCGCTTCCAGCTCCTTCAATCCTACGAACTGACCCCTGAGAAACAAATCTTTTAGCGTCTTAATCCCCTTCTCTTCCCATTTCCAAAAATTGCCATCCCACCTCTCTGACTCAAATCTGTGGTTCTCCCGGATCGGCATTTCCCTTGACCCTGCCACCAACCTGAAGTGTTGGCGAAACTGCCTCCAGATTTTCAATGAAGCTATTATTACCGGACTCCCTGAGTATTTCCCTGGAGCTATCGGGAGCGGGGCCGTTGCTAGTGCCTTCAGCCCCGACCCCCTGCACAGACTCTCCTCCATTCTGACCCACTGGGCATCAACCCCTCTGACCCAGCTCCGCACCTTCTCCACATTCGCCGCCCAGTAGTAGTACATCAGGTTCGGGAGACCCAAACCCCTTGCCTGCCTTCCACTTTATAGCAGCACCTTTCTCACTCTGGCCACCTTCCCTCCCCATATGAACGAGGTAATCCTTCCCTCAATCTCCCTGAAAAAAGCCTTTGGCAGGAAAATCTGTAGGCATTGAAAAATAAACAGAAATCGCGGAAACACATTCATTTTAACCGCCTGTACCTGACCCGCCAGTGACAGAGGGAGACCATCCCACCTTGCCAGGTCGGCTTTCACTCTCCCTACCAAACTAGAGATGTTGTACCTGCGAAGCCTCCCCCATTCCTGGGAAACCTGCACCCCCAGATACCTAAAATGAGTCCCTGCCCTACAGAATGGCAGCCCCCCACCCCCGGCCAAGACACCACAAAATATTCACTCTTGTCTAGTTTCAGCTTGTACCCCGAGAACGACCCAAATACTCGCAGTAGCTCCAATATTTACGCTATCGACACACTCGGTTCCGACACGTATAACAGCAAGTCGTCGGCATATAAGGACACCCTATGCTCTAGCCCTCCTCGCACTATTCCTTTCCATGCTCCCAAACTTCTTAATGCGATGGCCAACGGCTCAATCGCAAGTGCAAACAGCAGGGGGGAACATAGGACATCCCTGCCTCGTCCCACAGTGGAGAGAAAAGTACCTCGAGCTGATATTGTTTGTGCGGACACTCGCCTTTGGCTCCTTATATAGTTGCTTTACCCAGTTCACCAATGTTGGTCCGATCCCAAACCGCTCCGGAACTGCCATCAAGTACCCCCCATTCTACCCGGTCAAACGCCTTCTCGGCGTCCAATGCCACAACCACCTCTGTTTCCTTCCCTTCCGCTGGTGCCATAGCGACATTCAAAACCCTCTTAATGTTCAAAAAACGCTGCCTCCCTCTCACGAACCCCGTCTGATCCTCACCTATCACCTTCGGGAGGCACTCCTCCAGCCTACCTGCCAATACCGTCGCCAACACTTTTGGTCCACATTCAGAAGTGATATGGGCCTATATGTCCCGCACTCCGTCGGATCCTTATCTTTTTTTAGCAACAGTGAAATCGATGCCTGCCCCAAGGTTTGTGGCAGCACTCCCTTCCCTATCGCCTCTTCAAACATCCCCACCGTAAGGGGTGCCAGCTTATCCTTAAATATTTTATGATATTCTCCGGAAAACCATCAGGCCCTGCCACCTTCCCCGACTGCATCCTCCCAATCGCATCCTTTATCTCCTGGTCCACTATTGCTCCTTCTAATATAGCCCCCTCCCCTAGTCTCAGGTACTCCAACCCACCTAGAAATTCCTGAATCTCACGGTCTCCCCCGGGTGGCTCTGACCTATACAACTTCTCATAGAACTCCTCAAAAACATTGTTAATCAGCTCCGGAGCCACCACCAACTTCCCCGCCCTATCCCTCACTTGAAGAATTTCCCTTGCCGCTCCTTCCCTCCGGAGCTGACCTGCTAACATACGCCATGTTCATAAACTGTACCCCTTGTTCGTCTCAGTTGGCGCACCGCCTTCCTGGTAGACAGTCTGTAGTTCCTTCCTCTTTTCCAGCTTCACTGGGTCCCCATCTTCTGCATAACTCCTATCTACCTCCAACATCTCATTTATTACCCTCTGCCGCTCTAACCTCTCCTCTTTGTCCACCCTGGCCTCAAACAAAATTACCTCACCCCTCACCACCGCCTTTAGAGCCTCCCAGACAACTGCCTTCGACACCTCACCTGTACAGTTGAAACCTACATATTCCTTAATTACCTTTTCAATTTTCTCACAGAACACTTGGTACCCCAAAAGCCCCACATTCAGTTTCCTCCACGGCCCTTCTCCAGTACCATATTCACCCAATGCGGAGCATGATCTGACACTGCAATTGCCGAGTATTCCGACACCATAACCCCAGCCAGCAAAGGGTACACCATACCAAATCGCACCCCCTTTTTGTACAATGCTGCCGTCACTCGCCCGAACGTCGCTCGTCTTTTTGCCAACTCCACCGTCAAGTCCTGGTAGATCTGAACTGCATTACCATCCCACTGCACCTCATGCTTCTGCTTCGCCCAGCATAATACCTTCTCCTTCATGCAGAACTTATGGTAGCAGATAATTACTGCTGTTGATGGCTCGTTCATTTTGGGCTCCAGCCTTAATGACCGGTGAGCTCGGTCTAGCTCATACCGGGAAGGGTTCTCACTCCCCCATCAGCTCCGCCAATTTCTTAGTGAAGTATTGTGTTGGCCTTGGACCCTCTGTCCCTTCGGGCAAGCCCACAATTCTCGAATTGTGCCGTCTCGAGCGGCTCTCCAAGTCCTCGAGCTTTGCTCGGAGTCCTCTGTTGACCTCCACCACCTTCCGCAGCTCGTCTCCCATTGAGGTGAACTGGTCGCTGTGCCATGACACGGCTTCCTCCACTTCATTCATCTTCTCACCCTGCTCTCTCACCTCGGCCGATGTCTTTGCCACAGCCACCCTCACTTGGGCGATTGCCTCCTCCACCAATGAGTTCAATGTGACCGCCGTCTTCTTCCTCAAGGCCTCCATGTGCCTCGCAAACTGTTTTTCCAGCTCCATTGGCATCACCTCGGTTATCTTCTCCACCGTAAGTAGTGCGGCCCCACCTTGCGGTTCGGCTTCAACCATCTTGTCTGCACTTTTGCTCGTCCTCTCATTCAGCGGCGAACCCGCGTTTCCTCCTTTCTTCGACGCTGCTCTTCGCATCCTTTAGCGGCTTATTGTTTTTCCTTTCTTTTCTTCCCCTTTCACCCTCCTGTCCTTCAACAATATGATTTTTTTGAAAAAGAAACACTTTTTCTTCTTTGACACAAAAAAAGGGAAAAAGAGGAGAAAAAAACCTTCACCGATCTTCTTTAAAACTTCTTTCTCTTCTCCCCTACATTCCCCCAGAGCTCCCCTGGGACCGGACTTCAGCCTTCTTATTTCATCCGAGGTGGGAGCCATCCGATGTGGGACATCCCACCTACATTGCACCCTGGCCTCGTACTTGCCGCTTCGGCCTCCTTTTGGCTCCGCTCCCGCTGCTCCGACCTCCGCGTCGCACTGGGCCCAGCGCCTCAACCCCCGCCGCCTGACACCTGGGCGGGGATCTTCGCCAGTCTTTAAACCAGCCCCGCTGGCTGCCCGTGACGGCCCCAATGGCCAACGATAGTCGGGGGGTGATCGATGTATCGGGGAAATCCCCGAAAGCGCCGCAAATCGTGGCCACCGGCAGGAGCTCTTATTGATGCGACCGTCCCACTCGCACATGCCACCGGAAGTCTTCATTCCTGCCTTTAATGGGCAGGAAATGTAAGGATATCAATGGATGAGATTAGAGAGGTGAAGGGGTTTGAGGTACAGATCAGTCGGTGTCTAATTGAATGTTTGCTGGATCTGAGCAGAGTGACCACAAAGAAACGGACGTTTGGAGGCAAAACCGGTTTAATGACCTGTTTAATGACAGCACAACGACTTTTCTCCACTCCCGAAGGGTTCTCCTGCCTTGCCCTACATTTAGGCCGGGGTTTTTATATCGAACAGGCTTCCCTGGTTAAGGGGAAGCTTTGCCCCTTTAACGGGGAAGTTCATAATCTGCCGAGGTCACAGTCAATCTGATAGTGCATACCCCGTGACCTCCGTGAGAGTGGTAACTATGGTGCAATGGATTTGATGGGCTGAATGACCTACATCTTTTCCTATATTCCAATGAAACCAGTTGAAATAATTGTGTTGCGTTGTAATTGGTATATTTGTGGGATTTTTAAAATAAAGCCTTACAGGCAAAAAAACCCAACTTAATCCTTCTTCAGAAAATTACATTTAAGATGCACTGGACATTCAATTCATGGAGAATTGGTTAAATGATGGAAACTTATAACTTGATTCAATTTGGTTTAGCTGGGTCTTGTGGTTTAAATTTTGAGTTTACATTTCAATGGTCCTTCTATGGGGCAAGCATTTTAGCTTCAGTAAAATTCCCATACACATCAATGTTTAAGCAAAGAAAAATTACTATTGCTGGAACTCCAATTTTTTTTTAAATTTCCCATTAAAAAAATAGATTTGGAGAATTTAATAAAATATGTAAGTTACTTCTATCTTTCCATTTTTAGTACCAAACATCAAGGAGAAAAACAAAACCTCAGGAATGAAGTGGATTATATTTTGGAACTTTTGAAATAGAAACTGGAGTTGGCCAACAAAAACAGACATCGCTGCAACATGTCTTTAGGAAAGAAAACTACTCTCATATTGTTTTACTGTTTAGATCTGTCCTAAATAGAAAATGCACATGTCAAGTAAACAACCCACATTATATTCACATTATGAATTTAATGGGAGAGCAATAACACAATACATATAGAAAGATATGTTTGGATAGAAGTAAGTCTTGGCAATTGACCAACATTCCTTATATTTCAGCTATTCTAAGAATGTGAAATCTTTGAACTCTTTAATTTTAGTCCAAATTGGGACATTCCTTTTATACATATCATTGGAGTTTCTGACCTGGTTGTAAAATGTTATTGTTTTAATGTGATGCCATTAAGAATTTTCATACAGCTTTACATTACTTGGCTTAGTGTACATATGTTTTGGTCCTGATACAGCGTAGAGAATGTATACCGCATTAGCAATAGTCATATTGAGTTGCATTTTTGCACATGATGGTTAGAACTGACATAGCAGGTAGCTTATTTCCAACACAACATCACTAAATACCACAAAGGCATTAGCTTGGATGAGTATTTGCCATCTCATATCTAGCCTCAATCTGCAGTCATCCAGTGCTGGCCTTTTCAGCAACTCCGATTTAATCACTGCAGAATTGTTAGCTGTGCAATCAGATCCCTGTACCTCATGTATAGGCTTGTAAGCTCTAGAATCCCCTGCCTAAACCTTCCTGTATCTCTACCTTACTTTCCTCCTTTAATGCACTCCTTAAAACCTGCCTCTTTGACGAAATGTATGGTCAGCTGAACCAGTATCTCCTTATGTGGCTTGATGTCATGTATTATTTTATAATACCCCTGTGAAGTTCCTGGGACGTATTAGTACTTTTAAGGGACTACATACGAGCAGGTTGTTTTGGGGTTGTTATGGAGCAGAGAAGGCTGAGGAGGGGCCTGATCAAGGTGTTTATAATTATGAGGGGCATAGATAGGGTGGATAGGAAGAAACTTTTCCCCTTAGCGGAGAAGGTCAATAACCAGGGGACATAAATTTAAGGTAAGGGGTAGGAGGTGTATAGCAAATGTGAGGAATAGCTTTTTCACCCAGAGGATGGTTGGTGTCTGGAACTCTATGCCTGAAAAGCTGGTAGAGGTGGCAACCCTCAGGGCATTTAAGAAATGTTTAGATGAGCACTTGAAATGCCAGAACATATTCATGTACTAAATGATCTGTTGAGCTGCTTGCAGAAAAATACTTTTCAATGTACCTCGCTACACGTGACAATAAACAAATCCTTACAAGGTAACGGGCCAAGTGCTGGAAAATGGTATTAGAGTAGATAGGTGTTTGATGGCCAGCATGGACACGATGGCTGAAGCGCCTCTTTCTGTGTTGTAAAAATTCTGACTCTGACTTAGAGCAGTTGAAAAGCTGCAGTGCAGATTTGTGAGTATATTACCAGAATTAAATACTCGCATTCTAAGCATTGTCTGGCATTTTTAAATTTGTCTATATATATATATATGTTTCTGGAACATACCTCTCCATTCACCTGAGGAAGGAGCAGTGCTCTGAAAGCGAGTGTTTGAAACAAACATGTTGGACTTTTAACCTGGTGTTGTAAGACTTCTTACTGTGCTCACCCCAGTCTAATGCTGGCAGCTCCACACCAGAATTAAAGTTTATGGTCATGAAGTGAGATTTGGCAAGTCAAAGTATTTTCTACGTGTGCTAGGAAAGGTGGGATGAATTGAGAACTTGTCAATATTACGAAGGGTTATAATCAGCTAGAAAGTTCTCACTGATCCTAAAGGGAGGAACAAATGGGCATGCATTTAAAATTGTCACAAAACAGGAAAGTGGAAATTAGAAAAAATAATTTGCCAGGCAAATGGTTAGAATGATTACTTAAAAGGAAACTATATAGTTACCTGGAAATGAATGTTTAAAGGAAATAAGTCTGGAAACTAGAATTGGACTAGGATTCTTGTGGGAGAAATACTGATACAGTCGATGGGCTAAATAGATATAATAAATATTTTTTGTACTGTGATACTCAATATTTTTGGTCATGATATCTGAAGCAGTGAATTTCGTGATCCCTTCACTGGCTGCGGAGAATTTGGTTCTCTGACCTTTAGGCCTTTTTTTCAGGGAGTGGGATGCCTTATACAGACCCCACTGCAGATAGATGGTCAGGTATACACAGGATCTTTAGGTACCAGGTAGATTGGAATTTGAGTTTAGGTGCTGCATGCTTGTAATGTTCAACTCTCTTCACGCCTTGTCGAAGCTTTTAAAGATTGACTCCTGTTTTATCCTTTGCCGACCAGTGTTCTGGAAAGTAACCATAATTCCTCAGCCATTATTATCTGCAGATACTACTGAATGCGAACTATCACCCAGATGATTGACTCTCACTTTGGAATTGGAAGCAAATACTTTTGCAACACTAGAAGGGGTTGTGTAGGCCATTGTGTGTGTGCCAGCTTCTTGCTAGAACAATCCTAAACCAATTCCACTTGCTTGTTCTTTCTCTAGAGCCCTGCATGTTTGTCTGCTTCAGTTTCAGATAAAGTACATACTGTTGCCAGAACATTTTGAATATGTATTAAATCTTGTGAAGTTATCATGGGTATTCTCTGAACATTCATTGTTATGTGCAGAGGTGCTAAACTTAATACCCTCATGGCAAATACACTGCATTTTATTTGATGGTCATAATTGGTCATTTTTTGTGTTTGTCATGTCTTCCTTCTATTTGTGAGAAGCTATAATTTAATGTTGAAGGATTTGGCTTTGTGTGTAGAATTGTGAATCTAAGAGTGTACTTTGTTATCTGGACTAATCTAAATGTTTTCATTCCTAGTTCTATAAACTCAAGGTCACAGCTGCTACTGTATTCTCAGGTGGTCAGTGTTTAAGTCTTTACAATCTCACCCCCCCGTTTCTGAATTATGTTGGTATGACCTTGTTTATATACTGAGGTGGAACAAGTGAAGCTTAATTGCTTACTGTAGGTGTAGACTTCCTGCTTTTTGAATTGTTGCAGATGACTTGTATCCAAACATTCTCCTACCCTTCTTTACCTTCACACTTTCCGATTTGGTTCTACATTGAATCCAGTTTTTTTCCAATGTGCTTTGTTTACCAAAATGATGACCATGTTTGAGTGTCTCTTCTGTCTCCTCTGGTCAAAGAGCTCAAGTTCAAACGTTCAAAGGACACACAATCTTCCTAAATCATATGCATAATTAGCGCTGAAATGCC
The DNA here is from genome assembly GCF_902713615.1 of Scyliorhinus canicula. Classification (NCBI taxonomy): domain Eukaryota; kingdom Metazoa; phylum Chordata; class Chondrichthyes; order Carcharhiniformes; family Scyliorhinidae; genus Scyliorhinus; species Scyliorhinus canicula. The sequence goes on from NC_052148.1 coordinate 61,511,133, forward strand.
TCGAATACCTGTGCCCAATGTTTGACTGAGGTAAATCCTACAGTTGGGCTTTGTTTTGTGAAATAAAAATTTGCCAAAATTATGAATTTGAAATTCTAGTGTCTAGTAAAGTGCCAAATATAGCACTGTGGTAACTGTAAATCATTCTTTCCCCCCACAAAAGCCCTTAAATTCCTAACCTTTGATTCTATGTGTAGTTTACATGGATTTAAACAGTACATAGAACCCAATTGATATTAGTTTCGAACTATGCTCCCACATATTTTACAATGTGACTTTGTTTTTAAATGTAATTTTATTGTCATGTAAATTTGACTTCTGAGAAAAATGCAGCAGGTTAATCCATCCAAAGGTATGCAACAATAAGCTGTAGACATCAAGTTTCTAAACAAATAAATTCCAAAGCATTTGGCAAAATGACTCGACTAAAAGCTTGCCTTTTCACATTTCATTTAAAACATAGAACATACAATGCAGAAGGAGGCCATTCGACCCATTGAGTCTGCACCGAATCATTTAAGCCCTCACTTCCACCCTATCCCCATAACCCAATAGCCTCTCCTAACCTTTTTTGGTCACCAAGGACAATTTATCATGGCCAATCCACCTAACCCGCACGTTTTTGGACTGTGGGAGGAAACCGGAGCACCCAGAGGAAGGCCACGGGGACAACGTGCGAACTCCGCACAGTGACCCAGCGGGGAATCGAACCTGGGACCCTGGCGCTGTGAAGCCACTCAACTGTAGTGCTGTCACTCAACTATGTAGGAATGATCAGAACCACAGGGCGGAATTCTCCGCTCCCCACGTGGCGTGGGAGAATCGTGGGAGGGCCTCCTGACATTTTTTAAGCCCCCCCTGGCGCCCCCGCGATTCTCTCCCCCCCCACCCCTCGGATAAATCGCTGCTTGCCGTTTTTCACGGCGAACGGCGATTTTCTGATCCCGATGGGGTGAGTGGCCTGCCCTTCACGCCCGTTTCACCACGGCAGCAAGCACACCTGGTCGCTGCATTCGTGAAACGGGCGCCGGATGCCCGTTTGGGGCATCCAGGGGCCCGATTCGGACGGGAGCACCGCGACTGTGCTCCGGAGGGGACAGGCCCGCAATCGGTGCCCACCGATCGTCGGGCCTGCGTCCAAAACGGACGCACTCTTTCCCCTCCGCCGCCCGGCAAGATCAAGCTGCCACGTCTTGCCGGGAGGCGGTGGAGAAAGACGGCACCGCGGGTTCGTGTCGTCTGCGCGCTGATGTCATCCACGAAGCGCCGTTCGGGCTTCATTTCCGGCGGCCGAGGTCGCGGCCGGCAACGACGGGGGCCCGCTCCTAGCCCCCCGGGTGGGGGTGAATTAGGTGCGGGGAGCGGGCCCCGAGGCCGTCGTGAACCTCGGCTGAGTTCACGACGGCCTCCACGATTTTGGCCACCAGCGGAGAATTCCGCCCACAGACTCTAACTGCAGCTTGTAGTTCCAGTCATAATCCAGTGGTTGACAAATTTGTGATAGAAAAAGCATGCTAAAGAGAGTTTGAAGGAGTAGTGAGCTGTGGTCAGTTGTGTAGGTCAAGATACGTGATTTTTGCTAGGACATTATTGGTACCAAACTGAAGGATCACTGAGCAATGCTGGAGATGAACAGATGTTCGAGTACTTTAGAAAGAAGGAAACTGGTGAAAGATTAAGCTGTAATATGAGAAGAGAGAAAAGGAGAGAATCCAGGGTAAGCTGAATATGTATATATGAATGAATATCGCTTATTGTCACAAGTAGGCTTCAAATGAAGTTACTGTGAAAAGCCCCTAGTCGCCACATTCTGGCGCCTGTTCGGGGAGGCCGGTACGGGAATTGAACTGTGCTGCTGGCCTGCCTTGGTCTGCTTTCAAAGCCAGCGATTTAGCCCTGTGCTAAATCAGTCCCTGCTATTTAAATAAGGGCAATGAAAATGATGGAACAGAGCCTGCGAAGGTTGACAGTTTCAGCAAACATGATGCCAAGAGCAGGAAGTTGGATATTCATGGTTGAATGTCTAGCTGGGTCCAGACATCTAAGGTAATGTGTTACCGTCTATGAAGCTAGCTTGTGCAGGTACACAAATTCATTGGTTGCATGCATTTGCGGCCAAGTTCTTGTGAATCTGGACATTTTCCATGCTAGTCGAAGAGATGTGCAGCTGGAGACTTGCTATCCAATTGGAAGGTGAATTGGGAGAGACTGGAGAAAGCCAGGGAGCATGTAAGAGTTTGAAGAATGGAACTGTAAAAAGAGCAATATGCACGTTTAAGTGCGTCGTGAGGAAATGGTTGTTCAGACAGTTGTTTGGTCATAGTTGCCAATACATTTTAAAGTAAACTTCCGGTTGCGGCTATGACTAGCTGAGCCGCACATTTGGAAGCTCCTGCGACAAAGGTGTTTTCGGGCCAATTGGAGGGCCCCAACGGTGCTGAAAAGACGAATCCCGGTGGGGGAAGGTCCCCTGAGGAGAACTAGACCGATTTTATGGTCGGTACTCGGAGTGGAGCGGCAAGAAAAGTGGCAGCAGCTCCCCAAAAAAAGCGGGGGAAGAAAATCAAAATGGCGGCCGGCGGAACTCCGGAGGGATGGAGGAAATGGGCGGAGGAGCAGCAGGCCGCTCTCCTCCGTTTTTTCACGGAGCTGAAAGTGGAGCTCTTAGAGTCCATGAACGCGACGACCACCAGGTTGGTGGGAGCCCAGGCGACCCAAGAGGCGTCGATCAGAGAGCTGCAGCAGGAGATGACCGCGAGGGAGGAGGAGGCCACGGTCCTCGGGGCAAAGGTGGAGGTGCACGAGGCACTCCACCTGAAGTGGCAGAGCCGTTTCGAGGAGCTGGACACTCGGATGAGGAGGAAAAATTTGAGGATCCTGGGCCTAGAAGAAGGCCTGGAGGGGTCGGATCTCCCGAGATATGTTGCGGAGATGCTGAGCTCCCTGATGGGGGAAGGGGCCGGTCCTGCGCCCCTGGAGCTGGAAGAGGCATACCGGGTCATGGCCAGGAGGCCTAGGGCAAACGAGCCCCCGAGGGCGGTGCTGGTGCGGTTCCAGCGGCTATGTGATCGGGAGAAAGTCCTGAGCTGGGCAAAAAGGGAGAAAAGCAGTAAGTGGCAGAACTCGACGGTAAGGGTGTACCAGGACTGGAGTGCGGAGGTGGCAAAGCAGCGGGCCCGGTTCAACCGGACGAAGGCGGTGCTACACGCGAAGAGGATCAAATTTGGAATGCTGCAGCCGGCGCGCTTGTGGGTCACCTACAAGGACCAACATCATTATTTTGAGTCCCCAGAGGAGGCCTGGACCTTTGTACAAGAAGAAAAGCTGGACATGAACTAAAACCTGGGAGCACCGGCGGTCGTAGCCGCCTGGGTACTCTTGATTGAGCAAGTGGCCCTTATCTTTTCAGGCCAGGTCGGAGCTGGGTAACAGTTTCTTGGATTGTTTGGCTTTTCTTGAACGTTTGACTTTTTGAATATCTTGAAGGTTTCGAGTTGTTTGGTGTTTCTGTATATTTGAACTGTTGAAATTTCTATTGCGGGTCGTTTTCTTCTTATGGTGTGTTTCTTCCCGTTTCCAACTTCCCTTAGTCATTTACCCTTTTTACCCCTTTTTCTTCGGGTGTTTGGTCCCCCTTTTTTTTTTTTGTTTTTTCTTCCCTCTCTGGTTATGGTTATCTGTGGTTATTTATACTGTTTGATGGAGGGTGATGGTTAAGCACATTGTTAGTTGATAGCTATTTAATTATTTTGTTATTTAAGTATGTAGTTAAGTATTTATGTATTTAGTTGCCATTGGGTATTTATATTGTTAAGTTGGGAAGACGGGACGGGGGGGAGTGGGTTGATCATGCGGGTTTATCTCTGGGGTTTTAAGGGGATCCTTCACGGGCGTGGATGGGGATGGGGGGGAGTGGAAGATGGCGGGGCGGGGTGTGGCCGGGCGAAAGCGCGGGCTTTCCTCTGTTTTTCCCGCGCGCGGGATGGAGGAGAGAGGAGGGGAGAAGAGTGGGGCGTGGCCAGTAATGGCGGCCTTTCCCGCGCTGGAGCGGGGTCAGAGTGGAATGGCGGGGGGGGGGGGGAGGTCCCCCCCCCCCTCGAACCGGGAGGAGTCGGAGTGTGGCAGGAGCAGCCGGGTCAGCGGAGATCAGCTGACTTTCGGGAGTGCGATGTTGGGCACATCGCGGCTAGGAGGGGTCCTAGCGAGGGGGGGGGGAGGGAGGGTTAGGGGGAGATACCGGGTTGCTGCTGGAAAGACCAGGGACGAGAAGGGGAGAGCTGGGGGGGGGGGGGGCCATCGCTATGGGAAACGGGTCAGAAAGGGGGGGATGACCCGGGGCGAGCAAGGGACAGAACATGGCTAATCGACAGGGAGCAGGGACGGGTCGCCCAGCGATCCGATTGATTACGTGGAATGTAAGGGGGCTGAATGGGCCAGTTAAAAGATCAAGGGTCTTCTCGCACCTGAAGGGACTGAAGGCTGATGTAGCGATGTTGCAGGAGACTCACTTGAGGGTAGCAGATCAGGTCCGCCTGAGAAGGGGGTGGGTGGGACAGGTGTTCCACTCAGGCTTGGATGTCAAGAACCGGGGGGTGGCGATTCTGGTGGGAAAGAGGGTGTCGTTCGTGGCGGCAGAAGTGGTGGCAGACAAGGAGGGCAGGTATGTGATGGTGAGGGGTAGGTTGCAGGGAGAGAATGTGGTGCTGGTGAATGTGTATGCCCCGAATTGGGACGACGCGGGCTTTATGAGGCGCCTGCTGGGCCTCATCCCGGGACTGGAGGCAGGGGGCCTGATCATGGGAGGGGACTTTAATACGGTGTTGGACCCTGGGCTGGATAGATCGAGTTCCAGGACGAATAGGAGGCCGGCAGCGGCAGAGGTGTTAAGGGGGTTTATGGAGCAGCTGGGAGGGGTACACCCATGGAGATTTGGTAGGCCTAGGGCGAGGGAGTATTCTTTTTTCTCCCACGTCCACAGGGTGTACTCCAGGATAGACTTTTTCGTATTGAACAGGGGGCTGATACCGAGAGTGCAGGACACGGAGTACTCGGCCATTGCGATATCGGACCATGCACCACATTGGGTGGATGTGGAATTGGGGGAGGCGCGGGATCAGCGCCCGTTGTGGCGCCTGGATGTGGGGCTGTTGGCGGACGAAGAGGTGTGCAGAAGGGTTAGAACGGGCATTGAGAACTATCTGGGTACGAACGACACGGGTGAGGTGCAGGTGGGGACGGTCTGGGAGGCCCTGAAAGCAGTGATTAGAGGAGAGCTGATCTCCATAAGGGCACACAGAGAGAGGAAGGAGAGGCAGGAAAGGGAGAGGCTGGTGGGGGAGCTCCTAGAAGTAGATAGGAAATATGCGGCGGCACCAGAGGAGGGGCTACTGAGGGAGCGGCGCAGTTTACAGGCCAGGTTCGACCTACTGACCACTAGGAAGGCGGAGACGCAGTGGAGAAGGGCGCAGGGTGCGGCGTATGAGTACGGGGAAAAGGCGAGCAGGATGCTGGCACACCAGCTTCGTAAGCGAGATGCAGCCAGAGAGATTGGGGGAGTGAGAGAGAGGGGGGGGGACGTAGTGCAGAAGGGGCAAGAGGTGAATAGGGTCTTCAGGGACTTCTACAGGGAATTGTATAGGTCTGAACCGCCGAAGAGGAGAGGGGGAATGGAGAACTTTCTCGACAAATTGAGGTTCCCAAAGGTACAGGGGGAGCTGGTAGAAGGGTTGGGGGCGCCGATAGAGCTGCAGGAGCTAATTAAAGGGATAGGCCAGATGCAGGCGGGGAAGGCGCCGGGGCCGGATGGGTTCCCGGTGGAGTTTTACAGGAAATTTGGGGACTTGGTGGGCCCAGTGCTGGTGAGAGCCTTTAATGAGGCGCGCGAGGGGGGGGGGTTTTGCCCCCAACAATGTCGCAGGCCCTGATCTCCTTGATTTTGAAGCGGGACAAGGACCCGGTCCAGTGCGGGTCCTACAGGCCTATCTCCCTCTTAAATGTAGATGCCAAGCTGTTAGCAAAGGTCCTGGCAACCAGGATAGAGGATTGTGTGCCAGGGGTAATACATGAAGACCAGACGGGGTTCGTGAAGGGACGCCAACTTAACACAAATGTCCGGAGATTGTTAAACGTGATCATGATGCCGGCAGTGGAGGGGGAGGCGGAGATAGTGGTAGCGCTAGACGCGGAGAAGGCATTCGATAGGGTGGAGTGGGAATACTTGTGGGAGACGTTGGAAAGGTTTGGGTTTGGGGAGGGATTTATCAAGTGGGTAAAGCTGCTCTATTCGGCCCCGATGGCGAGTGTGGTAACAAACGGGAGGAGGTCAGAATATTTTGGGCTCCATCGAGGTACTAGGCAGGGATGTCCCCTATCCCCCTTACTCTTTGCATTAGCGATTGAACCGTTAGCGATGGCACTGAGGGGTTCAGGGGGGTGGAGGGGACTGACAAGGGGAGGGGAGGAGCATCGGGTCTCGCTCTATGCGGATGACCTGTTGCTGTATGTGGCAGACCCGGAGGGGGGAATGCCGGAGGTTATGGAAATACTAGCGGAGTTCGGGGACTTTTCGGGATATAAATTAAATCTGGGGAAAAATGAGGTCTTTGTAATACACTCGGGAGACCAGGGGGAGGGAATTGGGAGGCTCCCCTTCAAAAGAGCAGTAAAAAGTTTCAGGTACTTGGGGGTGCAGGTGGCAAAGAACTGGGGGACCCTCCACAAGCTGAACTTCTCTAGGCTGGTGGAACAGATGGAGGAGGGGTTTAAGAGGTGGGACATGGTGCCGCTGTCGCTGGCAGGGAGGGTGCAGTCAGTTAAAATGACGGTCCTCCCGAGGTTCTTGTTTTTGTTCCAGTGTCTGCCCATCTTCCTCCCTAGGGCCTTTTTCAAGAAGGTAACGAGTAGTATCATGGGGTACGTGTGGGCACATGGCACCCCTAGAGTTAGAAGGGTCTTTTTGGAGCGGAGTAGGGATAGTGGAGGGCTGGCGTTACCCAATCTTTCAGGATATTACTGGGCGGCAAATGCATCGATGGTACGAAAGTGGATGATGGAAGGGGAGGGGGCAGCTTGGAAGCGTATGGAGAGGGCGTCCTGTGGCAACATAAGCTTAGGGGCACTGATAACGGCACCATGGCCGCTCCCTCCCACGAGGTATACCACGAGCCCGGTGGTGGCGGCCACCCTCAAGATCTGGGGGCAGTGGAGGCGACACAGGGGGGAAGTGGGGGGTTTGATAAGGGCACCACTAAGAGGGAACCACAGATTTGCACCGGGAAATACAGGAGGGGGATTTCTGAGCTGGCAGAGGGTGGGCATTAGGCAACTGAAGGACTTGTTTATAGAGGGGAGGTTTGCGAGCTTGGGAGAGCTGGAGGAGAAATTCGGGCTCCCCCCGGGGAACACGTTCAGGTACCTCCAAGTGAAGGCATTTGCCAGACGACAGGTAGAGGGGTTTCCCGTGCTTCCCGACAGGGGGGCGTGTGATAGGGTGCTATCAGGGGTCTGGGTCGGGGAGGGGAAGATCTCGGACATTTATAAGATTATGCAGGAGGTGGAGGAGGTACCAGTAGTGGAGTTGAAAGACAAGTGGGAGGTAGAGCTGGGGGAACAGATAGAGGATGGGACATGGGCAGACGCCCTAGAGAGGGTCAACTCGTCGTCGTCATGTGCGAGACTGAGTCTCATTCAATTTAAGGTACTGCATAGAGCCCACATGACGGGGACAAGGATGAGTCGGTTTTTCGGGGGTGAAGACAGGTGTGTCAGATGTTCGGGAAGCCCTGCGAATCATGCACACATGTTTTGGGCATGTCCGGCACTGGAGGAGTTCTGGAAGGGGGTGGCAGGGACGGTGTCGAGAGTGGTGGGGTCCAGGGTCAAGCCAGGATGGGGACTTGCGATCTTCGGGGTTGGGGCGGAGCCGGGGGTACAGGAGGCGAGGGAGGCTGGAATATTAGCCTTTGCGTCCTTGGTGGCTCGGAGGAGGATCTTGATTCAGTGGAGGGACGCAAGGCCTCCAATTGTTAACACCTGGTTAAACGACATGGCAAACTTCATCCAATTGGAAAGAATCAAATTCGCCCTGAGAGGGTCGGTGCAGGGGTTTTTCAGGCGATGGCAACCCTTCCTGGACCTATTAGATCAGAGATAGAAACTGAGGTCGTGACAGCAGCAACCCGGGAGGGGAGGGGAGGGCGGGAGGGAGGGGGGGGGGGGGGGGGAGGGTGTGGGGGAGGGGAGGGGGGGGGGGGGAGGGGGGATAGCAACGAAGGAAACACGGTATCGGTGGTGTCACGGGCAAGGCCTGCCCGAGGACACTGCCAGAAATGACAAGATGGTCGGGCGGCCGGTTCGTCGGCGGGGGGGGGGGGAGGCGGGGGGGAGCGCGCGGGTAGGGGGTGGGGGGGATTCTTGTTAAGTAGGGGGGTTTGACTTTGTTTTGATATAATTCAAATGTAGGGGGGGTTAAAATGTTTGTACTCTGAAAAATTTCTTCAATAAAAAGTATTTAAAAAAAAAAATACATTTTAAAGTAGGTGCAACTTGTGTCTCTGTCAAGAAAACGATAATGGGGAGGCATTGGTGGTGGAGTAGTGGAGTAGTAGATTCTCCAGGGAAGATGCAATCATCTGGACAGGAAGAATGGGGCTAGGAAGGTTGGAAACTAGGAAATGAATGAGGAAGCAGGGGATGAGATTGGGAAATGAAGTGGAATAGAATGCAAGCTAAAAGGCCTTTTTGCTTTGACAAAGGGTCATCTGGACTCAAAATGTTAGCACTTTTCTCTCCATACAGATGCTGGGTGATCCTCAGGGGAGTTCTGAAAATTTCACTTGGTGGGTCTCAGGCCCTGGGATTATAGGGCTGAGCTGTTCTTGTTCATTCTATCTCCTGTCTGTCTACTTTCTGGTAACCTGTGGGCTCAGCTGTTTGGACCCAGACACTGGGGTTCAGCTGAGGGTCAGGAGAGTGCGGTGTTTAAAAGGGCTCTTGATCTCTTTAGGGAACTCCGGTTCAGGGTCTGGCTCGGGCGCTAGCGTAACTGGAGAGCTCCAACTTCTGGTGCTAGGTTGGTTGGCACAGCAGCAGGCGGGCGGGCAGTTGGCCCCTGAACTTGGGCCGGAGTGACAGGAAGATGGCCTTCTGGCAGGTGCCTCTCCCGCATTCATGCCAGAGAGGGCTACAATGCTGAAACTTGGTGGGGGTGCTGTGGGTCATTTGAAATGAAAATCTTTTTATTATTGTCGCAAGTAGGCTTTAATGAAGTTACTGTGAAAAGCCCCTAGTCGCCACATTCCGGCGTCTGTTCGGGGAGGCCGGTATGGAAATTGAACTTGCACTGCTGGCATTTGTTCTCATTACAAGCCAGCTGTTTAGCCCACTGTGCTATACCAGCCCCTCGGCTGATTAACTCTGTCCAGTTACCTTGCCATCTGTATAATGGTCCATTTTTGATTCTGGGATACTTGGGGAATCTATTTTGGATTCTAAGGGCCTTCTTTCGATTTTGATTTACATTTATTGTCATGTGTACTGAGGTACAGTGAAAAGTATTGTTCTGCCTGCAGTCCAGGCAAATCATTCCATGCATGAAAAAATATAAATACACAATGTAAATACATAGACATAGACATCAGGTGAGAGATAGTATTAGTTTTCGAATGAAAGGTTAGTACGATTATACAAGATGTAGGAAGAGGTTCTGTGGGGGAGAGATTGCAGAGAGTCGCCACCCTCCAGCGCCATCTTGGAGTTTCTGGACCTCTTTTAATTTTACTGACCTAATCTCCATCTTTATAGATTTCCCTGAGCCACCTTATCCCCGAGTTCTTTCACCCACTGTAGGGTCTCTGAATTTTCTTCAGCCTTCTGCCATACTGCAGTGTTTTGCTGAAATCCACCATCTACAAAGCTCATGTCAGGACTGTGATGGAATACTTTCCACTTGCCTGGATGAGTGCAGTTCCAACAATATTCTAGATGCTCAACACATCCAGGACAAAGCAGCCCACCTGATTGGCATTCCTTCCAAAAACATTAACCATCTCCACCACCAATAAACAGTGAGTAGCAGCAGTAGGCACCGTCTACAACTTGCACTGCAGGAACTCACCAAGGCACCATAGGCAGCACCTATCAAACCCATGACCATTACCATCTCGAAGGACAAGATCAGCAGACACATGGGAACAGCACCACCTGGGGGTTCATCTCCAAGTCAATCACCACTCTGACTTGGATATACATCACCGTTCTTTACTGTCGCTGGGTCAAATTCCTGGAACTCTCTCCCTAATAGCACCTACGCCTCAGTGCAGCAGTTCAAGAGCACCTTCTCAAGGACAATTAGGGATAGGAGAGAAATGCTGGTCCAGCTAGCACTGCCCATATCCCGTAAAATTAATTTAAAAAAAATAGTTATACAGAGAATGGTTCTCAGACAAAGATACAGAAGCAGAAAGTGGAAAAGTGCGATTGCTTGCTATTTCTGAAAGGAGAGTGCTACCAGGAGCGAAGCAGTGAAAAGTTATGCTAAAGCTTTACAATTCACTAGCATGTGTTTATGCTGCAAAAAGATAATTATTTATTGGAAATGATACAAGCATGAATTACAGGACTGATCAACAGAATTCCTACAGTGCAGAAAGTGGCAATTCGGCCCAATGAGTCAGCACTGACCCTCCTAAAGTGCACCTTAACTAGGCCCACTCCTTCACCCTATCCCCATAACCCACCTAACCTGCATATCTTTGGACTGTAGGAGGAAACCGGAGCACCCAGAGGAAATCCATGCAGACACAGAGAGAAGGTACAAACTCCACAGTCACCAAGGCCACAATCGAAGGCCTGAGGCAGCAGTGCTAACCACCATACCCTCCTGAACCAGCAGTGCCGATCCTGAGTAGAAAAGGAATGAGTCATGAACTAAATGAGTAGAAGTTAGAGAAGTTGAGCATAGACAGAAAACAAGTAAGAGCGATCTCAAAATATTACATTCTCTGAATGCGACAGATTCATTAGCAGAATACAAATCAGTTTCATACCAACCTCCAGCGGATTTCCCGATTCACCATAGCGAACACCCGTGGAAGATCCCAACAGAAATTCACGTCACTGTAAAACAAATTTTTGGACTCCCATTGAACCCACTGGCGGGGCCATGGAAAAATTCAGCTCTTAGTTACTACAAAATTCCCTTGTTCTTTGTACAATAGCTTAGAAATATTCCTTTTCCTGTTTAATTTTTGGCATGCAGAGTTCAGAAGTGATGATGTGACTTGCATTGAATTTTGATGGGGGGGGGAGTTCTAAGATAAATATATCTTTTTTTCAGTGTCTATCAAAAGATTCTCCTTCGACAGCATTTAAAAAAATACCAACCATGTATTGCTTCACATGTAAAAACACTTTGAAAGCTAGAGCCACAAATGGTAAAGGTTTCTACTTCATTTCACAGATTCCATCCTAAAAAAGAAACAAATCTTTTTGGTTTGTTGTTTTATGCCCTATCTTATGTAAGCTTCCTGATATGATGCACTTCATTGCATTGCCACAGGCTCTGTCACTCTTAGAAATTAATTGACTCTCTAATTTTGTATCTGCAGTAGACTAACTTGAATTAATGATATACTACATGTCATTTTTTAAATTGATGTAGCAATGCAGTCATACTTGACCAGGAACACTTTTTTTTTTCTTTTGCAAAACCTGAAGGGTTTGTGCTTTCCCACCCCACCCTGAGGTGACAATAACTATTTAGTGACACTCCTGCCTGGTCTCTATTTAAAAGAAGTATTCTTTCCTTCCCTTCACTCCACCACTTCCCCTCATACCCCAAAGTTTATTTTTTAACTTCCCAATTTAGAGATTCTTGCCTCCCTCAGAATCCCCTCAGTTGCTTGATTTGGGGTTTTTTCTTCTCCATTTACTCAAGTGTTCATAGAACATAGAACGATACAGCGCAGTACAGGCCCTTCGGCCCTCGATGTTGCACCGACATGGAAAAAATCTAAAGGCCATCTAACCTACACTATGCCCTTATCATCCATATGCTTATCCAATAAATTTTTAAATGCCCTCAATGTTGGCGTGTTCACTACTGTTGCAGGTAGGGCATTCCACGGCCTTACCACTCTTTGCGTAAAAAGCCCACCTCTGACCTCTGTCCTCTATCTATTAACCCTCAATTTAAGGCTATGCCCCCTCGTGCTAGCCACCTCCATCCGCGGGAGAAGGCTCTCGCTGTCCACCCTATCTAACCCTCTGATCATTTTGTATGCCTAAGTCACCTCTTAACCTTCTTCTCTCTAACGAAAACAACCTCAAGTCCATCAGCCTTTCCTCATAAGATTTTCCCTCCATACCAGGCAACATCCTGGTAAATCTCCTCTGCACCCGTTCCAAAGCTTCCACGTCCTTCCTATAATGAGGCGACCAGAACTGTACGCAATACTCCAAATGCGGCCGTACTAGAGTTTTGTACAACTGCAACATAACCTCATGGCTCCGGAACTCAATCCCTCTACCAATAAAGGCCAACACACCATAGGCCTTCTTCACAACCCTATCAACCTGGGTGGCAACTTTCAGGGATCTATGTACATGGACACCGAGATCCCTCTGCTCATCCACACTACCAAGAATTTTACCATTAGCCAAATATTCCGCATTTCTGTTATTCTTTCCAAAGTGAATCACCTCACACTTCTCCACATTAAACTCCATTTGCCACCTCTCAGCCCAGCTCTGCAGCTTATCTATGTCCCTCTGTAACCTGCAACATCCTTCCACACTGTCTACAACTCCACCGACTTTAGTGTCGTCTGCAAATTTACTCACCCATCCTTCTGCGCCCTCCTCTAGGTCATTTATAAAAATGACAAACAGCAACGGCCCCAGAACAGATCCTTGTGGTACGCCACTCGTAACTGAACTCCATTCTGAACATTTGCCATCGACTACCACTCTCTGTCTTCTTTCAACTAGCCAATTTCTGATCCACATCTCTAAATCACCCTCAATCCCCAGCCTCCGTATTTTCTGCAATAGCCGACCATGGGGAACCTTATCAAACGCTTTACTGAAATCCATATACACCACATCAACTGCTCTACCCTCGTCTACCTGTTCAGTCACCTTCTCAAAGAACTCGATAAGGTTTGTGAGGCATGACCTACCCTTCACAAAACCATGCTGACTGTCCCTAATCATATTATTCCTATCTAGATGATTATAAATCGTATCTTTTATAATCCTCTCCAAGACTTTACCCACCACAGACGTTAGGCTCACCGGCCTATAGTTACCGGGGTTATCTCTACTCCCCTTCTTGAACAAAGGGACCACATTTGAAATCCTCCAGTCCTCTGGCACTATTCCTGTAGCCAATGATGACCTAAAAATCAAAGCCAAAGGCTCAGCAATCTCCTCCCTGGCTTCCCAGAGAATCCTAGGATAAATCCCATCCTGCCCCGGGGACTTATCTATTTTCACCTTGTCCAGAATTGCCAACACTTCTTCCCTACGCACCTCAATGCCATCTATTCTAATAGCCTGGGTCTCAGCATTCTCCTCCACAATATTATCTTTTTCTTGAGTGAATACTGACGAAAAGTATTCATTTAGTATCTCGCTTATCTCCTCAGCCTCCACACACAACGTCCCACCACTGTCCTTGACTGGCCCTACTCTTACCCTAGTCATTCTTTTATTCCTGACATACCTCAGTGATACTCTTCCACGCAACCCCCCCCCCCCCACCTTGTCTGTTTATCTCACTGGTCCAGCTCGACCAGATATTATTCACTTTAGAGGCGAGTTCCACCAGCTAGTACTGTCTCTGCAGTCTCTTCTGCTAAGAAAATCCCTTGGATTGACAATGGCTTAATTTCCGCAACTGATCCATGGGATCTGAGATGACAAATAAGCCCAATGTACGATTCACAGACCCTGTCAAATGCAAAGCAGGTGCTGTTTGAAGGTTTAGGTAGATGGGCTGTGTCCTCCATCCAAAACCTTGACTTCGCCTCTGCATGTTCATGGTGATGTTGAGGATATTAATGTAAGAATTCTTACACCAGGTTAAAGTCCAACAGGTTTGTTTCAAACACTAGCTTTCGGAGCACTGCTCCTTCCTCAAGTGAAAGGAAGGAGCAGTACTCCAAAAGCTAGTGTTTGAAACAAACCTGTTGGACTTTAACCTGGCGTTGTAAGACTTCTTCCTGTGCTCACCCAGACCAACACCGGCATCTCCACATCGAGGATATGACTAGAATACATCTACCGTCCGTCTGGGAGTCTCTTGCTGCAACTGATGTCCAAATAGACTGCTTAAGGAACCTGGTGGCGGTCAGACAACGACATATCAATGGAGCAGGTTTTGGGTGCTTCGAGCCTTGTTACTGGTCGTGTTGGCTTGGAAGAGGATGCTGCTGTTGGATGATCTTTCTTGCCAAGTGATTTGGAGGATCCTGTGAAGGCAACACTGTTGCAGCTTCACCAGTGCTGTAAGGTGTCTACTATAGGTCATCCAAATATCCAGAACAAATAGAAATATGGGGAATCACTGCTGTCCACTAAATCATGACCTTCTCAGCAGTAGCTGGGAGTTGGATATGCAGCAGGTGGGAATTTCTGATGTATTGGATGATACTGGGATCATAAATTTGAATGACGTGAGATACTCTATTGCTGAATTAAACCGGCTTCGGGCAAGAGGCAGGTGTTGTGATCAGCAACGAGGAAGCATCTGCGAATATTAGAGTCAAGAAGAAGCTTTGGAGAATGAGCTGGTGGTTTTGCACGAACTGGTGACCAAAGGATTCCTGAAACCATTTGTGCTGTTGCTCATAAATATGCTTGTTCTGTGGTGTCTGATTTTTTTTATTTAAAGGAAGGTTGCAGCAACAGAAGAATTTTCTACAAACTGTATGTACACAGTTGGTGGAAAATGTACCTTCTCTTTCTGCCTGGGAGTAGATGTGGCTTATTTGGTATTCCTCCCAGTTCTGACCCATCAATGTCCTGGATACCAACTGGAATCTGCACTGTGGTGCTGCAGCAAATGGAGGGTAATTAACTTTTCATCGGAGATTTAAAATTCTACATTTATAATTTTTATTAGTGTCACAAGTATGCTTACATTAACACTGCAATTAAGTTACTGTGAAAAGCCTCTAGTTGCCACACTTAGGTGCTTGTTCAGGTACACTGAGAGAGAATTCAGAATGTCCAATTCACCGAACAAGCGCGTCTTTCGGGACTTGTGGGAGGAAACCGGAGCACCAGGCGGAAACCCATGCAGACCACCGGGAAAACGGGCAGACTCCGCACAGACAGTGGCCCAAGCCGGGAAACGAACCTGGGACCCTGGTGCTGTGAAACAACAGTGCTAACCACAGTGCTACTGTGCCGCCCATTTCTATGGGAAAAGAAAACCTCAATTGTATATGATGTGCTGCTTGTGTGAAGTTCTTTACAGTTTATTGCCCACAGTTTCTCCTATCAATTATCCTCGTCATAAATGTGTAGTGGGTGTTTCTTGTCGTTCAAGTGGCCATTGTTTGAAAATTTCACAAGCTCAACATTACACTGTACTGGAATCCAAATGTGAAACTGCCTCTGCCAAATAACATTAGTGGAATATATATGTTGTTGCATTTTAGTGAGTTTGAAATTATTTAATCATTTTCATGCTCTATTCACCATCAAAACAAATCAACTGCAAGCCTAAATTTATCCTATTGCATTGAAGCAGACAAAGTGGGGGAAAGTGAAATAGTGGCAGCACCAATTATATTAGATAGATAGAGAAATACAGCACAGAACAGGCACCTTCGGCCCACGATGTTGCGCCAAACTTTTGTCCTAGGTTAATCATAGAATTTTGGACAATTTGACAATTAAATGCATTCGGTCTGTGCCAGTAGCATTCCTAAATCTAAGGTGTTGCTATATTGGTGCAAACATATCTCTTCCTAAATCAAAACTATGGGTGGAATTCTTACATTTTGAGATACGTTCCTGTGGCAGTAGTGGGAAGGCTGTGGACGCTGGCAGGAAATCGCAGCAAATCCTCTGGCCCCGACCTCTAATCATGCACTAGACATTTCACGATGTAGTCAGTGGTGGGCAGGCCTGGATGACCTGTAGTCTGCCATCGTGTCCAGGTGTCATATTGAAAAGGGGCCAGACAAGACAGACCCACTCTTGAAGAAAAAGGATGGTCCTTCCGAGAACATTAAGGCTGGAAGATGGATGCCCTCCAGGACACCAAATCTGGAATTTCCACCTGCCATGCACACCCGACCACAGCTCTGGTGTTCCAGGGTTGCCTGCAGCATCCATCCCGGACTCCAGAGGCAGGGCCACGCATTGTTCAGGTGAATCTTGACATCTGCAGGCCAAATTGTTCCAGTCGTATTTCCTGCCAGCATGGTGGAGAATTTAACGTGGGGGGACGTTCTTGCTCCACACAAAGTCTCCGATGGGTTTTTTGACCCGCCATGGCAAGCACCTGTGGAAGATCCCGCTGTAAATTCATGCTGACGTGAAACCAGTTTCTGGGCCTCCCACCATATTATTCTCCCCACGTCCACTAGTAGGGCTGGTTTAGCTCAGTGGGCTAGATAGCTGGTTTGTGATGCAGAACAAGATCAGCAGCACAGATTCAATTCCCGTACCAGCTGAGAATTCTGAATTCTCCCCCTGAACAGGCACCAGAAAGTGGTGACTAGGGGCTTTTCACAGTAACTTCATTGCAGTGTTAATGTAAGCCTACTTGTGCCAATATAGCTTATTTATTTTATTACAATCAAACCTGCCGACGAAGGCTTGGGACAATTCCACCCTATGTTGAAAAAAAACAACGTGAGGGCGGCACGTGGCGAAGTGGTTAGCACTGGGACTACAGCGCTGAGGACCCGGGTTCGAATCCCGTATGGAGTTTTCACATTCTCCCCGTGCCTGCATGGGTTTCACCCCCACAACCCAACGATGTGCAGATTAGGTGGATTGGCCACGCTAAATTGCCCCTTGGAAAAAAAAATATTGGGTACTCTAAATTTAAAAAAAAAATGAAAATAAAAATGCTGGGAAGATGACAAATACTGGCGGTGTTATGGATTACCACATTGGATACTTGCTGTTTGAGAACCCAGCCTTAGAAATTACACTTTGTGGCACAACTTATTTTTCTTGTCTAGGTATCTTTGTGGCTTCTCAAATATTGTTGCCATCTAATACAGAATTTTGGAACGTTTTGATTTGTGTGAAGCTACCCATTGGGTGTTGGGATGAAATTGTTCCAAGTCAAATGTTTCTCACTGAAACCCTTGTAACTGGTAATAAAAAGATAAATTTATTTTCCACATTGTTTTAAGATGTAACAACTGATATAGAATCCATATAATCCCTGCAGTGCAGAAGGGGGGCCATTCGGCCCATTGAGTCTGCACCGACCCTCAAAAAAGCACTTCTAGGCCCATTCCCTTGCCCTCTCCCCGCGCATTGATCATGGCCTATTCATCTAACTTCTACATCATTGCACACTCGGGCAATATAGCATGGCCAATACACCTAAATTTGTTTGATGTGAAATAATTACGTCTTAATTGACAACTTTACCCAATTGAGTTCTGTTATGATCTGGGGGAAAAATCTTCCATCTAAATGTAGCAGTTTTGACCAGGGAAGAAGTAACTTCATAAATGATAACCTTATTGAGATTATTTTCCTGTTGTCCGATGTAACTTTAATCATAACCCACTGTTAGAATCTACTTCATGTCAATAAGCAAAAAAGCCAGATTGGCTGGCACGATGGTATAGTGGTCAGCACTGCTGCCTCACAGTGCAAGGAACCCAGGTTCAATTCCGACCTTGGGTCACTGTCTGTATGGAGTTTGTATGTTCTCCTCGTGTCTGCGTGGGTTTCCTCTGGGTGCTCCGGTTTCCTACCACAGTTCAAAGATGTACGGGTTTGGTGGATGGGCCATGATAAATTGTCCCTTGGTAATATGCAGGTACGGTTATGAGGACAGGGAAGAGTGGGCATGGGCAAAGTGCCCTTTCAATGGGTCGCTCAGACTTGATGGGCCGAACGGTCTCCTTCTGCACTCTCGGACTCTATGATTCTATAATTACTGAGGATGTAAATACCTAAAATAAAACAAAATAAATAATCTTTATTTGTTTTCTCCTAATCTCTCATTGGCATTAAGCATTTTAAGTATTTTAATCAAAAAGTGGGAAAGGAAAGTTCAACCAAAGCCACGATTTCAAAACTCAGCAGTGACTTTCAGACCCTGTGTTTTGATGAAGCTACATTAGACCTATGAGACTTGGATAATGTATGCATGGCTGATTTAGAATAGCTGCGTTTGTTGATAATGCCATCCAAGCATGGTTATGGTGTTTTACCATGTTATGCCATTGTGAGTGACAGAATAGGCAGCAACCATAAATAAACCAGGAGCAGCATTTTTATTCTGTTTCTTTCAGGAAACAAAGTCAAGATACTGGAATGTTCTTCCTCTCTTCATCGTCTTTGTGGAGAAGCCTGTACATCCCATCCTCCACCCACAGGCTCTCCTTCAGTGCCATCTGTCCCAGAGTGAAGTTCACCTGGGAGACTCAAACTAATCTATTAACAAAAGCGGATAACACACCCACACACCTGCACAGACACACACACATGCACGTGTGCACGCACTCACTCATACACACACACGCTGAGCATTTTGTTTTGCACAAGACACAGTGAATAAGAATATGAATCACTTTCAGCTCAGCTGCCTGAAATAATTTATGGTGATTAGAAACACAGAAAATAGAAGAAGGAAGAGGCCATTTGGCCTTTCGAGCCTGCTCCGCCGTTCATTATTATCATGGCTGATCATCAAGTTCAGTACCCTGACCCCCGTCCCCCATATTCCTTGATTCCTTTAGCTCCAAGAGTTGTATCTAATTTCTTCTTGAATTTACAATGTTTTGGCCTCAACTACTTTCTGTGGTTATGAATTGCACAAACTCACCACTCTCTGGGTGAAGAAATTTCTCCTTACCTCAGTCCTAAAAGGTTTCCCCATATCCTCAAATTATGACTCTAAGTTCTGGATGCCCCACCATCGGGAACATTCTTTCTGAATCTACCCTGTCTAATCCTGTTTGAATTTGTAAATTTCTATGCGATCCCCTCTCATTCTTCTAAATTCAAGTGATTATAATCCTAACCAATTTAGTCTCTCCTCATATGACAGTCCTGCCATCCCAGGAATCAACCTGGTAAGTCTTCGCTGCACTCCCTCCATAGCAAGAACATCCTTCCTCAGCAGTAAAACATCTCTATTCCTATACTCAAATCCAGTCACTATGAAGGCTAACATACCATTTGCCTTCTTTACTGCCTGCTGTACCTGTGCACTTACATTCAGCGACTGATGCACCAAGGTCTCGCTGAGTATCCACCTCTCTGAATTTACACCCATTCAAATAACAACCTGCCTTCCTATTTTTGCTACTGAAACGGACAACCTCACATTGATCACATTATACTGCATCTGCCATGCATGTGCCCACTCACTTGGCCTGTCAAAATTCTGCTGAAGCCTCTCTGCAGCCTCCTCCCAGCTCATCCTCCCACCCAACTTTGTAACTTCAACAAATGTGAAGATAATACATTTAGTTCCCTTGTCTAAATCATTAATATATAATGTGATTAGATGGCTAGACAAGTTCTTAACTTCTGTTTAAAAAACAAGGTGTAACATGCCATGCATAGATACCTTGATCAGGAAGACTTGGCTGCGATGATCAGTTTATGTGATGTAAACGTTTTGACGAGCAAACTGCAAAGGAAATTATTTTATGGTGTCTTGATGATCGGAAAGTGATTTTGTGGTGGGCAGCTACATAAACATAAAGACGCCTTAAAAGCTACTTTGCAACATGCAAAATAAGTATTCAATAGGAGCAACTTGCTCAGAATAAAGTGTGCTGAAAATTTTAATCTTGTATGTTATCAAAGAAGTCACGTGTGAAAAAACATTTGTGATTTTCAGTGACAGACGATGTAAACTTGGCTGGCAATTACTTCACATGCAGTAGCGTGTTCCAGCTGAAAGGATAGCAAATGACAGCCGTCACATTCACTTTTTGTAAGCTGATGCCAAACCCATGCCTGTTACCAAGTGTCATTAGTAGATTTTGCTTTGTCTTGTACACGAGAGCCAGATGGGCTTCCCTAACACGGTCCCTGATTTGGTAATGGTATCCAGATCCTCATTCCCCTTGAGGCATGACCCTTTGATTATATTGATTTTAATTATACACACCAGAAGTGGTTGTTAATGGAGTTGGATTTTATCAGCATGTTTTGAATGAGTATATTCAATACTTTGTTTTATGATATATCGATCTAAAAATTTGTGTCCATGAAAGCAATTTTTATTACTTAGTGGATATCTTTGAGAAGGCAACACATTTGGTTTCTCACTCACAGTTATATAGTCTGTTAAATTTAAAGCCACCTCATGGATTCAGAATAGGCCTTTCAAAACAAAGAAAGTAACTACAGTAAATGTACATACTACAGTTTGTTGTGATCTGTTTAGGGACAGTAATATTTTGTTTGAAGCAAACAGAATTTGAAATGCCAGTTGCCCATCAGGAGAATAAAGCCACAAGATTCCACAGTATTAAACAAATAAAATAAACATTACTATATTAAGTCTGCAAAGTTAAACAATCTACAATACCTATCTTATACTCTTAACATTAAGAATTATCATGAGGTTAGTATAACGTAACAGGCAGACTGTGGTCCGCCACACTACACTGCACATCAAATGGCAGAAGCAACCAACATAGATCCCACATATTTCTCAGCACCCACCCAGACGTCAGTGGTAATTCAGTCACAAAATCTCAGTAAAAGTCTGCCTCCCTCATGTGGAATTTCAAATTTTCACTTTTGAACATCTAGCCTCTGAATTCCCTCTAGCTACTCGGCCCCGAACTATCTCAATGACTACTCACCTCCCGATGGTTCAATTTCTTCTCCTGAGCTGTGTTCCACTGGATTCATAAACTGCATTTACTGGCACACTTCCAACTCTTTCACAGGCCATCTCTAAACTCTCTCTGTCCTCCAAACTCCAGCCTCCTGGCTGCACCAAGCTACAACTGACTCCCAGGGCATCCTCTGAGCCCGAACCATCTTCAACATAGCATAGGTGACATTCCACAATCTCCTCAGCTCAACTCTTCTGAGCCCTAACTCCCTGGAGTCTGCTAACAGCAGCAATCTCCAAGTGTAGCATTGTCCTGTGAAATACAACAGTCAGATAAATTGAAACCAGAGAACCTTTTTAAGCTCCACCCATTTCCATGATTATGTAGCCTTTCTTGGTTATGTAGCCATTCACTGAATGCTTTTAAACTAATTCAGCCCTTATTCAAAACAAACTATCTCTCCAGACTACATTTCTTTGCAGACACCAGGGGGGCGATTCTCCAAAATGGAGACTAAATATTCGCGCAGTCATGAACACTGTCGCGTTTCACGATGGTGCAAAGCAGGCACGGGGACGACCGATTCTGACCCCCACAGGGGACCAGCACAGCGCTGGAGTGGTTCACACAGCTCCAGCCTCCCTTCCCGGCGCCAAATGGGCGCCGCGCCAACCCTCGCATGTGCAGTTGGGCTGCGCCAAACTGCGCATGCGTGGGGGACGTCTTTAGTGCACCGACCCCTACGCAGCATGGCGTGGGGGTTCAGGGGCCGGCTGCGCAACAAAGTAGGCCCGGTGGAGGGGGGGGGGGGGGAAAGAGGCCGGCCCGCCGATTGGTGAGCCCCGATCACGGACCAGACCCCATTGGAGGCCCCCCTGGTGAAGGAGCACTTTTCTCCCCGACCCTTCGCGCAGAGTTCCCGCCGGCAGCAACCAGGGGTGAACGGTGCCAGCGGGACTCTGCCGTTTCCACGCGGCTGCTCGCATCAAACGTGCCGGCGCAAATGGTGCAGATTCTCTGCACCTCAGAGAATCGCTTCAGGGTGTCGTGACGTGGTTGCGCCGATTCTCCGGCCTGGCACAGGGCTCGGAGAATTGCGCCCCAGTTCTGCAGCGAAGTAAGCAGACTTGATTTGTGATGACACTTGTCTTTCTGGCTGTTAACCCTTCAAGTCAGGATCCCCCAAAATACTCAAGCCACAGAACCCCTAGTAACCTCCCAAGAGCATCAGTGAATCCCAAGCATTTTCAATGTCTATGCTCTTTTTTGCTGTGAACGCAGAAAACTAAATGTAAACAAGTCTTTTCTAGCTGCAATCTATAGATATATTAGGAATTAGGAAGAGGCGCACAGTCACAAATACATTCGCCAGCTACATGGCCCCTTCACAACCCCTGGTCAACCCATCCACTCATGGCCCCTTACCATTAACCCCTGGAAGTAGCACCCATTTTAAGAATGGTAATCTAAAATGTTCTCTTATTAAAAAAATGGAAGTGTTAACTTTTGTCAATTTTAATGGGAGGAGTTATGTTGGAAAGCTGATACTCATATTGGGCACACACACAAACACACACTCCCCTCAATCTTCCTCACACACTCATGTCTCCCTCTCTCACTTGCACACCCACACACACACCCACCCCTCTCTCGCACACATGCGCACACGCACCACACCCTCTCTCACACTCTCCCCGCCCACTCTCTCACACATTCGTCCTCCCTAATCTTTCACTCCTTCATGCTCCAAAGCCAATCTGCCACCCCAAGCCACTGCAGCTCCCTGCCCCAAGTTCCATTCCAAGGCCTGCTCCTCCAATCACTGCTGTCTACGCTCTTCCCTTATATGGAGATTTGGGTTTTTTGCTATTCCCAGTTTATCTGGTCATATGCTGGTTTCTGAAGAAGCCAGCCTCTGATTGGACAACCAGCCCTGCAGCATTTTAAACTTTTTTACGAATGAGCTTCTCCTGCCACAGACCCTCTGGAAGGCTCCAACGGACCCCCTGGTGGGCTCCCACGGACCCCCTGGTGGGCTCCCACGGACCCCCTGGAGGGCTCCCACGGACCCCCTGGAGGGCTCCCACGGACCCCCTGGAGGGCTCCCACGGACCCCCTGGAGGGCTCCCACGGACCCCCTGGAGGGCTCCCACGGACCCCCTGGTGGGCTCCCACGGACCCCCTGGTGGGCTCCCACGGACCCCCTGGAGGGCTCCCACGGACCCCCTGGTGGGCTCCCACGGACACCCTGGTGGGCTCCCACGGACCCCCTGGAGGGCTCCCACGGACCCCCTGGAGGGCTCCCACGGACACCCTGGTGGGCTCCCACGGACCCCCTGGAGGGCTCCCACGAACCCCCTGGTGGGCTCCCACGGACCCCCTGGAGGGTTCCTACGGACCCCCTGGAGGGTTCCTATGGACCCCCTGGAGGGCTCCCACGGACCCCCTGGAGGGCTCTCACGGAACCCCTGGAGGGCTCCCACGGACCCCCTGGAAGGCTCCCACGGACCCCCTGGAGGGCACCCACGGACCCCCTGGCTTCCACAGATCCAGGTTTGGGAACCCCTGTCTTAAATCAACATGAATGCAATCTTCAAAGCTGTTTTAATTGCAGTCATCTCAAATTCTAGAGTTAAGCTAAACTCTTTCCAAAACTAATAATTACCTATAAAATATTAACAGGAACCATGAATTAGATATTTGTCATGTTACTTTCAAATGACTAATGTCACAAAATGTTAAAGGCTTTTACACTGTGGGGACCAGGAGTGGAAGGAGAACCGTAACAATGTGTAGTGTGACATTGAAAATGCAAAGAAAGACAGTCTATAATTGTGTCATTAACACATTAAACTGATGACATCAGCTTCTCAACCCCGAACGTTACAGTTTCTAATGGAGATCAGTCCCAGCGACTTGCCATTGCCAGTGGTGATCTGGACTACTCCCAATGACTACATTTCTAATGGTGAGAAAACCTATGATCCAACCATGGGAAGTCTTGTGAAAGTTCTTTATAATTAAACCTGGAAAGTTAGCTTCTCCAGACGGAGTTTCAGCCAAGCTTACCTGGCTCGTCACCTATGAGTTTAATGTTCTAAAGGGCTTCTTTGCTGAGGGAGTATTGCATTTTGGGTAGGTCTAACAGAGGGGAAATATACCATAAATGGTAAAACTCTTATGAATGTAGAAAGGCAGAGAGATCTGGGCGAGCAGGTTGACAGATCTTTGAAGGTGGCAACAGTGGACAAGGTAGTCAAGAAAGCATACAGGATGCTTGACTTCATTGGATGGGGCATCGAGTATAAAAACTGGCAAGTCATGCTACAGTTGTATAGAACCATGGGAAGGCTGCACTTGGAATATTGCACACAATTCTGGTCGCCACACCAGAAAGATGTGGAGGTTTTGGTGAGGGTGCAGAGGAGATTTACTAGGATGTTGCCTGGTCTGGAGGGTGTTAGCTATGTGGAGAGGCTGAATAGACTCGGACTGTTTTCATCAGAAAGACGGAAGTTGAGGGGTGATCTGATAGAGGACTACAAGATTATGAGGGGCATGGATAGAGTGGATGGGCAGTCACTCTTTCCCAGGATGGAGGGGTCAGTCACCAGGGGGCATAGGTTTAAGGTCTGTGGGGCAACTTTAGAGGAGATGTGCGAGGCAGATTTTTTATGCAGAGAGTGGTGTGTCTGGAATGCGTTGCCAGGGAAGGGTGTGAAAGCAGATACATTAACGGCATTTAAAAGGCATCTTGACAAACACATGGCTATGATGGTTATAGAGGGATATGGCACAAGGAAGTACTGAGGGTTTTAGTGAAGGTTGATATCGTGACCAGTACAAGCTTGGAGGGCCGAAGGGCCTTTTCTTGTGCTGTATTGATTTTTGTTCTTTGAGTAGTTCTACATAAATGGAACCGAGCAGTTTTTTCCAGTGCGAAACAACACTGGACAAACTAGGCCTGTCGCCTCAAAGATCACTTCCCTAAGTTGTGGAGCAGTTCATGTGGCGTTCAGCAGACATTGGTACCCTACTTGAGTGCCATCAGTTTGGCATTGGCAGCTAGTCCGGAAAATCGACAATCCACTGTGTGGTTGATGTTGTGAACTCTCTTTGTAAAAACACCGATAAGCCCGGAACAACTCAGAACATAGAACATACGGTGCAGAAGGAGGCCATTTGGCCCATCGAGTCTGCACCGACCCACTTAAGCCCTCACTTCCACCCTATCCCTGTAACCCAATAACTCCTCCTAACCTTTTTGGTCACTAAGGGCAATTTATCATGGCCAATCCACCTAACCTGCATGTCTTTGGACTGTGGGAGGAAACCGGAGCACCCGGAGGAAACCCACGCAGACACTGGGAGAACGTGCAGACTCCGCACAGTCTTCAGCGGGGAACTGAACCTGGGACCCTGACGCTTTGAAGCCACAAAGAACAAAGAAAATTACAGCACAGGAACAGGCCCTTCGGCCCTCCCAGCCTGCGCCGATCCAGATCCTTTATCTAAACCTGTCTCCTATTTTCCAAGGAGTGCTATCCACTTGTGCTACCGTGCTGCCCAAACTGCAGCCATTATTACAACAGTTGTTTTAAAGGCAATTGACGGGGCTGATCGTACCGCTACATAATAAAATTGATGTGATTAAATGTACATGGGATTCTTGTCAGTGAATTGTTGACTTCCTTACTGACTGCACTCTGTGTCAAATAGAGTGGCTGTCGATCATGTTCAGTCAATAGCAGGTGTGCCTCAGGGCTCTCTGCTGGGGCCCATTCTTTATCTAATCTTCATTAACGATATTCTCTATGGCCATCATTTGTCAGTCTTCCTTAGACTCAGGAGGGATGGTGCCAGAGGACTGGAGAATTACAAACATTGCACTCTTGTCCAAAGAAGGTTAGAAAGACAAAATCAATCGCCACATGGTCAAATGTGGGTTCATGAAGCAAAGTCAATGTGTAAAGATTAAATCTTAAGGAAAGATTATGTTGACGAGCTTGGAACATTTTGAAGAGAGAATGGAGAGAGAGGATTGATCAGGGTAATGCTGTTGATGGAATTTGAGTGCTACAGAACAGATTTGGGAGTAAAGGTATAGCTCATGGAATAAAAGGAACTGTAATGGCATGGATACGATTTTGGTGGAATGACAGGAAACAGAGTTGTGGCTAATTGATGATTTTCAAACTGGAGGAATTTTGTAGTGGAGTTCCCTGGGAGTGAGTATTGGCACCCTTGTTTTTCCTGATACATAATGATGAGCATGATCCTCGTGTATAAGACACAGGGCGCGATTCTCCGCTCCCCATGCCGGGTGGGAGAATCGCAGGAGGGCCAGGTGACTCACGACACGCCTCCCGGGCGCCCCCGCGATTCTCCCACCCCCCCGCTCGGAAGAATCGGCGCTCGCCGTTTTTCACGGCAACCGGCGATTCTCCGACGCGGATGGGCCGAGCGGCCTGCCGTTCCCGACTGGTTCACGACGGCGGCAACCACACCTGGTCGCTGCCGTCGTGAACATGGCGCCAAAAGCTGGTTTGAAGCTTGTGGGGGGCGGAGAGGGAAGTGAACACCACTGCCGTGCTCAGGAGCGGATTGGCCCGCGATCGGTGCCCACCGATCGTCAGGCCGGCGTCTCAGAGGGACGCCCTCTTTCCCCTCTGCCGCCCCACAAGATCAAGCCGCGATGTCTTGCGGGGTAGCAGAGGGGAAGACGGCCACCGCGCATGCGCGGGTTGGAGCCGTCAGCCGTCGTGACATCAGACGCGCATGCGCGACGGCCGCGTCATTCTCGGCGCGCTGCCTTGACGCAAGCATCAAGGCCCGTCGGCCGAGAGTTACAGAGGGCCGCTCCTAGCCCCCTGGGTGGCGGTGAATAAGTGAAAGGAGTGGCCTCCGAGGCCGTCGTTAAACTCGGCCGAGTTCACGACGGCCTTCCCGATTTTTCGCGGGAGCGGAAAATCCCGCCCACAGTTTCGAAGTGTGTTCATGATAAAAAGCTTGGAAGCATTATGAATTGTGAGGAGGGTAATGTAGTTCAGAAAGAACTGGGCAAGTTGGTTGAATGGGTGAGATGTGGCAGATGAGGTTCAATGCAGAGATTCATTTTGGTAGGAAGAACAAAGCGAGAAAAGATAAAGGAAAGGGTGAAACTCTGGGCTGTGGGAGGGGGACTGGACATGCAGAAGCAGAGATTCCAAAGTATATGTGTACATACGTCAATAAAGGTGGCAAGACAGTTTGAGAGAGTGGGTAATAATGCATACAGTATCCTGGAATTTTCTAACTGGTGCATAGAGTACAAGAGCAAGGCGGTTATATTGAGCTTGTATAAGATATAATTTTGTGCTTAGCTGGAGTATTACATCCAGTTCTGGGTACCGCACTTGAGGAAGGATGTGAAGTCATTGCAGAGGGTGCAAGAAGATTCATGGGGATGGTTTCAGGAATGAGAAGCTTGAGTTATTTAGATAGATTAAAGAAGTTAGGACTGTTTTTCTTGGAGAAAAGAAAGCCGCGAGGAGATTTGATAGCTACTTAGCAACCAAATAAATGTTGGTTGAATGTTTTAAGACAGTGGGCGAATTCCCCCATTCCAGGACTAAATGCCGCAGCTGGGGTAGGAATGTGGAGTGTTTCCGCTGTGGAGACTGGTGGGGAATCACACCAAAGCTGCCAGCCCGATCTCACTAATTATGCACTAGGGTGCTTAACACCATATTCAGTGGTGGGGCAACCCTGGATGGAACGTGGTCCACCGTCCTATAAGTGTGCCATATTGAAAAACTGCCCACTGTAACTGATCCATCATTGAAGAAAGAAGGTGGACCTCCTGAAAATTAACTTGAATCTCCAGGAAGAGGCTGGAAGATGGACCCCCTCCAGGACACCGAATCTGGAAGGTCGGCCTGCAGATGTACCCCACACCCACTGTTGTGATGTTCTTGGGTTGTTGGTGGCCTCCATCCTGAACTTTTGAGTCAGCCCCAGGCATTTTTCAGGTGAGTCCTGATATCTGCATTCCACATTTTCCAAACATGATTCACACTGGCATGGTTTCCCACTGGCGCCACAGAGAATTGGGTGTGGGTGGTTGAGCCTTCATCTGCATTCCATTAGCAGGATGCAAATGAGTTTCATGCTGGTTTCATGATCGCTGTGGCAGCCACCAACGGAAATTCCGCTGGAAATTCGTGCCAGTCAGGCAAAGTGCTGACTGTACCCAACCAGCCTGTGCTTGCAAAACTCAAATCACAGTACCCAACATTAAATGTGATTCTGCGATTGGACAACATTTGCTGAAAATCCTGAGTGTGCTAAGAATTGCACTGACAACCCATTTAAGATAATCAATTATGCTCACAGTGAGGCTTATGTGTGCTAGAAGCAACATACATTAATACACAGGGCCTTGTCCTTTGCAGATAGAATAAACATGTGCCACATTGTGCTATTAAACTGAACAGGTGAGAGCTATTCTCTGGTTCATTCCCCAAGGCAAGGCCTTGATTAATCAGAGTCAACCTGCCTGGTTTGACTTTAAACAAAGTTTGGCAATTCACCGACAGTTATCAGTTCGCTGATGCATACGCCATGGCAATGCCTTTGCCAATCAGAATCCAGTTGCCAACCATTCAACACTCTTTTCTCATGCAGTATAAACTATTGTTCCATTTACTTTTTTTTTTTAAATTTAGATTAGCCAATTATTTTTTCCAATTAAGGGGCAATTTTAGCGTGGCCAATCCACCTACTCTGCACATTTTTGGGTTGTGGGGGCGAAACCCACGCAGACACGGGGAGAACGTGCAAACTCCACACGGACAGTGACCCAGAGCCGGGATCGAACCTGGGACCTCAGCGCCGGGAGGCGGTTGTGCTAACCACTAGGCCACCGTGCTGCCCTATTGTTCCATTTACAATTTGGCATTCTTGCGCATTGTCCTGATGTGTGCTAGATGAAAAGCTTTGACAATATGTGTCTACTTTCAGCAGTATTTAAGTTCTGTGCTCCCGAACAACGAAGTGAAATGGGGTACATTGGAGGCATTTTGTGGGTCTGGGGGAAGCAAAGAATCATCTTGTTCAAAAATCATTCATATATGTTTGGACCAATTCTGCCGAGCAAGCACGATCTCTATTTGACCTCTGACCATAGGGAATGGCTTGTCTAAGTGTACTCCTATTAATATTTCACTGGATTGCATTTTTGTGCATGAGCTTAAACATGGGGTGGGATTCTCACCTGGGATGCACTGCAGCGTGTCCATGCTGTCGTAAACGCCGTCATGTTTTACGACTGCATGAACGGGCCGCTCCCACGACTAATTCTGGCCCCTACAGCTGCAGATCCTGGCGGGAATTGTGCGCCGCGGGATCCGCGCATGCGCAGGTGCACCAGCGCCAAAGAGGACATGCGCAGTGGAACCGGCACCAACGCGCGCATGCACAGTGGCCTCCTTCAATGCGCCGGCCCTGACGCAATATGGCGCAGGACTACAGGGGCTGGTGCGTAGGAAAGGAGGCCCCCAGCCACAGAGACTGGCCAGCCGATCGGTGAGCCCCAATCGCGGGCCAGGCCACATTGGAGCCCCCCCCCCCTCCCCTCTCGGCCAAAGTCCAACACCCGACCTTCACACATCGAGGACCCGCCAGCCCAGAGTAGGTTAGAACGGCGCCGGCGGGACTCGGCTCTTTTCTTACCGCCGCTCAGCCATTCGGGTCGGAGAATTGGCAGGCCGGCCACGGAGAGCGCCCGCGACCGGGGCCATGCCAACCACGCTGGCGCCAATGGCGCCGATTCTCTGCTGTGTAGACAATAGTGTGCCGGTGTCAGGGCGGCGTGGCGCGATTCGCGCAGCCGCTGCTGATTCTCCGAGCCTCTTCACCTACCTCCATCCAAGCAGCTTCAGATTTAACACAATATTTGGGCTAAGAACTGGAGATTATGAGCTGTGGTTATCTTGATGATAACTAAATGCACTAGTGAAGTATATCACTAATTCAGTGAAGTAACATTGTAACCTAATGTGAAACAGTGTTTCAGGTAATATTACAGAGGGCAATTTCTAACCATTTTAAATGAAATGGTTAAGTTTAAAAATAAAATAGCCCAAGTTATGAAATTCTATCCAGGCATATTTAAAATGTTGCATCGCAAATGTATTGAAAATTTGTGTTTATCAGTGTATTGAACTTCGTACATAAATATGAGTGTTTCAGACAACATAATCTAAAGCATGATTGTGCATCCCCTAGTGCCATCAGCTTGTTTTACATTTGTTAATTCTGTTTCTGCTTAGAAACTGAGTGAATTTCTTGAATATCCATCTGCAGCCTTGTGCAAGGTTCTATCTTGATCAAATTTGATCAGCATTTTCATTGAAATGCAGTTTTGCTTGTCGGACTCGAAAGCATTGCATGTTGATTTAATGGCACAGTTTTCGAAAAGACTTTAGCCTTTTGACCGTAAAGGCTTAAATGGGTATTGATTTTTGTATTGTTTTGAAAATGGGGTTTTATGTGGGAAAACTGGTTTTAATGCAAGAAATACATCCATACGTGAATGATGCTGCTTAATGAAGTGACAGGTGAAGTTCAACTTAATTTAGTTATCTTTGCATAATTCACGCACATTTTGGACCTTTCGGTAAGGGAATGGGGGGGGAGGGGGGCGGTGGAGTATAAACATTACAGAACATTTCGAATTGTCTTGACTGTACATTTCCATCAAAGTTACACATTCCCTTGACTTTCTTCCATTCAATTGGGATGACATTACACACATATCCCTCTTTACATTACAATTATTTCTTAAATATTTACATCGTCATGTTTCTTTTATACATTAGTGTTAATGACCCAGACCGAGGGGTTTTACACTGTTACCCACACCTCGGTGTGCATTTGTTGGTAAGACCGTACACCGTGTTCTTTCCCCATTGCGCCTTGGCAGCAGCTGCCCCAAGCCTGAGTGCATCCCTCAGCACGTAGTCCTGGACCTTGGAATGTGCCAGTCTGCAACACTCGGTCGAGGACAATTCTTTGCACTGGAAGATCAGCAAGTTTCGGGCAGACCAAAGAGCACCTTTCACCGAGTTGATGACCTTCCAGCAGCAGTTGATGTTTGTTTTGGTGTGTGTCCCTGGAAACAGTCCGTCGAGCACAGAGTCCTGTGTCACAGAGCTGCTCGGAAGAACCTTGACAAATACCACTGCATCTCTCTCCAGATCTTTGCAAAGGCACATTCCACAAGGAGGTGGGTGACCGTCTCATTTCCCCCACAGCCACTCTGAGGGCGGCACGCAATGGCGCTGAGCCTTCGGGTGTACATGAAGAATCTGACGGAGAGGGGCCTTCTCACCACCAGCCAAGCTAGGTCTTGGTGCTTGTTTGTAAGTTCTGGTGTAAGATGAGGCGTTCTGCCAGATGACTGACAGTTTGCTCAGGGACCCACCCAACATCCTCCACAGTCTCCTTTTCCCTGAGGGCCTCGAGGACATTACGTGCCGACCACTGCTTCATTGCCTTGTGGTCAAAGGTGTTTTTCTTCAAATATTTTTCCATGTGGTACGGCACAGTCCAACTAATTGGAGCGTTCCACGGCAATGAGGCCAGGCCCATCCTTCGTAACACCGGGGACAGGCAGAACCTCAGTATGTAGTTACACTTGGTGTTTGCATACCGGGGGTCCATGCACAGCTTGATGCAGCTGCACACAAAGGTGGCCATCAGGATGAGGGAGGCGTTGGGTACGTTCCCCGCTCCTTTATCCAGAGGTTTGTACATGGTGTCTCTTCGGATACGGTCCATCTGGGATCTCCAGATGAATTTGAAGATGGCCCGGGTGACTGCTGTAGCGTAGGGTCGGGTAGTGGGCCAGACCTGCGCTACGTGCAGTAACACCGAGAGTACCTCACACCTGATGACCAGGGTTTTGCCCGCAATGGAGAGGGGGCGTTGCTCCCACCAGCCCAGTTTCTGTCTTACCGTGGCAATGCGCTCCTCCCAGTTTTTGGTGCACGCCCCAGCCACTCCGAACCATATCCCCAGCATCTTCAGGTCAAGAGATATACTAGAGCACAGATGGTGCTGAGAAAAGGTATGTCGCAATTTAAAGATGGCCTTTCTAGCACTAATAATCAACACTGCCTTTTAGCAGTTGTGTATCATACCAAAGAAACACAAAGCTAATTCTGTGATGTCAGTAACAACTTTGCAACATTAAATGTCATTATTTTGAGATGTTTTGATACAGGGGAGGCACAAAGCTGCAGCAATTGAGACTTTTTCCCACCGTATAATTTGAACATGCACAGAAGTCACAAGCAGAAGTGTTTCGAATTGCAGTCAAGGGATTGATCATTTACTTTCACTTGAGGGGCTGCGGTTTAACATTTCATCTGAAAGACCGCACTTCTGAAAGACCGCACTTCTGATAGAGTAACAGTCCCTCCGTACTGCACTGGCCTTGATTGTACAACCACTGGATGGTTGTAGCTTGATGGGACCTGGTATTACATTTGCAGACCAAACCCCAATAGTGGCCAGGATACTGGACAAAAAACCCAATATTTTATTTCAATTTTGTAAGGATGCTAGGAAAGGACATTTCACTCCAGGAGTGATTGCATGAAGAAATAGGGATATGGTAATTTTGAAACAAACTTTATTACTAACACAGTATTAAAATCTTTAACATTACACCAGAAAATAGCTTACAATGACCCCTTAAACAAGCTATTTGACACAGTGACTGCAATACCCTTAACTGGTGCCTTTATTCCCACTCGAACAACAAGAAAAACTACCTCCATTCTCAACATACTTCAAGTACCATTAGCACACAGATATGTTCTTTGAGACTCTTGGCAGAACCATGCATAAACTCTGGCTGTATTTCTTAAGAAGCTACTTCTGCTCACCTTCTAATCAGGCAAGTCTGAATTACTTTGAAAGATTACTATGGGCGGAATTCTACGACCAGCTCCCTGCCGGGTCAGAGAATCGCCAGAGGGCGGCATGAATCCTGCCCCCGCCGGCCGCTGAATTTTCTCCGGCGCTGGAGAATTGTCGGGGGCGGGAATTGCGCCGCGCCGGTTTGCGGGGCAATTCTCCGACCAGCGATGGGCTGAAGCCCCACTCGTTCTATGCAGGCGCCGTCAGCGTAAATTAGAGTTGGTCCCTTACCAGCGGGACCTGGCGGCGCGGGCGGGCTCCAGGGTCCTGAGGGGGACGCAGGGCGATCTGGCCCCGGGGGGTGCCCCCATGGTGGCCTGGCCCGCGATCGGGGCCCACCGATCTGCGGGTTGGCCTGTGCCGTGGAGGCACTCTTTTCCTACGCGCCGGCCTACGCGATAGCTGGTGAGAAGGTGAACCCCCCCCCCGTGCATGCGCGGGGATGGCGTCAGCAACCGCTGATGCTCCCGCGTATGCGCGGACCTGCGCCAGCCGGCGGAGTCCCTTCGGCCCCGGCTGGCGTGGCGCCAAAGGCCTTCCACGCCGGCCGGCGGGACGCAAACCACTCCGGCGCCAGCCTAGCTCCTGAAGGTGCAGAATCCTCCTCACCTTTGGGGCTGCCCGATGCCGGAGTGGTTCACGCCACTCCGTCCTGCTGGGACCCCTCGCCCCGCCGGGTACAGTAGAATCCCGCCCTATATCTTTAACTGAACTGTAGTGAGCAAACTTCTTGACCTCTGTTCTCAGCTTCATCTAGAACTTCACTGACCTGCTTTCCCTGCAAAATGCTTGATACCGTAGCTCCACCCAGTAATGACAACATCGCACCAAGCTAGCCGCAGGGTTGGAGAATCCCGGCCATTGTCTTTCAAACTGGGACTTCTTCTAAAACATGGTTACAGCTGTCTCACACACACTAACCCAGGTTTTTAAACCCTTGCTGCGCCAAATACATATAATACAATACATTTGAAATTCCTACATTCATCACACTGGCAAATTACGAAACAGGCAACGGAGATTTGGATAGGTTTAAATTTGAGAGGCTGGGTGGAAATATGGTAGAATGGTCACCAGGAAGTAACAGAGACAAAGGTGAGGAATTCAGTCGCGCATGAGGTGAGGTAGGCACAGAGGTGGGTGATGTTACAGAACCAGAAATGAGTGGTCTTAGTTATGGTGCCGATTATGTAGCGAGATACTAATTTCAGGTTCAAATGTGGCACCATTTTTGAGAATAATCTGGTTCTGCTTCTGAAGTTACCAGGGAGTTGTAGACAGTGGAACAAAGTCCATTGGCAGGGCCTGAAGATCATAGCCAATATTTTGTTGATGGAAATTTCTGCTCAGCCAGCAGGAAGTCAGACACCGTCATTTGGAAACTGACTTTTCGGATATGTCACTGGGAGGCAGCATGTTGATGAGAAACAGGGAAGGGCAAAGGTTAGAACCTTTGGGGATACAGAGGCAATAGTATTGGAGCAGGAAGCGGAGCCAAGTGTATCCAAAGAAGCCTGTAGAAGAGAATGTAACAAATACTTGAAGGAGAAAAGGTTAAGAGTTCTGGAGAAGGAGGAAGGGACTGAGACCAATATTCACTCTCACTTCCATTCGGTGTGTGTGGCAGGTTTGTTGCACTGTGCAGTCCCTTTAAAATTATTATGGCCACGCATGTGCACACCCTAAAGGTAATGTTGCTTGTGTGCAGCTTGTTTGTTCCCTGCATATAATTTACTGATTGACCGGGCACCTGTGCAATTTAGAGAGAAGATTGAGAAGAACAAACAGGGTTAGTTTTTGAAAGGCCCAGACTGGGTGGTCTGAATGGCCTCCTCCTCAATCAGTAGAGGCATATAATACTTTTCAGTACAGATACATTTCACTAGGTATAGCTATCCTGTTTATTATATAACAATAGCTGGTTGCCACCCATTTATTTTATAAAACTTTTCAAATCCTGAACTTGTGTCCACCAAACTACTGGGAGAAATAAACTTGTGTTACTTAAGCAGCAATTTACAGGAGAGACTAGATTCATTCTTAATTCTCGAATTGTGCATTGCACTTTAACAGCTAATTGCAAGATTTGGGGCGGGACTCTCCGACCCCCCCCCCCCGGCGGGTCGGAGAATCGCCGGGGGCGTCGTGAATCCCACTCCCGCCGGCTGCCGAATTCTCCGGAGGCGGGGATTTGACGGGAGTGGGAATCGCGCCGCGCCAGTCAGCGGCTACTGGCAGCGGCCCCCCGGCGATTCTACTGCTCACGATGGGCCATGTTGCCGCCCGTTTTTGGCCAGTCCCGCCGGCGTATATTACACCAGGCATTTGCCGGCAGGACCTGGCTGCGCGGGCGGCCTCCGGGGTCCTCGCGGGGGGGGGTGGAATCTGGCCCCGGGAGGTGCCCCCACGGTGGCCTGGCCCGCGATCGGAGCCCACTGATCCGCGGGTGGGACTGTGCCATGGGGGCACTCTATTCCGCGTTGGCCGCTGTGGTCCTCCGCGATAGGCGACGCGGAGATGACCCTCCCCCATGCACTGGGATGACGCCAGCACACGCTGGCACTCCCGCGCATCTGCCAACTCGCGCCATCCGGTGGAGGGCCTTCGCCACCGGTTGGGTGGCGCCAAACCCCTTCCCCACCGGCTGGCGCGGCGCAAACCACTCCGGCATCAGCCTAGCCCCTGAGGTGCAGAGGATCCCGCACCTTGTGGGCTGACCAACGCTGGAGTGATTCACACCACTCCTTCGTGTCGGAGTTGCCCGTCCCGCCGGTTTTTGAAGAATCCCACCCATGAATTGGGAAGAGTTGCAGCCTCAGCTCCGGCTTTAGTTCCAGATATCTTTTTTTATGAGACCATGTAGCTTTTTGATGCAATTATATAGGGGCAACTTGACCTACGCTTTCCCATTTTTGCTGCCATGAAGGTGATCCCTGAAACTTGCTGCAAATAGCACTATGATGGACCATTTATAGTGATACTGACAGGTGTGTACTGCTCCATTCCAATATTGTCCTTGAAGTTAGGTTCGTCCAGTTCAACTAGCTAAATTTCACAAACTCATTCAAGCTTCCGTTTTAAGTGTACTGTATTTGATTTTGACCTTGGTGCTCCAAAAAAAACCAAAACAAAACATTCTTCCCAACGGTATTTGTTTTTGAAAGAAACTCTTATTTGACAGGAGTTTATTTATTTAATCACTTTAGAATCCTGTTGAAGCCGAACATTTCTGGATTTGCTGTGCACCAAGGTGCCATTCCTCTAGCATCTATTATTAATAAGTTAGTGAATAGATCCATAACAAAACTTTGAGATTTGACCACATAGAATGCAGCAATTCAAGAAGGAGGCTCACCGTGACCTTCTCGAGGACAATTAAATATGGGCAATAACTGCTGGCTTCGATGGCGGTGCCCACATCCCATGAAGAATAAAAGAAGAAAATTAGAGTTTGCCTGGATATTATGAATTTACAAGCAAAGAAAAATAAATTTTATTGCATAGTGCTTGACCTTTGGCGATGCGTGTTCCACAACTGAAGCAAAACTGCAAGAAATTGGCATGTTATTAAAGTCTTCCAGTCACTTGGGGAGTAAGAGCAGGTAGGCCCGTGCTTTCAATCGAGTAGCGGGAGGTGCTGATGTGGTCGGAGATCCTTGGGGATTGGGAGGAGATGGATTTGAGACTTTGGAGATAATCAGAGAACTCGGGTTAGGGAAGTTGAAAGCTGGGGGAATGGTTGATAGTTGTGTGTGGTATCCAGAAGGATTGAGGGTGGCTCGCAATCATAGAATTTACAGTGCAGAAGGATGCCACTCGGCCCATCAAGTCTGACCGGCACTTGGAAAGAGCACCCTACCTAAACCCACACCTCCACCCTATTCCCGTAGCCTAGTAACCCCACCTAAACTTTTTAGACAATTTAGCATGGCCAATCCACCTAACCTGCACATCTTTGGACTGCGGGTGGAAACCAGAGGAAACCCACGCAGACACAGGGAGAACGTGCAGACTCCGCACAGACAATGATCCAGGAATCAAACTTAGGCCCCTGGAGCTGTGAAGCAACTGTGCTAACCACTGTACCACCGTGCTGCCCATGGGGAAGCCCATGTCTGATGAGGTTTGACCAGGATCTACCAGGCAATTGGAAGACGATCAAGTTGTGATCCCAATTCTGAACCCTGGAATACCTAGATGGCCATGATTAAATTTCAAATGGAGAATAAAAATTAGGCACTTGGCCTCAGCATTATTATTTAAAGTGCCGACCTGTCTCCTGGGAATGGATTTGTTGCCCACCTTGGTTAGAACCGGAAGTGAGCGGGCCCAGGTGAGATTTAGCTTTTTATACTTTACCCTTGCCCCAGAACAGCCCATTTTGTGAGGTTAAACTTCACCCCTAATATTGACAGCTATCAGGTTTTATAAGTGTAGAACCTGAACTGGAGGGATGACAGGAACACACGGTAGGGTAGAAATGAGTGGCTGGTTTATTAAGGTATACATGGGATTATCAAAACTACAACTCCTGTCCCCGACAGGCCACCCTCCCTTGGCAGACAGGATTAAGGAGAATCGCAAGGCATTTTATACGTATATTAGAAATAAGAGGGTAGCTAGAGAGTTAGTCCACTCGAGGACAAAGGAGGGAAATTATGTGTAGAACCACAGGAAGTAGGTGAGGCCCTTTAATTAGTATTTTGCATCGGTATTCACAAAAGAGAGGGTCACTTTGATTGGTGATGTCTCAGAAGAATGTGTAAACACTTTACAACAGGTCGTTATTAAGAGGGAGGAAGTGTTAGGTGTGTTAAAAAACATTAAAATAGACAAATCCCCAGGGCCAGATGGTCTATCCCAGATTACTGAGGTTGACAAGAGATTAAATTGCTGGACCTCTGACAGAAATCTTTGTGTCCTCATTGGCCACAGGTGAGATCCTGGAGGATTGGAGGAGAGCCAATGTTGTACCGTTATTTAAGAAGGGTTGCAAGGATAATTCGAGTAATTATAGGCCAGTGAGTTTGACGTCAGTGATGGTGAAATTGTTGGAAAAGATTCTCAGAGATAGAGGGCGGTATTCTCTCCCCCCCCCCCCCCCCCCCCAAATGCTGGGTGGGAGAATTGCCGGGGCGCCGCGCGTGTCACGCCATGCCGCGCCGCCCTGACACCTGCATGCGAATCCCCCCCCCCCCCCCCGAAACCAGCGCTGCAAGAATTGCGCCGGGCTGCTCAGAGAATCTGGCCCAGATGGGCCGAGAGGCCGGCGATTTAAAATGACAGTCCCGCTGGCGCCGTTCACCCCTAGTCGCTGCCGGCGGGAACTGTGCGGGAACACTGGGGGGAGGGGTGGCTTGTGGGGGAGGGGAAGTGGGAGGGGGTATCCTTCACGGGGGGGGGGGGGGGCCTTCGATGGGGCCTGGCCCGCGATCGACCGCAGCCGGCCCCAGAACCCCGGCGCCATGTTGGTGAGGGGCCGGCGAGCATAAGAAGTTCCCCGCGCATGCGCAGGATGCCGCAGCCGAACTGCACATGCGCAGGATGCCGCAGCCCAACTGCACATGCGCGGGTTGGCGCGGCGCCCATTCGACACCATGTAAGGAGGCTGGAGCGGCGTGAACCGCTCCAGCGCCGTGCTGTCCCCCTGTGGGGGCCAGAATAGGTCGTGCCTGGGCCCTGTTCGCGCCGTCGTGAAATGCAACGGCGTTCACGACGGCGCAGGCACTTAGTCCCGAGGGCGGAGAATCCAGCCCAGAATCTGTGCATATTTGGAAGTGAATGGTCTTATTATCGACGAACAGCAGAGTTTTGTATGAGGGAGGTCATGTCTCACTAATTTGATTTAATTTTTTGAAGAGGTGACAAAAATGATTGACAAGGGAAGGGTTGTGGATGTTGTCTATATGGACTTTAGTAAAGCATTTGATAAGATCCCTTATGGCAGGCTGATGCAAAAGATTAGATCACATGGGGTCAGGGGTGAACTAGCCGTTTGGTTCCAGAACTGGCTTGGCTAAAGAAAACAGCGGGTAGCAGTGGAAGGGTGTTTTACTGGAGGTCTGTAACTAGTAGTGGTCTGCAGGGATCAGTTCTGGGTCCTCTGCTCTTTGTAATATATATAAATGACTAGGGAAAAAAAGTAGGGGGTCGAATAAGCAAGTTTGAAGATGGTATTAAGATTGCAGGAGTTGCAGATAGTGATGAAGATTGTCAGAGAATACAACAGGATATAGATAGGCTGCAAAATTGGGCAGAGAAATGGCAGATGGAATTTAACCTGGATAAATGCGAGGTGATGCATTTTGGTAGATCCAATTCAGATGGGAGCTATAAAATAAATGGCAGAACCATCAGGAGCATAGAGACATGAGAGATCTGGGCATGCACTTCCACAGATCCTTAAAAGTGGCAGCACAGGTGGAAATGGTGGTAAAGAAAGCATATGGCATGCTTGCCTTCATCGGACGGGGTATCAAGTATAAAAGCTCAAAAATTATGTTACAGTTATATAGAACATTGATTTGGCCACATTTGGAATACAGTGTCCAATTCTGGTCACCACACTACCAGAATAACACGGAGGCTTTGGAGAGAAAAGGTTTACCAGGATGTTGCCTGGTATGGAGGGTATTAGCAATGAGGAGAGGTTTAATAAACTTGTTTATTGTTCTAGGGATTGTTCTCCCGAGAGAGACAGAGGCTGAGAGGCGACCTAATAGAAGTTTGTAAAATATTAGGGATATAGATAGGGTGAACAATTGGAGGCTTTTTCCCAGGACAGAAAAGGGTGCACAAGTTCAAAGTGAGGGGAGAAAGGATCAGTGGAGATGAGCGGGGGTTTTTTTTTACCCAGAGGCTGGTGGTTATCTGGAATGCACTGCCAAGGGAGGTGGCTGAGGCAGATATGTTAGCGAACCTTTCAGACTTACCTGGATAGACAGATGAACAGACGGGGTTTAGAAGGATACCAGTGGTTGGTCTAGATAGGACACATGATCAGCGCAGGCTTGGAGGGCCGAAGGGCCTGTTCCTGTGCTGTACTGTATTGTTCTTTGTTCTCCCTGACTTGCACCCAGGATGTTTATACAGAGTAGGTTTCCCTTGTTAAGGGGAAACCCCACCCCCAATTACCAGGGGAGTTTATACTCAGCTGTGGAAGGGGGAAATCGAATGGAGCACAGTCCATGTGGATGCTTAAATGGCACATCGTTTCAGCTCATCACTGAGCTTGATGGATATACCAACATTGCAAAGACCCATTCAGAGTACTCAGTAAGTGCATGAAATCAAAACCCTTTTCGTTATGTATTTGAGGCCTTAAAGCAGAATATACCAACTTTGCTTCCGTGTGCATCAAGCAATTTTTCTAACGCTCCATTAGTTGCCAACCCATCGCCTTTGCCAACTGTTTCATCGTGACATATTGACAATTGTGGTCCAACTTCTTTCCATGCATTTAATGTAATGAAGGTTACTGCTGTCTGCATTCTCTCGTTTTCAACATTCACGTAGTGATAAATATCTTCAGGTTTTAAAATAACCACAAATTGGGTTGCCTTGAAACTTGTGACATGAATTTATTTTGTCACTCAGAGCACTTACCCATTACAAGTTGCTGGAGTTCATTGTCTTTATTCTCTGAGGAATGAATCCTGCTGCCAGTCAGGTGATTATATTACGGAGCAAATTTGCTCTTTACCAGTGTTCTGGGATTTTCAGTTTGGAGCAAATATTTAGTCTGCTGACATTCACCCAGGAGCAAGCCATGTATTTTTGCAATTGACATGGTTGACTTGATGAAAAAGATTTGGGCAGAATTCGGGAAACCTGCTGGATCTCACTTTGGTTGTTAGCTGCAAGTGGAACCATAGGATTTGGTAGGTTAAATAACTCTTATGACCTGAATTTTTCAACCATCCAGCGTGTGCACCGGCCGGGTCTGGAAGTAGATGTGTTCCCGGCCGCAGTTGGCCCCGGAGTGTAGTTTCACACCAGCTGGCCAATTACATAAGAACATAAGAACATAAGAACTAGGAGCAGGAGTAGGCCATCTGGCCCCTCGAGCCTGCTCCGCCATTCAATTAGATCATGGCTGATCTTTTGTGGACTCAGCTCCACTTTCCGGCCCGAACACCATAACCCTTAATCCCTTTATTCTTCAAAAAACTATCTATCTTTACCTTAAAAACATGTAATGAAGGAGCCTCAACTGCTTCACTGGGCAAGGAATTCCATAGATTCAGAACCCTTTGGGTGAAGAAGTTCCTCCTAAACTCAGTCCTAAATCTACTTCCCCTTATTTTGAGGCTATGCCCCTAGTTCTGCTGTCACCCGCCAGTGGAAACAACCTGCCCGCATCTATCCTATCTATTCCCTTCATAATTTTAAATGTTTCTATAAGATCCCCCCTCATCCTTCTAAATTCCAACGAGTACAGTCCCAGTCTACTCAACCTCTCCTCATAATCCAACCCCTTCAGCTCTGGGATTAACCTAGTGAATCTCCTCCTCCAGCAGGAAACACACTCTGTGAAAGGCTCAGCACTGCCGGAGAGGTCAGGCTCCAAGAAAAGGAAGGGTGCAGGCTGGCATTTCTAATGTGCTCCCTCAGAGGGGCAGCCACTGTTTAGCTGTCTCAGGGAGTTGCTGACCAGTGAACAATAAATGTCAATGTTAAAGCCATGCCCCGAGTGTCTAGGCAACACAGACCTTAGTCCCCAGGCTCAGGGTCGCAGCTGAAAATCAAAGGCCGCCCGGACAATCAGCCTGACTGTCAATCGTAAAAGCAGACTGGCCATATTAAATTGTGTTCAATTGGAGCCTCATTGGGCTAAATTGCCTGCCAGATTGTTGGTGGGCACACTTGCAACTCGCCCACCAACCAAAATATTGTGGGAGTGCGTGATGATGTTGAGACACACGCTTGACATCTCCCACAAATTCACGCT
The DNA here is from genome assembly GCF_902713615.1 of Scyliorhinus canicula. Lineage (NCBI taxonomy): Eukaryota > Metazoa > Chordata > Chondrichthyes > Carcharhiniformes > Scyliorhinidae > Scyliorhinus > Scyliorhinus canicula. The sequence goes on from NC_052148.1 coordinate 61,553,061, forward strand.
CTTCTGGTCAGAAGCGCATCCGCTCATCCAATCACCGTTCTTTCTGGGCTATGAAAAGTCAGAATTCTCAACTGCCACTTAACAACTGGCTCTGGTTCAGAAAAAAAAAATCATGTTTTCCATGATGAAAGTTTGACCTTGTGAATGCTTGGGAGACAACTAGCTATTGTCATTGCAGTTCCTCCCCATTGTTTCATTGGAACCCATAGTGTAGAATGTCATAGGACGATTCTCATCACTGTTGCCAGAAATGCAGTTGCTGTTCAGGAAATTGAACTCATTCAGGATGTGCCGGTGTCAGCAAGTCCGTTTCTGGTAAGATTGAACTGAATACTTATTTCTGGTTAGGAAAGGATGAGTAGTTTGCACATTCATACCTTTTAAAGATTATATTTCTGTTGCTCCAGAGTTGCCATCTGCTCCTGTCTGTCTGGTGATTTAAAGTTCCGGAACTAGAATGCACTGCACTCACATAAAACATTCTTTAGCTCTGAAGTATTTTAAGTGCACTGAGTGTTTTGTAAGATATATGTGACCTCTTTTAAATATGCAAATATTGTATGTGGAGCCTCATTTAATTCAGAAAATACCAACCTTTCGAATTTGAATTAGCCCTGCCCCACAAAAATCTGTTCAATTAGTTGCAGTGTTAATGTAAGCCTACTTGTAACAATAATAAAGATTATTATTATTATTGGATTCATGCCAGTGTCAACTCTGCCGCTCATGGCTATCATAACTGTGTACTGTACAGGAGTGGCATTGGGTATTTTAACAGAATTCTCAAGAATTAAATGTTTTTTTCATCCATGGATTGATATTTATTTTAAGAAAAATACTTTTCCGTTCAGAGTAGATGCCAGTGTATTCGACCTACAGGTATCTCTCCCCTGCGCATGCCCCTCATCCTGGCAATCTGACTGAAGGAACATTATTTTTAAAGAATATCAGTTTTGCGGTGAAGTGATTATTTCACAACCATCAGCACGGGTAAATAGTTTCCCCCATTGACCTGTAAGACGGTGTGTGGAATTCTGAAAAGCTGCCGAGTTTGTTTGGGGAGAGGGGGGAATATGGCGGGAGGCCCAAAAATCTGTTTCATGCCAGTATGAATTTATAGCGGGGTTTTTAGTTGGTGCTCACCATGGTGGGGCAGAAAACCCACTAGAGACTGGCATGAATCTCATTTGTTTCCGGTTAATGGGATGGCAGATGAAGGCCTGACCCCCCCATTCCCCCAATGCCATATTGTCCGCGATGCCAATAGTAAACACGCAGGTGTGAAACGTGCTTGGAATAATGTGGCGTGCAGATGTCGGGACTCATCTGAACAATGCCTCAGGCTGTCCCCCAGAGTTCAGGACGGAGGACAGCACCAACCCTGAAATACCACAGCAGTGAGCCCGGGGTGCATCTGCAGGTGGACCTTCCAGATTAGGTGTCCTGAAGGGGCCCATTTGCAGCCTCAAATGTGCCTGGACATCCGTTTTCGTTTTCAATAGGTCCATGTTCTGGCTGTGGAGTGCTCCCAGAGATCCAGCTTCACTTTCAGGAGATCCACCGTCTTCAATTTTGAGTCAGTGATGTTGGGCGCACTTTCAGTATGGCACCCAGACACGATGGTGGACTAGGCACCATCCAGGCACCAAATACAGCATAAAACACCCAAATGCTTTAATAATGAGGTTGAGGCCAGCCGCGGGTAACACTCCACGTGCCCGCCCCCACCATGGCACTTGGTCTCAAAATGGGAGAACTCTGCCCTGTATCTTATGCATACAGATTTTATCCCAGCCATACTGGTTCCCTACAAGTGAAAAGGAAATTACTGCGGATGCTGGAATCTGAAACGAAAGGGAAAATGCTGAAAAATCTCAGCAAGTCTAACAGCATCTGTAGGGAGAGAAAAGAGGTAACGTTAGGCGTCCGATTACTCTTTGTCAAAGCCCTACAACCCAGCAAATCAAGTTCAAAATACTGGTCAAATTTCACCATGCCTTCATGCCACTTGTTTAGGGTAACAGTTTCTAGCTATGTATCTCACCTGATCTCTTTCTCGATTGCTGTCTATCCCGGGCCTCTATCTTCTTAAAAGGCTGTGCTCTTATGCTTGTAAAATCGCATTCAAAACTTCTTTACCTGGCTAGAGTTCTCACTGTTTTCAAATGCACCACAAAACATATTTCCAAAGTTTCTGTGTCCGCCTGAGAACTTTTTTACTTCCTGTTCAGTGTAAATGTTTCCCTTTTTTAAAATGCTGAGATGATTTTTTGACATAGGCATCACATAAATACCACATATATGCAGTAGTATGTTTTTGATGTTGGTCTCTTTTCCAATTGCTTCCTGTCTCCATTGGAGCCAAAATTTAGAAAATTGTACTTAATTAATTTAAGTGCAGTTGGATAAAATCAATTGTTGGTTAATAATTAGTGTGGTTTAATATTTAGCCAAATTCATTAATTCTGTGTACTTGGTTGCACATTCGTTGTTGTGGTCTGCATCTAGGCATATATGAAACTTCGGGAGATGGTTTATTTGGTCTCCGGTTATTTATTTAAAAGAATGTAATAACAGTGCTGAAATAACTCTGGCCAAGTCCATAAATGTAAAATTTAACTTGGATTCTTAAGGGGGAAAACGTTTAAATCATTCTATTCAGCCAAATTTGTTGGCACTGATCCAGCTTTATTGAAACATTACTGGTGATGAGGATTAATCTTAAAGGCCAAGGTCCATTAAAAGAAGCATTGTTCTATCAAATTGTCAGGCTATATTTTCCACAGGGAGCAAATGCACTTTTCTTCCTTGAAAGCTGGACAATATAAAGTGCCATGCAGTCCTCAATTTTAAAACTTAATTGTAAGTGTGGTTAGAAAATGAGTGTTATACAGATAGCACTATGGCGCTGAGGACCCGGGTTTGATCCCGGGTCTATGTGGAGTTTGCACATTCTCCCCGTCTCTGCGTGGGTTTCATCCCTACAACCCAAAGAACAGCTTCTTCCCCACAGCTACTAGACTCCTCAACGACTCTCCCTCGGACCGATCTGTTCCCTATAAAAACACGATTCGCGACGTCCTATGCTGCTCTTGCTCATGTATTTGCTTTGTTTGGCCCCTTGTTCCACACTGTAACCAATCACTGTTTGTCGATGTACCATTTGTCAATGTTCTATATATGTACTGTGTACGTTCCCTCGGCCGCAGAAAAATACTTTTCACTGTACTTCGGTACGTGTGACAATAAATCAAATCAGGGTAGGTGGATTGGCCCTTAATTGGAAAAAAAATAATTGGTACTCCAAATTTTAAAGTTATACAGATGCAGCAAAGTAGGTCAAAGGACAATGTAAAATAATGGAATGATGCAGGATAAAAGGAGCCTAATTAGTCCACAACCCCTGTGTTGAATCTTTGGTTGAGCGATCCACTCCTTTACTCTTTCTTCACAACCCTCTAAATTTCTTCCCTTTGTTTATTTATCCATTTCTCTTTTGAAAAGCATTCCCACCAAGCTGTGCTGATACGTGTCGAGAAGATACAACATCTTGTTCTGTAAGAAAAAGAGGAAACCATTTTGATTGTCTGCACACGGGAGAAACTGGTATTGCTCAATAAGTGCACTTCCAAGTAACTTTAGGATGTTGCTATCAGATCTACTTCAACCACCCTATCATTCCTGATCACAAATACTTGCTGTTTTTAAAAAAAATGTCCTTGGGGTGGCATGGTAGCACAGCGGTTAGCTCTGTTGCCTCACAGCTCCAGGGTCCCAAGTTCGATTCCTGGCTTGGGTCACTGACTATGTGGAGTCTGCACGTCCTCCCCGTGTCTGCATGGGTTTCCTCCGGGTGCTCCGGTTCCCTCCCACAGTCCAAAGATGTGCAGGGTAGGTGGATTGGCCATGCTAAATTGCTCTTAGTGTCCAAAACGTTTAGGTGGGGTTATTGGGTTATAGGAGTAGTGTGGAGGTGTGGGTTTAAGTAGGGCACTCTTTCCTAGGGCCAATGGAGACTTGATCTCCTCCTCCTCCTCCCCCCCCCCCCCCCCCCCCCCCCCCCCCCCCCCCCCCCCCCCGGAATAATTTTTCTTTGTTACCACTGAGAACCATTTAAAAGTTTGAAAACCTCTAGCAAATCTCCCCTTAACCTTAAGGAGAACAACACCAGCTGCTCCACATAAGTCAAGATCCTTGTTCCTTATACTATTCCAGTAAACCTCTTAAGCATCCGTTCTAATACATTGACATCCTGTCTAATGTGTGGTGCCTCTAATTGAACACACTACTCCAGCTGAGGCCGGACCAATACAACCTCCTTGCCTTTGTATACTATTCCTTTATTAATAAAACTATGTTTTTCACAGCATTCTCAAACTTTTCCTGCCATTTTCAAAGACTTAAGTACATATATCCCCAGATCCCTCTGTCCATATACCCCTTGATAATTGTACCATGTAGTTTATATTATCTCTTCATTGTTCTTGCATCATCTGCTAACTTTGAAATTGTGCCCTGTCCAGACAAGTCCAGGTCATTAATAGATAATAAGCAGAGAGGGTCTCAATACCAACCTCTGCTGACCAAATTGTGTACTGCCGTTCAGTCTGGTAAAATAATGGTTCACTGCTCCTCTCTGCTTTCTATCCCTTATCCAATTTTCTATCCATGCTGTCATAACTCTTCAGGCACCTGGACTTTAATTTTGCTACAAAATCTATTATTTAGTATGTTCCCAAACACCTTTGACAAGGTGTTGAAAGTTGGCCTTTGACAAATTCATGACGATTTAATGTATTCACCATACTTTTCTCAATGCCAATTAATGTTTGTAAAATCTCCTCATCACCAATTTAGGCTGTTTTTTTTAATGCTTTCATGGAATGTGGGTGGCTCTGACAAGGCCAGTATTTGTTGCTCATCCCGAATTGCCCCAGAACGGAGTTGTCTTGCTAGGCCACTTCAGAGGGCGGTTAAGAGTCACCCGGATTGATGTGGGTCTGGAGTGACATGCAAGCCAGACCAGGTAAGAATGGCAGATTTCCTTCTCTAAAGAAACATCTGTGGGTGTTTAATGACCATCAGTGATAGTTGTCATGGTCACCATACTTTATATTCCAAATTGATTGATTGAATTCAGATTTCACCAGCTGCTGTAATGAAATTTTAACCCATGTCCCCAGAGCATTTGCCTGGGCCTTTGGATTACTTATCCAATGACATTGCAACATCGCTGTCACCCCTGTAGTTAGCTGCCAATTTATTTCTCTACCCTTTTAAAAAATATTTTCTTGTGTATATATCGCAGGAATTCCTGTCTCTCTATTTCCTTTGCATGTAGCTATCACCATCTGTAATAGGATAATTGAAATCCACCATTATCACTACTCTGCAGTTCTTGCATTAATTTGTAATTTTCTTTCAGATTTGCTTCTCATAGAATCATAGAGTTTTACAGCACTGAAAGAGGCTAATTATGTCTGTGTCCGCCATCAAACATCTACCTAATCATATCCCATTTTCCAGCACTTGGTCGGTGGATTTGTATGCTCTGGTGTTTCAAGTGCTCATCTGAATATTTAATTAGTGTCATGACGGTGTCTATCTCTACCACCCTTTCAGGCAGTAAGTTCCAGATTCCCACCACTTTCTAGATTAAAAAGCTTTGCCTCAAATATCCTCTAGATTTCCTGCTCCTTACTATAAATCTATGCCCTCTGGTAATTGATCCCTCTACTAAGGGGAAAAGTTTCTTCCTATCTAGATCATCATTTTGTACACTTCGATGAGGTCACCCTCAGCCTTCTCTGTTCTAAGGAAAACAACCCCAGCCTTTCTTCACATTTCAAACTCTCCAGTTCAGGCCACATGCTGGTAAATCTCCCCTGCACCCTTTCTAGTGCAATCACATCCTTCCTATCATGTGGCAACCAGAACTGCACACAGTACTCTAGCTGTGGTCTAACGAGTGTTTTGTACAGCTCAGCCCATCAAGGGCGGAGCATCGTGGAATGAGCCGGCCGATGACTCGCCAACGTCTTTGAAACGGCGTATGGCACGCATCACGCTTCATGCTGATGGCAGTTTGGAGGGGGTGGAGCATGCAGACCAGTGTCAAACTGGCGCCGACCCCGATTTCGGCGTGAAAATTCATTCTCTGCCCGATCGCCGAACATAATTTCGGCGTCGGGCTATGGAGAATCTAGCCCCCTATATTTAGCTCCTCATCTACATCATCCGTCTTGTGTTAGAATAGTTTTAATACTGCCACCCCTCACCCCTGCTTTTTCTTTCTCTGTATCCCGAGTACTTCGTAGCCAAGGATATTAAGTTCCCCCGATTTGTGCCTGCAGCACATCAGCCGTATTTACCACACTCCATGCATTTGGCAGTGATGTGCAACCTAGCCTAGTGAGTGGGCCACACGAGTGGTCCTCCTTCATCTCATGGGTCCCAAGACTGAAATGAGGCTTGTTCACTAGCCATGATCCCATGAATAAGATTAAATACATGCCGAATACTTCATAACAAGTTATAGCAAGGAAACGCTTAATCATTTCTGGATTAATAAAATTGCCATCAATTTAAAATGGTAAAAATATAAGAAATATTTGCACTTAGGAAGCAGAGGGAGTGCACGGCTCTCACTGTCAATATTGTGTGCAAGAGGCTTGTGCCTCACTTCACTTGCTCTTGCGACATCACTTTAATCAAAGTGGTAGGAAAAAGATACATGGTTAGAAACCAGCAGAATGTGGCAACCCTGCGCCAACGATCAACAAAATGTCTCGTGAGCTGCACTCAGAACCCAGATGGGCCGTAGGTTTCCCACCACTGAATTACGCCGATGCATTCCAAATCTGTCTTTGACTGTTTCATATTTGCTCCTATCTGATCCCTCCTATTTTTTAAATGTTCTTCGCTCTATTGCTCTCGCCCAGTACTCTGTAGTACCCAGTCCTCTGTACTAGCTGATATTTTGCTCTTAGTTTTGATGCTGCTTCCAGCTACCATTAATCAAAATTGGGGCAGAAAATCTGCCTCTGGAGATATCAAGACCAACCTAAAGAACTGGCCTTCCCTGACACTCCTGAAGATGCCAACAGCGAAACAGGAATGTTGCCAATTTTTGCTTGTTTGGTTTTTTCATAGATTTTACAGTGCAGAAGGAGGCCATTCGGCCCATTGAGTCTGCACCAGCTCTTGGAAAGAGCACCCTACCCAAGGTCAACACTTCCACCCCTTCCCTATAACCCCATAACACAGTAACCCCACCCAACACTAAGGGCAATTTTGGACACTAAGGGCAATTTATAATGGCCAATCCGCCTAACCTGCACATCTTTGGACTGTGGGAGGAAACCGGAGCACCCGGAGGAAACCCATGCACACACGGGGAGGATGTGCAGACTCCGCACAGACAGTGACCCAAGCCGGAATCGAACCTGGGACCCTGGAGCTGTGGAGCGATTGTGCTATCCACAATGCTACCGTGCTGGTTAAAGAACAAGAAGGAAACTTTTATTCTTTTGCTGGTTTATTGTAAGGACAGGAGTAGGCTAAACAATCCTTTGAGCATGTCCCACCATTCATTTAGATATTGGTTATCTTTACTCCCATCTGTTTATTTTGGGTCTGTCACTCTTAATACCCCTGCTTATCAAAAATTAGGCAATCTTACTTTAGAAATTTTCAATTACTGCTTTCTGGCATCAATATGGAATGTTTTAAATTTGAATATTATATCTCCCTTGTTTTAAGTTCTTTTTTTTGTTAAATATTTTTTATTCTCCTTTTTCACATTTTCTCCCAAATTTACACCTACCAACAATAAACAATAATCAGTAACAAATATGTCAATCCCCATATCAATAACAACGATCCCATCCTCCCACCAAACCCCAAACATTAGCCCGTATGTTCACATAAACAAACGACAAAAAGAAATTAGGAATCACCCATAGTCACCGTCAACACACACCGCCCCTCTCCCCCAATCCTCCCACCCACCCCTCCCAACTAATGTTCGATGTTATCCAGTTCTTGAATGTGCATAATGAATAACGCCCATGAGTTCCTGACCAGAGGGAATGGTTTTTCTCTATCTCCCCATCAACTTTTTTTTAAATCATCTTAAATATCAATGAATATAAGAAACTACAGAGTCGTGAACACAGCCCAGTCCATCACACGAACCCGCCTCCCATCCATAGACTCTGTCTACAACTCCCACAGACTTGGGAAAGTGGGCAGCTAATCAAAGACCCCTCCCACCCAGGTTATTCTCTCTTCCAACTTCTTCCATCGTGCAGGAGATACAGAAGTCTGAGAAAACACAAAATAGCTTCTTCCCCACTGTTACCAGACTCCTGAATGATCCTCTACTGGACTTAACTAATCTCTTCACATATCCTCTTTACTGAGCAGTACTACACTTCAGTATGCTTCACTTGATGCCTGTGCATTATGTATTTATGTATGTCCCATGTTTTTTTATGTGTGGAACGATCTGTCTGGACTGTACGCAGTACAATACAATACCTGACAAATCAAATGCAAATATGGAGTACCAAATTGTCTGCATCAGATGGTAAGTCTTCACAAGTTAGGGAATTATGCAGAAGTAACAAATCTTTCAGAATAAATCAGACAGATGGATGACGTGGTAGCACAGTGGTTAGCACTGCTGTCTCACAGCCCAGAGATCCAGGTACAAATCCGACCTTGGGTGACTGTGGAGTTTGCACATTCTTCCCGTGGTCTAGAGTGAACCAGCGATTAGAGTTCCCAATATAAAATAAAGTAAATATTTTCAGAAAAAAGATAGTTTAATTAGAATAGCTTAAGGCGACACAGTTGCACAGTGGTTAGCACTGCTGTCTCACATTCCGACCTCGGGTGACTGCGTGGGTTTCTCCCTGTGTCTGCGTGGGTTTCCTCCAGGTGCCGTTGTTTCCTCCCACAGTCCAAGGCTATGCAGTTTAGATGGATTGGCCATGCTAAATTCCCCTGAATGTCCAGAGGTTCGATGGCGTTGCAGGGTTACAGCAATAGGGAAGGGATTGGCCCAAGATAGGGTGCTGTTTTGGAGAGTTGGTGCTGACTCAATGGGCCAAATGGCTTTCTTCTGCACTGTAGGGATTCTATGATAAAGAAACAGAAGCATCTTCCGCTCATCGAAAAATTCTTAGGTACAGTGCACACATGGACACAGCAAAGTCTATGGGACCCCGACAGCATCTCGACTGCAATATTAAAGATGTACAGAAGGTATATTTGAGATGCCTGTACTATCTTCATCGCTGTAATATAAAACCAACAAAGTAGGCTGCAGATAAACCTCTTCGTCATAAATTATTTACGGCACAGAAGAAGGCCATTCAGTCTATCAAGTCCATGCTGGCTCCCTGGGAAGCATCCCGCATGGCCCACATCCCTGCTTGATTCCCATAACCCGGAAAATGTACTTCCTTCAGGTGCCCATCCAATTTCCTTTTGAAATCATTGAGTGATTCCACTTCCACCACCCTCCTGGGCAGCGCCACCACTTGTTAAAAATAAAACTCTTCCTCCATTGATTTTCCCCTACATCTCTTGTCCAAAATTGTAAACCTGTATATGCCTGTCCTCCAATCAGATCACCAATCTCTTAGCATTTTATCCTTTTAATTGCTTTAAGAATAAAGCAACAATTTAATATTCTGCTGGCTGCTCTGAAGTGAGAAACGCAAGGTCAGATTTGGTTGCCTGAACACTGGTTTCAACAGTTGGTTTTAAAGTCGATCAGAAGGCTGAATGTTGATTATCCTGGCGAGCACTTCAATCCAAATACTCTGCGAACAAAATCAGGTAAACCAAAATAAGTTCTTAGCAGGTTAAAGGTCAGTGATAAAGGTTAAACCTACACTGGTGTAGTATTCCTGTCACATACCTTCTGATGGAATGGATTTAAAAATGTTTTTGAGTTCAGTTTGTTAGTGGATTTTTTTTTCAGCAACTAATATACACTGAATTGGAGCTGAAAATGTGCACAGTATTCAATAGAATCATGTTGCAGAATTTGTTGGGGCTCCAAGTTGGAAAAAATATTTTGGATGCTTTATTGTTGAACACGCTGGATGTCAGGATAAATGAAAGGTTTAACTCTAGCCTGAGTCCATTTCTTACTATCCAGTCATAGCCTATGAATCTCCTGCTGTGGTTTCTGCTCAAGAGCCCTTGATCGCCCTCCTATTCAATGAAGAGTGCAGGAGGGCGTAACAGGAGCAGCACCAGGCATAGCTGAAAATGACATGTCAACATGGTGAAGCTACAACTCTGGATTACTCACAATACAAACAGCGGAAGCAGCATGCGATGGACGGTGCTAAGTCATCCCACAACCAACAGGACAAATCTGAGCTCCGCAGTCCTGACGCATCCAATTGTGAACGGTGGTGAACAATTGAACCAATAACTGGAGTAGTGTAATAAGTCCATGGAGGTAGAAGTCCTTTCACCAGAATTCCATTTATTAACAAAACCAAGAGCAGTGCAGCCAGGTGCAATCAGCTTGCTGTCTACATTGGAGTGCAGAGCATCTGACACTCCCTGTTATATACAAATAAATAGTTCCCTGAGTGGGCCACTAATCAGGGACCTTGTATTCCAATTGGCCAATCTCAAAGGCCTGGTCTAAGTCATTACAAGTAGGAGGCTCCACAATTATTGCATTCCCCAATGATGGGGGAGACTGACACATCAGTGCAGAAGACCAATCTGAAGCATTTGCAACCATCTTCAGCCAGAAGGGCTGAGTGGATGATCCATCTCCGCCTCAGTAAGACTGCTTAATTCAATCTCTGTAATATTTCCTGTTAGTATCCTTGCCTCATCTGCTGCTGAAGCCCTAATCTCTGCCATATTCAACTGTTCCAATGCTCTCCTGGCGGAAAGCCCCCACCCTTATGATTTTTGTCCGTTAAAGATACTACACTAATGCAATATTTGTGCTGATTACAGCTGATAGAGTTGCCACATCAGTGGACCCTTCTTAAAAATTCATTTTTAAGGGATGTGGGCTTTGCTAGCTAGACCAACATTTGTTGCCTATCGCTCATTTCCCTTGAGAAAGTAGTGGTGAGTTGCCTTCTTAAACAGCTGTAGTCCATGTTGTGTAGATACACCCACAGTGCTGTTTCGGAGAGAGTTCCAGGATTTTGACCCAGCAAAAGTGAAGGAACAGTGAAATGTTTCCAAGTCATGATGCTGAGTGACTTGGATGGGAATTTCCAGGTGAGTGTGTTCCCAGGTATCTGTTGCCCTTGTCCCTCTAGAAGGTAATGGCCATGGGTTTTGAAGATGGTACATAAGGAGCCTTGGTGAGTTCCTGCAGTGCATCTTGTAGAAGGTGCACACTGCTGCTACTGTGCGCCTGTCATGGAGGGAGTGAATGTTTGTGGAAGGCTGCCAATCAACCGGGCTGCGTTGTCCTGGATGGTGTCGATCTTCTTCAGTGTTGTTGGAGCTTCACTCATCCAGGCAAGTGGGGAGTATTCCATCACACTCTTGACTTGCCTTAAAAGATGGTGGAAAGGTTTTGGGGAGTCATGAGGTGAGTTACTTGCCGCAAGATTCCTAGCCTCTGACCTGCTCTTGTAGCCACAGTATTTATATTGCTAGTCCCGTTCAGTTTCTGGTCAATGGTAACCCCCCAGGATGTTGATAGTTGAGGATTCAGTGATGGTAATGCCATAGAATGCTAAGGGGCATGGTTAGATTCTCACTTATAGGAGTTGGTCATTGCCTGCACTACAATCCCTGACCAGACCAAACAGAAACCTCAGGGGCCTCACGGTAGCATGGTGGTTAGCATCAATGCTTCACAGCTCCAGGGTCCCAGGTTCGATTCCCGGCTGGGTCACTCTCTGTGTGGAGTCTGCACGTCCTCCCCGTGTGTGCGTGGGTTTCCTCCAGGTGCTCCGGTTTCCTCCCACAGTCCAAAGATGTGCGGGTTAGGTGGATTGGCCATGCTAAATTGCCCGTAGTGTAAGGTTAATGGGGGGATTGTTGGGTTACGGGTATACGGGTTACGTGGGTTTAAGTAGGGTGATCATTGCTCGGCACAACATCGAGGGCCGAAGGGCCTGTTCTGTGCTGTACTGTTCTATGTAAACCCAATATTTATTTTAATTTTGTAAGACTGTGAGGAAAGGATACCTCACCCCAGGAGTGATTTCATGAAGAAATAATAATAAGAAATTGCTTATTGTCACAAGTAGGCTTCAAATGAAGTTACTGTGAAAAGTCCCTAGTCACCACATTCCGGCACCTGTTCGGGGAGGCTGGTACGGGAATTCAACCGTGCTGCTGGCCTGCCTTGGTCTGCTTTCAAAGCCAGCGATTTAGCCCTGTGCTAAACCAGCCACTGGTAGGATGTTGTATATTAAAACAAACTTTATTGCTAACACATTATTACATATCTTTGCACCAGGAAATATCTTCTAATTACCACTTAAATAATGCTAATTAATACAGTGAATACAGTAACCCTTAACTTCTATCTCAACAACACTCAAACAACAACAAAAAAACATCACTGCTCTCAACTGTAGAAACACTGTGTTAGTACTCAGGAGTATGTTCTTCACAGATGTCTGGATACTCTATTTGGAGAAAGAGATCTTTTGGCACTGCCTTAAAGAAAAGAACTGACTCCTGTCAGAACCATGCAGAAATTCTGGCTATATTCCTTCAGAAGATGCTTTTCAACTTGCTTCAGCTCACCTTCTAACCAGTCAGTTCTTAACTTCTTGGAAAGAAACTTCTAACATGTGTCCAGACATACTTTTAACTGAACTGCGATGAGAGCAAAATGCTTGACTTCTGCTCAGCTCCATTTAAAACTCACTGAATTGCTTTTCTGCAAAATGCCTGATATTTTACCTCCACTCAGTAATTACAACATCTTACCAAGATGAAATCTAATTAACTCCACAGGGAATCCCCTTAATCTGAACAAAACTGCATTAGCCCAAGCATTTTACAATGACTTAATTGCACCCCTGGCTCCCAATCTTTCACACCTGACTGCAGCAATCATGAACACACACTAACCCAGGCTTTTAACCCTTACTGCACAAAATACCTATTGTACAATATATCTGAAATTCCTACATTCATCTCACCTGGCACTTGTGTGGCAGAAATGTTCTTTGCCACTTGTCAGCCCAAGCCTGGATATTGTCCAGGTCTTGCTGTGTTTGCACATGGATTGCTTCAGTGTCTAAAAGGTCACAAATGAAACTGAACGTTGCACAATCATCAGTAAATATCCCCACATCTGGCCTTATATTGGAAGGAAGAACATTGATGAAGCAGTTGCAGATGGTTACACCTAGGACTAGCAACTCGAGCAGTGATGTCCCGGGACTGAGATGACTGACCTCTAATAATCACAACCATTTTCCTTTGTGCCAGGTATGACTCCAACAAGTGGAGAGCTCCCCCTGATTCCCATTGACTCCAGATTTGATTGGGCTCCTTGATGCCAAACTCGATCAAAAGCTGCCTTGATGTAAAGGGCAGTCACTCTCATCTCACCTCTAATGAGGTCAGGAGCTGAGTGAGCCTGCCAGAACCCAAACTGAATGTCAGTGAGCAGGTTATTGTTAAATAAATGCTGCTTGATAGCACCGTTGATGACCTTTACTGCCGAGTGAGAGTAGATGGATAGTGCAGTAATTAGCCAGGTTGGATTTGTCCTGCTTTGTATGTGGAGGACATACCTGGGCAATGTTCCTTATTACTGGGTATCTGAACTGGAACAGCTTGGCTGGGAGGGTGCGGCAATTTCTGGAGCACATGCCTTCAGTTCTATCGCTGGATATTGTCAGGGCCCATAGCCTTTACAGTATCCAGTGCCTTCAGCTCTGGTGGAGACTGAGATGGATCATCCACTCAGCGCATCTGACTGAAATTGTTGTGTATGCACTGATGTACTTGACCTCTCCATCATTGAAGTTAGGGATATTTCTGGAGCCTGCTCCAGTGAGTTTAATTGCCCACCACCAAGGGCAGCATGCAATGCATTGATTAGCACTGGGACTGCGGCGCTGAGGACCCGGGTTCGAACCCCAGCCCTGGATCTCTGTCCATGTGGAGTTTGCACATTCTCCCCAGGTCTGCGTGGGTTTCACCCTCATAACCCAAAGATGTGCCGGTTAGAAGGCTTGGCCACGCTAAATTGCCCCTTAATTGGAAAAAGATAATAATTGGGAACTCTAAATTTAAAAAAAAATATTGTCCACCACCATTCATGGCTAAATGTGGCAGGACTGCAATGCTTAGATCTGATCTGTTGGTTGTGGGATCACTTAGCTCGGTCTGTAACTTGCTGCTTATGTTGTTTGGTATGCAAGTAGTCCTGTATTGTAGCTTCATCAGGTTGACACCTCATTTTTTGGTATGCCTGATGTTGCTCCGGAATGCCCTCTTGCACTCTTCATTGAACTAGGGTTGATCCCCTGGCTTGAGTGGGGGATATGCCGCGTCATGAGGTTGCAGATTTTGGTTGAGTACATTCTGCCTCCACTGATGGTCCACAGTGCCTCATGGATGCCTGATCTTGAGTTGCTAAATCTGTTTGAAGTCTGTCCCATATAGCATGGCGCCAGTGCCACACAACACGATGTAGGGTATCCTCAATGTGTAGATGGGACTTCATCTCCACAAGGACTGTGCGATGGTCACTCCTACTGATACTGTCATGGACCGCTGCATCTTGTCGGTCCCCTCACCCCCTGTCACAGACCCAGTCTAACAGTTATGTCCTTTTGGATCTGGCCAGCTTGGTCTGTGGTGGTACTACTTGATTATTTTGGGGAGTTGAGAGTCAACCGCATTGCTGTCGATCTGGAGTGACTTGTGGGCCAGATCAGGTAAGGAAATTAGATTTCCTTCCCCAAAAGGACATGAGTGAATCAGCAGGGATTTTTTACGACAATCCACAATGATTTCATGGTCATCATTAGACTTTTAATTCTAGATATTGGATTTCCACCATCTGCCATGGTGGGATTCGAACCCGGGTCCCCAGAATATTACTCTGAGTCGTTGGATCACTATTCTAGTGATAATACCACTAGGTCACCTCCTGCCCCTTGTTAAGTAATTTGTTAAGAGACATTCCAATTATTTGTCTCAATTATGTTAAGCATCCAATATTTGACACTGATATGTAAAGGGGCTTCAGGTGGCCTTTGTGTCAAGTGATGTGATGTTAAACGTTTTGTGCAAAGTCTGTTGAAGGAAATTAAAGGTGTTTTGTGGAAGAGCAGCAGAACCTTTGACTGTACTACAGCAGCTAAACGTCTAACACCCTTTTCTGTGTGAACATCACTTATTTTTAAGCTGTATGTAACTGACTTACTGCAAATAGACTGATGACCGTGTCTATGCTACACTAATGGAAAACCCATTACTGACATGAAACTCCTGGAAGAGGATTGCTTGAAATGCACCTTCAACCAAGTATGATAAAGACTGCCTCACCAGTCTTTTACTTGCTCGTACATGAACTCACTATCATCTTAGTCAACTCGTGAAACATGATGCTCACCCTGACTACTTGCGTATCTCCCTTGACCAGCCATCAACTTAGAAAATGATCTGCAGAAAACTACCAATATAACCTAATCGGCAAACATGTCTGTCTACCCGAGGAGTAACTTTCGTTGTTCATTCTGGATTCTTCCAAGTCACAAAAGGCTAATCCAAACATTAGCTCCCTTTGCCCAGACTCTATGTAGCAGATGGCTTGAAGTCTGTTTCCCTCTGTTACATGTAACTTGAAAGAATAAACACATTTTTAAAAATCAGTTTATGAACAGGAGGGAATATGGTTTAAATCCTTAAATTCTGTGTAGCACTTGAGATAATGTTTTTTTAAGACATTGTTATTAGACCAGTCCACACTTTTGTTGCAAAAATTGTGCCAAGCTGGTCTGTGCTGAACTCTTATTCTATGAAATCTACCTTTACACGTAAAAACTTCAATGGAATATGTTGCATGGAGACTACTAAGAAAATTGTTGACTTGAATGAGGATTATCAAGGTATCACAGAGAAGTACTATGCTGTCTGATATACGAGCAAGGAGGTTATGTTGGAGCCACAGCTGGAGTGCTGTGTGCAGGTCTGGGTCACCTCATTATAGGAAAGAGCTGATTGTACTGGAGGGGGTGCAGAGGAGATTCATCAAGATGTTGCCTGGGATATCTGCGCTATTAAGAGAGACTGGATAGGCTTAGATTGTTTTCTTTCAAACAGAAAAGGCTGAGAGGGGACATGACTGAGGTGTATACGATTATGAGGGGTTTGGACAGCGTAAATAGGAAGCAGCTGTTCCTGTTGGTTGCGGGATCAATCACAAAGGGGCATAGCTTTGGGGTGAGGGGCAAGGAGATTCAGAGGGCATTGGAGAAATAAAATTTTCACTCGAGTGGTGAGAATCCGGAATGTACTGCCTGGGAACATCGTGGAGGCTGGAAACCTCACAACCTTTAAAAAAACACTTGGATGAGCACCGGAAGCACCATCAGATTCAATGATATGGGACAAGTGCTGGTATCTGGGATTAGCGTGAGATTAGTGGTAATTATTTCCAGTGCAGAATCAATGGGCCGAAGGCCGTTTTCTGCGCTGTACGGCTATATCACTGATTCTCCAAAAAGCTATAATGTTCTCCACACTTTTTTTTTTATAAATTTAGTGTACCCAATTCATTTTTTCCAATTAAGGGACAATTTAGCATGGCCAATCTACCTAGCCTGCACATCTTTGGGTTGTGGGGGCGAAACCCACGCAAACACGGGGAGTATGTGCAAACTCCACACGGACAGTGACCCAGAGCCAGGATCGAACCTGGGACCTCAGCGTTGTGAGGCTGCAGGGCTAACCCACTGCGCCACCGTGCTGCCCTGTTCTCCACACTTTAACTGTTAATTGAGAGGAGTGGTTTTCATATAGAATCCATTAATGTATGCATGGAAGCATAGAATCCCTGCCGTGCAGTAGGAGACCATTCGATCCTTTGCGTCTGCACCAACCCTCTGAAAGAGCACCCCACCTAGGCCCACTCCCCTGTCCCACCCCAGTAACCCCACCCAACCTGCACATCTTTGGACACTAAGGGACAATTTAGCGCAGCCAATCCACCTAACCTGCACAGCTTTGGTCTGTGGGAGGAAACCAGAGCACCAGAAGGAAACCCATGCAGACACTGGGAGAACGTGCAAACTCCACACAGGCAGTCACTCAAGGCCGGAATCATTCCTGGGTTGGTAGCAGTACCAACCACTGTGCAGCATGCCGTAGGGAGCTTATTTCTTTTTATTTGGTCGGGGTGGTTAACATACTGTCTTACAATGGCTTTCCTGAATAGTCATCTAAGGTTCATTATTTATGGAATGTCTTGTGCAAAGTTTGTTTTCTTGTGTCAAACTTGTTGGGTGCAGCAATGTTTACATTCAATAGAGTCAAGGGCAGCAGACATTTAAACAAAAAGCAAAAAAACTTCTACGCTGGGAGTGTGTGTTAGGAAATAGAAACACCCAAAACCCAAGATATCCTGCCCACCGAAACCAGTTGAAAATCCTGGGTTGATCTTTTCCCCAGAAATATTCCTTCTTTCTGTTTAAAAGCTTCATGTCCCCGGCTATATCTAGAAACGTCTATATGTTATACGCACTGCTGCATGCAGTGTAATGTATGTATTGTACTGGAGCTTCACGGTGATTTACTGTATTTGTTATTTATTTAAATGTTAAAGTTCCAGACCACGTGTAAAAAATATATTTTTACAAGTCCAGACTTAAAAACAGGCAGTTATATCGACTTATATTTTTATCACTTATATAGCCTGTTCTCTCATGAAGGTCACCTCTGATAGGTGTTCACTTTAGTGTGCATGTAGCTGAGCTGAAATTGAAATATACACCGGATGCTAAGTGATAAATGCAGATTGATTGGCCAACTATTATTCATCGAGCTTGTAAACAGGACTCACTTCATTTGTGATACTGTTTCGAGTAGTTAGATAAGGTTGCAGTGCAAGTGACGTGCCATAACTTAGCATAAAATGTAATATGAAAACAGGAAGGCAGCATTGCGTGGAATATGAAACTTTTCTGTTTTGCTTATTCTGCACACATGAAAACATTGTTGCTGTGATTTTACTTCCCCTTGTAAAGAAAGAAAGGTGTCTGTTTATATCTGCCTGTAGCATTTCATTTGAGATCAGGGAGTCAACTGCATGGAGGTGGAGTTAGCAAGACCATTGAACCTAAAGTCAAGCGTACTAAAAGTCTTGTCTGCCTTCACTTCAGGTTAACCTTCTGTTCTAAATTCCTTTGTTCACAACCGTAAGGAAAATCCAATGTAAATATACTGTAATTATACTCTTCTGCCACTGGCAATGCTCAACACCTCAGTTAGGTATCATTCAGGCTCTCAGCCTGCACCACAGAGATGTTCCTGTGCTCCAACTGATTTTTCCCATGCTTCCCAAATTGCTGAACGTACTGCAGTTTAAAAATTAACAGAAAATCAAGGTACATTAGGATGGAATGTATGATGTTAAAATGGAATCTGAAAAATGTCTGCAAGCCCTTGACTAGAAACTCTGGTTTTAATAACCTCCACCCTCTACTTCACCAAGAGACAACACAGTCTAATTCTCCCCATTTGAAGCACCACAGTAGGTTGACAAATAAATATGAAATGAAATGAAATGAAAATGAAAATCGCTTATTGTCACGAGTAGGCTTCAATGAAGTTACTGTGAAAAGCCCCTAGTCACCACATTCCAGCGCCTGTTCGGGAGGCTGGTATAGGAATTGAACCGTGCTGCTGGCCTGCCTTGGTCTGCTTTAAAAGCCAGCGATTTAGCCCAGTATGCTAAACCAGCCCCTAATGAAAATCGCTTATTGTCACGAGTAGGCTTCAATGAAGTTACTGTGAAAAGCCCCTAGTCGCCACATTCCGGTGCCTGTCTGGGGAGGCTGGTACGGGAATTGAACCGTGCTGCTGGCCTGCTTGGTCTGCTTTAAAATCCAGCGATTTAGCCGAGTGAGCTAAACCAGCCCATATATTGAAAGTCTGGCAAGATTTGCACACTTGCCCGAGTTCCCCTTATTTTGTGTATAACAATTTTTTAATAGTGCATTTAGGTTAACAATGCAAAAATAATGGGCGGGATTCTCTGATCCTGAGGCTAAGTGTTGACGTCATCAGAAACGCTGCCGCGTTTCTCGGCGGTGTCAACGCGAACTCAGGATCAGCAATTCTGGCCCCTGCAGTGGGGCTGGCACCAACCCGCCCATGCGCGCGGCGCCAACAAGCGCATGCGTGGTGTCTCCCTTCTCTGCGCTGGCCCGACGCAACATGGCGCAGGGCTACAGGGGCCAGGACGGATAGGTGGGCCCCGATCGCCACACCGGAGGCCCCCCCTGGTGTCGGACCCCCCCCGCCCCACAGTCCGCCCCTGGACCCTTCCACGCTGAGGTCCCGCCGGCTGAGAGCAGGTGTGAACGGCGCCGGCGGGACTTGGATTTTTTGAGTTGGCTGCTCGTCCCATCCCGGGCCGAGAATCGCGGCCCCAACCGGCGGCAATGGTGCCGATTGTCCGCTCTGCGGAGAATCGCGTCCCTGCGTCGGGGTGGCGTGGCACGATTCGTGCTGGTTGCAGGGATTTTCCGGTCTGGGCCTGGGCTGAGAGAATCCCACCCAATATACATCATAACATTTCTCAACATTTATCATGGGAAAGCCCTTTGACTTTTGTTGGTCCTGCTGTAATCGCTAGCTTCCTTTTAGCAGCTGATTTATGCATCCCCCACCACCTCTGTCTCGAATGATCCCACCACTTGGTTTGTTTCTCCGAGCTTTCACTGCCGATTCTGACAGCCATGGGTCCTTTTGCCCCGAAACGTCAGCTCTCGAGCATTAAAAAAACTTTATATAGATGGGCTTTTATCAAACAAACCCATAACAAGCTTAATTGGCCTCAACAGCCTCGCACACCCCTCCCTAACATTGGGAATGGAGGCGGGGTACCAACATGCACAATGTCACTACCATTGTATTTGACCATCCATTTCGTTCTGGCCCCGATTTGGGCCATGAAATCTGGCTCAAAATCTAAGGATGTTACAAATTTGACAATGATTTCGGACATAGAATGTCTTTGCAAAGTTTTTGTATTTATTGTTGAAAAGAGATTTACAGTTTGTATTTCACTGGTAAATTGAGCCAATAACTTAGAACTTGCTCTCTAGGACGGAATATATTGTATTCCATGTCCGCTCACTGTGCAGGCTTCTTTTCACTTTTTATTTTCCTTCTTTTCTGAAGACACAAACTGTTGCTGCATGAGTTCCAGTCTGCTAATTGGAACCTTGCCTGAGTGGCCATGCATCACCTTAGATACTGAATATCTACAGGTTGCTTTGACTGTGCATGTTATGTAGTGTACATACAGCTCAACCAAGCCTTCATGTGCAGTGTTTTATAACTCAACCAAAGGGGATGTCATTTTCCATCTAACAGCATACGATAAAAGTTAAGCGCAAGGAAATACTGAGCAACACCACTTATTGCAACTTCTAAACCTGCAAACTCTATCAACTTGAAGAACTAGGATGGAAAAGGTATGGCAAACCTCCAACCTGCAAGTTCCCTTCAAGCCACACTCCATCTTGACTTGTAATTATCTATAGAACATACAGTGCAGAAGTAGGCCACTCGGCCCATCAAGTCTGCACCGATCCACATTAAGCCCTCACTTCCACCCTATCCCTGTAACCCAATAAGCCCTTCTAGCCTTTTTGGGCACTAAGGGCAATTTAGCATGGCCAATCTGCCTAACCTGCACCCGGAGGAAACCCACACAGACATGGGGTGAACGTGCAGACTCCGCACAGACAGTGACGCAGCGGGGAATCGAACCTGGGACCCTGGCACTGTGAAGCCACAGTGCTATCCACATGTGCTGCTGTGCTGATAACAATTATATAATTGTTCATTCACTGTTGACGGATCAAGATCCTGGAACTTCATCCCCAACAATACTCTGGGGGTACCTCCACCACATGGACTGCAGCAATTCTAGAAGGTTGCTCCCATCACCTTCTCGAGGGTGATTGGGGATGGATAACAAATGCTGGCCTTGCCAGTGACATTCGTATCAAATAAATAACATGTTCACTGGAACTTCTCCAACCTATAAAATGGGCCCTGTCTTATCAAAGCATGTTGGTTCTAAATTCTGATATGATCTGTGTGACACTGCCATGCAAGATTATGGTGTAACTGTGCTATTTTCTGCTAGAGTGCTCCGAACTAATAGCTGCTTTCTCTGCTAAAATTTCATAAAACCACAAATTCCAAGCACTTCATAAGAGATGGGGCTGGATTAGCTCACTTGGCTAAATCGCTGGCTTTTAAAGCAGACCAAGCAGGCCAGCAGCACAGTTCGATTCCTGCACCAGCCTCCCCGGACAGGCGCCGGAATGTGGCGACTAGGGGCTTTTCACAGTAACTTAATTGAAGCCTACTCGTGACAATAAGCGATTTTCATTTCATTTCATTTCATAATAAACCAAGCCTGAGCTTAGTAAATAGCTATGTAAAGATTATAATTGGTGTGCTATAGCAGCTAGGGCTCGGTTCAAAACTATTAAAGCTCAATATTATTTTTAAAATGTTTGCTGTGGCATGTTCTGCTTCCCCCCCTCCCCCACCCGCCACCCCCATTTTTATTGTTCTGGTAATGCATGCCCTGGGCATAAACTAATTAAATGACATCCAGATATCAATCAATCTTCATCTATTAAAAAATTTCCCAAAGTCAACATGCAAGTATGCTACGTTAAGGCAGCCAAGATATTATTGCACAACTTAGGCCGCTATCATTTATATTTTGCAGCAACACAGTCTCTTTCCTGGCTAACTCTGCCAACATGATGTCGTTCTTGCTCCCTTGTTTATTTATAATGAATAATTTGTCATTGCAAATTGGTATCTCACTGACACACAAATGTGTGTTCCAGAAACCCCCTTGTACCATAGCACAATGGAAATTCTGTATTGTCTGAACTAGAATCACGTCAGCCTCCGAAGAAGAGCAGGGGGCTGATCAATGGAACCCAGTGTGTGTATTTTTGCTGATTTGTTGGTGCAAAGAAAACTTGTTTCTGAGGAAATTGTGAAGTCGGGTACTTTCTAGCAGATCTATTGGTGACTTGAAGAGCAAAGAACGAAGAAGAAGAGTGGCAAACAACTGTCGCGATGAAGCGCTTGTTTCTGTGTTCATTTTTGTCTGTAGGTGTAAGTACTCCACTAATTTAACTTGAGGTTAATGGTTTTTGTTCTTTTAATATTTAGGAGCAAGGTGTTTCATTCATAATGCTGCACTCTCGGTTTATGACATGATTGTTTTGATTGCATGTTCTTAGATTTTATGTGACAAGATCTGCAGCCCAGAAACATGCCTGCTTCAGGATTTCAGTGAAAAGGCTGCAAATCTGAAATTGAAAGAAATCTAGAAAATGTATAAAATGTCCATCAGGTTGATGCCTGTCTGAAACAACAAGGTGGTATGATTCTTTTGTTGAGTAGAGCTCTTCTCGGAAGTTGCTGACCTTTTTATTTCTGATCCAAAATATTTTTCTGAATACCTCAAAGTTATGGCAGTACAATAGATTGGTGAACCAACTATAAGCTTATTCTCATCATTTATCTTGGATATATGCAGTCGATAAGCTAAGAAAAAGCAGTACACAGATATCCTGTGCTCCTGATATCACTTGTATCATTGGCATATGGTTGAGATTGCAAAAAGTAAAAATAAAAGTGAAGTTTAGTGACTTGGCATTCTATCAGGGGGTAAAAGTAAAAGGCTGATTGCAATAATCCATTCTTGGTTTGATCCCTGCATGAAAGCTGAAATGATGAGTATCATGTATTGGTTAACTTGATTAGTATATCTGTCTGTATCAGTGGAATTAAGAAAATGGAGGTGGATGTTCATTAGCACTATAACTGTAAAATACTCTGCCCATAAAACAAATTATGTTCTAATAACAGACAAAACTGTTCTCAATCCAATTTTAAATGCGATATTGTAGCAGCGTTTCCTAAGCTTTGCATCTCTCACCCACACCTAGGGTAGAATTCTGTCTCCCAGGTGGGCGCATGCCCGATCCGGATGTCTGTTAAATAGCATGTGATGACATCAGGCGTACTCCAGCGGTAATTCGCTCGGTGGGTACAGGCGTCAATCAGCCGTACACCCGGAAATAATGAGAAAAGTGAATAAGGGGGTTAAAACCCCAAACGCCTGGAATTTAACATTGCCTGTGCGATATTAAACCCATCAAATGGGCAGGCGGGCCCAAACAAATTGATGCTTTTCATCTTTATTGGTGTCACAAGTAGGCTTACAGTAACAATGCAATGAAGTTACTGTGTAAATCCCCTCGTCACCACACCTGGGCACCTGTTCGGGTGCACTCAGGGAGAATTCAGAATGTCTAATTCACCTAACAAGCACTTTTGGGACTTGTGGGAGGAATCCGGAGCACCCGGAGGAAGCCCATGCAGACACTGGGAGACCATGCAGACTCCACACAGTCAGTGACCCAAGCTGGGAATCTAATCCAGATCCCTGGCGCTGTGAAGCAACAGTGCTAACTTGGTTGGGGCAAGCGGATTGGATGCCAGGGCGGGGGCCTTGTAGGCGGCCGGGGAATGTTCGTGCGGGGGTTGAGGGTCAGGCGTGTGGCCGATTGGAGGGGAGTCTCCTTTGTGGGTCTAGCTCCGCGGTTCGAGTCCGCCATGGAGCACGGTGTGGACGCCGCCATGCGTATGCGTGGTTCTTTGTCCCGGAAGTGCGGGGGCCCGTATCTGCAGGAAAAGCTGTGAGATCTACTCGGGGGTCCCTGCTAGCCCCCTGAAGGGCTGGGATTTCATGTCCCTTTGATCCAGGATTTTCAGGTGTGAAACTCTACCGTTTTGACGCTGGCGTGGGGACGTGGTCCCAATAATGGAGAATCCAGCCGCAATTTGTATTTCACACAAATCAAAAGCACCCAGTGGAGACCAGTGTACCTTAAGCGTATATTTTCCAAAGAATCCTTACACTGAAGAAGGAGGCCATTCAGCCCATCAGACTGCACCGACCCTCCAAAAGAGCACACAACCGAGCCCTACTCCCCTGTCCTATCCCCATGACCCTGTGTATTGATCATGGCCAATCCAACTAACCTGTGCATCTTTGGACTGTGGGAAGAAACTGGAGCACCCGCAGGCAACCCACACTAGCATGGGGAGAAAGTGCAAACTCCACACAGTCATCCAAAATTGAAATCTAACCTGGATCCCGGGCACTGTGAGGCAGCAGTGCTAAACACTGTGCCACCGTTCTGTTATGTTTATGTGCTCCCCCTTGCTGACAAGCTGCTGTTCTCATTGTGATGCCTGAGCAGCAAGGACATGGCCAGGTAACCCTCTGTTACAGTAGACTCCTGGTATGGAGTGGACACTGTTAGGGAGACAAAGGAGCTGCTGTCCTTGGCCGGGGCTCCGTGAGAAGAGTCCAGTGAGATGGCGGCCACCGCGCCCGTCATTCTGAGGTGAGTCCTCATCACCATGCTCACTGATTAAAGCTTGGACAATCCTGGGTGACACAAAGGCATTGACCTCAAAGGTCAGTGCTTCTGTGAGGACATGCAGATCCATGTGCAACTCCAGTAATGCATCATTGCATTCCTTGAGTTGCCTCTCTGTCAATGGATGAGGCTGTGCACTCGGAGCTCAGGGTTACCACAGCACTCATCCTCCTCAAGGAATTATCCAATCCGAGACCATGGCACACAAACCCTTGGGGATCACTGCCAGATCTCCCCATGCATCCCACTGGGCGTCCAGCATTTGCCGCCATATTGGTAACTTCAGAGGGTCCTCATCACCCTCAGACTCATCAAGGCACTTGACTCCAGCAGTCCTCCGACCGCACTCCACACCCTCCGCCATCTACCTGTGAAAACGTGAAGTGCTCTCACCGCTGTGCCCTATCAACTCTCCCAAGACAGTACCGGCTTCCGGCATGAATGTGTCTGTGCTGGTGTTGAGCGGTGGTATGCTGTGCGCGCGTCGGCCAAGTCTCTGGAGTCACGGAGGATGTCATCTGCCTGCTTGACTGGCTTTGATGGATGGTTCATCTGAGAGATGGAAATAAAAGGTTACATTTATTAGTCACATCACAAAGGTTGACATCGTAGTGCATGCTGTCCATCGCGATTGGCCATAGTCACATTTTGGCTTCTCAGTGCCCAGCGCATAAAACAAGGTTGTTTTGATGGAGCAGAGCCTCCATCATCACCTTCAACCTGAACATCACACACTTTAGCCCAATGGGCTCTTGCCTTTCTCAGACTCCAGCCACTCTGACCTGACTACCTTCCTCCATGCTCTCCCTCCAAGTCAGGGCTCCCAGTTCATAGCTGGTGAAGGCCACCAGGTTTGCTCTTAAGTGATAGCCAGCGTAATTTTGCAAAGGTGGGGGGAAGCAATGACCAGATTTAAGGTGAGGGGCAGGAGGTTTAGTGGGGACGTGAGGAAAACCATTTTCACCGAGAGGGCGGTGGTAGTTTGGAACTCGCTGCTTGAAAGGGTAGTGGAGGCAGAGACCCTCATAACATTTTAACAAGTATTTAGATATACGCTTGCAATCCCAAGGCATACCCACATACAAGGCAGTGGGCCAAGTGCTGGAAATGGGACTAGATTGATTGATGTATTTTTGACTGACATAGACCCGATGGGCTGAAAGGCCTTTTCTGTGCTGTGGGACACTAAACACCCCTGAGGCTTGAGAATGTTACCAACCTCCCTGGACATTTGGACCTCTGATAGACCTCCAGTCTTAGGAGGCACCAGAAAATGAATGATCTTAGACTACATGAGACCTGCACACTTGATCGCAATGATGGATGACCTCCCTGCTCTGTGTCCCATTCAGGCACGACTCACCACTCAAACATGCTGAGCGCAGAAGATCATTGAACCTTTTCTGGCACTGGATCCAGGTTCGCCAGATGAGCTTATGGCTACTGATCTCCGCAGCCACCTGCTCCATGCTATCTTGGTGAGGTTGTGTGGCTTCCTCCTCCCCTCCCTCAGCATCAGAACGTCCTTCCTCGCTGTCACTACCTCAACCAGGACTCGGAGGCATTTCTCTGGGAAACTGGGTGCTGGCTGGCCCCCTGAACTCCTTCCCGCCTGGTGTGGCCTGCTGCTTCCATGGCTTGCACAGTATTCTTCTGCAGTGTGTGGAGGCTACATTTGAATTCGCGGTGAGCCACCATTCGTCCCGGTGCCCGCCGCTCAGTTGCTTACGTCAGATCCGCTCCACCAATTTGATTGCGCATCGTGCTGGCTGCCACTTAAGTGATAGCCAGCGTAATATCGCAACTTGAAATTGGATGTGGGCGGGAACAGGATTCATGGCCGCTTCTGGTTCCGCCCACTGGGCGCACCCGCCAAGAATGAAAGTCTACCCATAAGCTACCAATACTTCAATGGGAAGTAAAAAATGGGATATAGTAATGATGGAATTTGCTAATGCAGCAAACCTGCAGTTTAACAATCCATAATTACCCTGTGTCAATTTGTTTTGGTTTGGGGTTATTTTGTTGCAGTATAACGCATGCATCATTTACATTTTGCTTAGTCATGTTATGGGCCAGGGTTTAGAAAACTCCAAAGTATATCATGGAGTTCACCTGACCTGCAACTGTTTATTTAGTTTGGTTACAATGAGCACAAGGGCCTGCCCTACAGGTGTTATTCAACAGAGGCGTTGAGCACTTTTAATCAAAATCAAAGTTTAGTCTACGAATTTAGTTAACATTTTTATAAACACACACAGTAAGTGCTTTTGTCCAACATAAATCACCCACACAGCTACAGTACTCTATGTATAAATCTTAATAAATTTCCCCCTTAAGCTGTTCCAACTTAATAACATGATCCCATAAACCTGAAAACCCTTTTCAAAGATGTGGCCCAGCGCACAGCACTCAAGACCTGGTTTGGAGGTTCTTGTGTCCTTTCCAAATCAGCAGGTTTTAATTTCTTCCAGAAAACAATTATTTATTTCCAAGTTATCATGCAGTCTGGAAACAGCTGTTAAACTGAAGTTAGAGAGACTTGTCTGTCTGAATACAGCAGCCAAATGTGAAAACGAAAGCAAAAAACCCAAGAGCTTCCAAACAAGCCCAAACCAAAATGAAAGTAAAACTCAGAGCCACAGCCCAGCTCCACCCACACAATGGCATCACTGAAGCCATGTGATAAGACAAAACATTTCCTAAAGGGATACTGCCATGACAGTCAGGTTCATTAGTTTTCATGTGAGTCACGTTTTCGAAATCTGGTCGAATATTGTGAATATCTTGAATTACTGGCTCAATGGACTGAATGTCCCATTCCTGCTCCTATGTTTCTATAAAGGAAGGCAGACTCTCAATTTTATATTCTATATATCCAGCCCCACACTTCCACGTACACCCCCCTCCCCCCGCCCCCAATAGCAGTATAAATTTGACTCTATTTCCAGTTCGCTCCAGTTTTGGCAAAACGTCACCTAGACTCAAAAAGTTAGCTCCCTTCTCTCTCCACAGATGCTTTCAGACCTGCTGAGATTGTTTTTGTTCTATATTCCATGCCTTCTACGATACTACGAGCGATTGATGTAATCTGAGCAGGAATAATTGTGAGCGCCATTGCACCACATGTAATCTTAATTAAGATGTACTATTCTCTTATAGATTTTGTTTCTCAGTCATAGCAACTCATAGACTATGTGAGCTCCAGATAATGTTGAAAATATCCAAATACAGTACTAGTGTTTCTAGATGCTGTGAATAGTATTTTACTGAGGAAAATAAATCCTCTCCCTGTTCTCCATGTCAGTCGGCTCCAGTCAACAGCATTCTCTGCTGCAGGTTAGTGACACATTGTTGGTCGGACTTTCCCTCAGATGAGAAGTATAGCCAAGTTCCATTGTGCCTGTTCTGATGGACTAATGATACCATGGCATTGTTCAAAGAGGAGGGAGTTCTCCCAGTACTTTGAGCAACATTCCTTCCTTAAGTCATGCAACTGGAAAAAAGCTCCTAATTCATCATATTTTGCTCGGTTTTATAATGAGGATAAAAATCTGCTGATTTGCCTGCAAGTCACATCCTCCCAGTTCAAAGTAATTTGTTGACTCTGAACTTCCCTTGGGACATAAAGTGTAATAATCTATAGATCTATTTGCTGAAGATGCTAACTTGTGCTACACTGTGATTCAGCGGCAGCTGACAGCTCTTGGTATATTGCCCAAGAGGCTGCTTCTGTGATCTCTGGTGTTGAATTGCTTTTTGACTGTATATATAGATATGACATGCAAATATTCTCTGTATGGGTTACAGAAGAGAACTCTAGGAGTTGGAAGTTGGAACTTTGGTTAACATTTCCTAAAACCACTGCAGTGATAAAAATCGGAGAGGGAAAGATGAAACGTTTGTTTGGAAACAAAACTGGGAGAAAGCTTGTGCCATGTGAATATGGGTTGATGTTTACATTTGCTGCAAATTTAACATAGTTGTCTCTTGTTTTAGTTTTCCTCTTGCCTCCTGACAGCTGCTGACATGCACCCCTGTGCCATTCAGTGTCTGATTGACCTGCTGTTCTGACTGTTCTGGCGACAGCAGCTAAAAGATGCAAGAACACTCCCTTGGCATGATTGTGCGTGTTTCTATATATTTTTTAAACAGAACATTGCTTCCCTTCTTTGCATGGCAGAAGAGCTTGGCCTGAGCTTCATGCTTCTTGGCAATTATATGACTGGATTTGGGAATTCAGCATTGGAGGATTGTGGGTAGAAACCTGTGTGTGGTTACTTGGTGATTCCTTCTACACTGATGTTTGTAATATGCTGCCCAACCTACCCCACCCCCACACACACTGGCACCACCAACACATATTTCTCTGCTCGTGAAGGCAGGTTGTCAGGAAAGAACATGATTCCATGGTTCCTAGCAGCTGTGGAGTTCACAACCAGCCATGATTGAAAAAAATAATGATTTACAGGATGTGGGCGTCCCTGGCCATCCCTAGCTGACAGTGGTGGTCAGCTGCCTTCTTGTACCTGATTGTGAACATGAATGTCAGAAAGTTTTGCAATTGGAGCTGAATCTAATTCCATCCTTCCCGTATGTCTTTTATTGCGGGTCACTGGATAAAGGGGGCAGGAACCCTAGGTTTGTTCCTCATCATTCTAGCCCAGAATGCTGAAGGATAATTAAGAAGGGTGTGGTGATAACCACTGTAGATATGCATACTTGCAGTAGGGGGATGTATGGCTGTACCTGTAATACAGGTTCCTCCGGTAAGCCCCTGCCGGCTAGCTTCGCCCACAGGGAGCTTGTGTATAAATATGCGTGTGAGTCACTCAGACTCTAGTCTTCAGTTGCAGCCGGAGGAATAGCATCACACAGCAATAAAGCCTCGATTGAACTTGTGTTTCGTCTTTGACTGTAATTGTTAGCGCCACAATTTATTGCTGTGCGATTTTCCCTACACCATGGACATCAGAATCAAGCCTGCGTCTGCAGCTGGATCCGCAGTCGCCTCACGCCAGGAAAGACTTTGTTCACTGGCTTGCAGTTTTCGAGGCCTACATCTCTTCAGCGGACCCTCCCCCGATGGAGGCTCAGAAAATGCAACTCCTGTACTCGAGACTTAGCTCCAGTGTCTTTCCACTAATTCGTGATGCGCCTGACTACACCAGAGCTATGGAACTGCTCCAGGAGAACTATGCACAGTCGACGAACACCCTGTTTGCGAGGCATCAACTCTCTATTCGCGTCCAGCAGGGGGTGAGTCGATTGAGGACTTCTGGAGGGCCCTTATACCTCTGGTACGAGACTGCGATTGCCGGGCCCTCACAGCTACGGAACACTCTGACTTACTCATGCGCGATGCCTTTGTCACAGGCATTGCATCGGACCCCATCCGGCAACGACTGCTGGAAGGAGCGGCCCTTGACCTCGCGGCCACAAAGACTCTGGCGCTTTCCATGACGGCCGCCTCCCGTAGTGCGCGAACTTACTCCGCTTGCCGCTCGCCCCACCCGTCCTACCCCTCATGGACCCCGCAAACGGCCCCCCCAGGCTCACCCGTACTACCCCTCGTGGACCCTGCAAACGTCCCCCCCCAGCAGCTGCCCCCGCGCACTACGCCTGCGCTGCTCGCCGCACCGCATTCCCTGGGGGTCTCCACTGTTACTTCTGCGGTCAGCAGAAGCACCCCCGCCAACGCTGCCCGGCCCGCACCGCGACCTGCAAAGCTTGTGGCAAGAAAGGCCACTTTGCAGCGGTGTGTCAGTCCCGGACAGTTGCCGCTATCGCGCCCCCGTTCCCCTCTCCTCAGCCGATCGCACAATGGGCCCTGCCGTCCGCTTCCTCCGACCCCACGTGCCATCTTTCGCTGCCCCCGCCATGGGCGCCGCCATCTTCATCCCCCACCGCCATGTGCGTTCCATGGGTGCCGCCATTTTGTCCTGACCCCACAACGTGCGCTCCATGGGCGCCGCCATTTTGTCCGTCGCCATCTTCTCCCACACAGGTACTCCAGACGCCGCCATTTTGTCCTCCCTGGGACGGGGCCACGGGACACGGGTCGCTACCGCTCCTTGTCGGACTCATTTGACTCGACTGCTGATCGCCCGCTACTCGCCTCCGTTATGCTCGACCAGTCGCGTCCTCGCAACCTGGCACTCTCTTCCACATCGGTGCTGGTCAACTGCCACGTGACCTCCTGCCTCATCGACTCCGGGAGCACAGAGAGCTTCGTCCACCCAGACACGGTAAGGCGCTATTCCCTTGCGGTCCATCCCGCCAACCGGCAGATCTCTCTCGCCTCCGGTTCCCACTCTGTCCCGATCCGGGGTTTCTGCCTGGTTAAACTTACTGTACAGGGCGTGGAATTCGACAGTTTCCGTCTGTACATTCTCCCCAACCTCTGCGCGTCACTCTTACTAGGCCTGGATTTCCAGTGCAATCTCCAGAGCCTCACCCTCAAATTCGGCGGACCCCTACCTCCCCTCACCGTTTGCGGCCTCACGACCCTCAAGGTCGAGCCTCCTTCACTCTTTGCCAATCTGACCGCAGATTGCAAGCCCGTCGCCACCAGGAGCAGACGGTACAGCACCCAGGACAAGGCCTTCATCAGGTCCGAAGTCCAGCGACTGCTTCGGGAAGGGTATCATCGAGGCCAGGCAACAGCCCTTGGAGAGCCCAGGTGGTAGTGGTTAAGACCGGGGAGAAGCACAGGATGGTCGTGGATTACAGCCAGACCATCAACCGGTACACACAGCTCGATGCGTACCCCCTCCCCCGCATTTCTGATATGGTCAATCAGATTGCACAGTACCGGGTCTTCTCTACTATTGACCTGAAATCCGCCTACCACCAGCTCCCCATCCGTAAATCTGACCGTCCCTACACTGCCTTCGAGGCAGACGGTCATCTCTACCAATTGCTTAGGGTCCCCTTTGGCGTCACGAATGGAGTCTCGGTATTTCAACGAGAAATGGACCGAATGGTTGACCGGTACGGACTGCAGGCCACCTTCCCGTACCTCGACAGTGTCACCATCTGCGGCCATGACCAGCAGGACCATGACGCCAACCTTTCTAAATTCTTCCACACCGCATCTCTCCTTAATCTCTCATATTACAAGGAGAAGTGCGAGTTCCGCACAGACCGCTTAGCCATCCTCAAGTACGTAGTCCAAAACGGACTACTGGGGCCCGACCCCGACCGCATGCGCCCCCTCATGGAGCTTCCACTCCCCCACTGCCCCAAGGCCCTCAAACGCTGCCTTGGGTTCTTTTCTTATTACGCCCAGTGGGTCCCACAATACGCGGACAAGGCCCGCCCACTTATCCAGTCCACACATTTTCCCCTCTCGGCCGAGGCACAACAGGCTTTTTCCCGCATTCGATCTGACATTGCCAAGGCCGGGATGCACGCAGTAGATGAGACACTGCCTTTCGAAGTAGAAAGCGACACTTCAGATGTCGCACTTGCCGCCACGCTGAATCAGGCAGGCAGACCCATGGCATTCTTTTCACGCACCCTCCACGCCTCCGAAATTCGACATTCCTCTGTTGAAAAGGAGGCCCAGGCAATCGATGAAGCGGTGCGTCACTGGAGGCATTACCTGGCCGGCAGGAGATTCACTCTCCTCACTGACCAACGGTCGGTAGCCTTCATGTTCAACAACACGCAGCGGGGCAAGATCAAGAATGACAAAATCTTACGGTGGAGAATCAAGCTCTCCACCTTTAACTACGAGATCTTGTATTGCCCCGGCAAGCTCAACGAGCCCCCAGATGCCCTCTCCCGAGGTACATGTGCCAGCGCACAAGTGACCCAGCTCCGTGCCTTGCACGAGAGCCTTTGCCATACGGGGGTCACTCACTTGTACCATCTAATCAAAGCCCGCAATCTGCCCTACTCCGCCGAGGAAGTACCGACAGTCACGAGAGACTGCCAGGTCTGTGCCGAGTGAAAGCCGCACTTCTACCGGCCAGATCGCGCCCGCCTGGTGAAAGCGTCCCGCCCCTTTGAACGCCTCAACGTTGACTTCAAAGGGCCCCTCCCCTCCACCGACCGCAACACCTACATCCTTAGTGTGGTCGATGAATTTTCTAGGTTCCCCTTCGCCGTCCCATGCCCGGATATGACGTCTGCCACCGCCATCAAGGCCCTGGATTCCATTTCCGCCTTGTTCGGTTTCCCCGACTACATCCACAGTGACAGGGGATCCTCGTTCATGAGTGATGAGCTGCATCATTTCCTGCTCAGCAGGGGTATCGCCTCCAGCAGGACGACCAGCTACAACCCCCGGGGAAACGGGCAGGTAGAGATGGAGAACGGGTCGGTATGGAGGGCCGTCCAGCTGGCCCTACAGTCCATAGAATTTCATAGAATTTACAGTGCAGAAGGAGGCCATTCAGCCCATCGAGTCTGCACCGGCTCTTGTAAAGAGCACCCGACCCTATCCCCATAACCCAGTAACCCCACCCAACACTAAGGGCAATTTTGGACACTAAGGGCAATTTATCATGGCCAATCCACCTAACCTGCACATCTTTGGACTGTGGGAGGAAACCGGAGCACCCGGAGGAAACCCACGCACACACGGGGAGGATGTGCAGACTCCGCACAGACAGTGACCCAAGCCGGAATTGAACCTGGGACCCTGGAGCTGTGAAGCGATTGTGTTATCCACAATGCTACCGGAGGAATAGCATCACACAGCAATAAGGTCCAGGAACCTTCCAGCCGCTCGCTGGCAGCAGGTCCTCCCTGACGTGCTCCAATCCATTCGGTCACTACTGTGCACCGCAACTAACAGTACACCCCATGAACGTGTTTTTGCCTTCCCTAGGAAGTCTACATCCGGGGTGTCGCTCCCGTCGTGGCTCACGACTCCGGGCCCAGTCCTTCTCCGTAGGCATGTCCGGCACCACAAGGCGGAACCCCTGGTAGACAAAGTACGCCTTCTCCACGCCAGCCCTCAGTATGCCTACGTGGAGTTCCCCGACGGCCGCCACGACACAGTCTCGCTCCGGGACCTGGCTCCCTCAGGTGCCGATCCCATGCCCACGCCCCTTTTTCCCCCCGTGCCACCCTCCTTATCCCCGGCGCCCCCCTATTCTTCTCCACCAGGTCCATCCCTCGTCCCCTTGCCCACACTGGAGGACACGAGAGATTTCGGCTCGCTCTCGGAGTCATCCCGCCAGCAGACAGCACCAACACCGCCAGCACCTGCACCATCGTTGCCATCACCGCCTGGGCCGACGTCGCCACCACAGCTACGCCGATCACAGCGGAACATTCGACCGCCGGTTCTGCTCAACCTGCTGACCGGATGGACTCTTGGTTTTCTTTGTTTGGATCCTTTGTAAATATTTCATACTTTGTATCATAGTTATACGTCACCCCCGCCGGACTCATTTTTACAGGGGTGAATGTGGTGATAACCACTGTAGATATGCATACTTGCAGTTGGGGGATGTATGGCTGTACCTGTAATACAGGTTCCACCGGTAAGCCCCTGCTGGCTAGCTCCGCCCACAGGGAGCTTGTGTATAAATATGCGTGTGAGTCACTCAGACTCTAGTCTTCAGTTGCAGCCGGAGGAATAGCATCACACAGCAATAAAGCCTCGATTGAACTTGTCTATCGTCTTTGACTGTAATTGTTAGCGACACAAAGGGCCAAAGTAAATTTGTCATATGAAACAACTTCAGACAACTTTGATGTGACAATAAATATCAATCAATCATGTTTGAATTTGGTTCAGTACTCATTCCTGCATGGTGGAAGGCTATGAAACATTAAATTAATACCAAATGATTCAAAGCTTTACTTTATAGTTTGTTATGTTATTTGAAGGCTTAATTTTAGCCATTGACCAGAAACTGAACTGGAGCAGCAATGGCTACAAGAGCAGGTTGGAGGCTGGAAATTCTGTGGAGAGGAACTCACCTCCTGACTCTCCAAATCCTGTCCACCATCTACAAGGCACAAGTCAGGAGTATAATGGAATATTTTCCACTTGCCTGATGAATATAGTTCCAACAACACTCAGGAAGCTTAGCACCATCCAGGACAAAGCAGCCCGCTTGATTGGCACCCCATCCAACACTTCCAACATTTTCTTCCTCAACCACTGACGCACAGTAGCAGCAGTGTGCACCATCTATGAGATGCACTGCAGTAACTCAGCATGACTCCTTCAACAGCATCTTCCAAACCTGTGACCTCCAGCCCCCAGAAGGACAAGGCAGCAGATACCTGGGAACACGACCACCTGCAGGTTTCCCACCAAACCACACACCATCCCGACTTGGAACTATATCTCTGTTCCTTAGCTGTCACTAGGTCAAAATCCTGGAACTCCTTCCCCAACAGCACTGTGAGGTCCCCTACAACACATGGCCATCAGCGGTTAGAGAAGGCACTTTTCAAGAACCGTTTAGAGATGGGGAATAAAAATACTGCTGGCAATGGCCAAACCCTGTAAAATAATTAAAAACTAATATGTGGTAATACTGTAGGTAATAAAATCGTAACTCATTTATCCACACAGAAGGAGGCCATTTGGTCCATGGAGTCCATGCTAGCTCCCTGTGGAGCAATCCAGTCAGCCCCACTCCCCATTCAATTCCCATAGCTTGCAAAGTTCCCATCCAATTTCCTTTGGAAACCATTGATCATTTTTCCATCCCTTCATGGGCAGTGAGTGTCAAGTCATTCCCACTTGATGTGTAAAACTGTTTTTCCTCATGTTCCCTCTTCAGGTTTTGTCCAAAATCTTAAATCCGTGTTAACTGGTCCTTTTACCATCAGCCAATGGGAAGAGATTTTGCTCATCTACCTTTGCTGAACTTGCCATAATCACGTACACCTCTGTCATATCTCCCCACAATTTCCTTTTTCGCCAGGGAGAACAAGCTCAGCCTTTCAACACAACCTTGTAATTAACCCCCCTCCTCCCCATCCCTGGAATCATTCCAGTAAATTTCCTCTGCACCCTCTCACAGGCTTTCACAACTTTAGATGCACTCTATGTAGCTAGGGCCAAATCAGAGGTTTACATAGCAAATCGTAAGAGAAAATTATGCGGAGGTGAAATTAAAACAGAAATGCTAGAAACACACAGGTCTACCAGCACCTGTGGGGGAAAAGAAAACTACACCAATGTTTTGAGTGGGGCCGTTATTATTTCTGGTGAAGAATTGTGCACAAGATCTTCCCATTTATGTCTTTTCCAGCTGCTGACCAACCTATAACTTACTCCAAACAGGCAACGTCTACATCTGTAATGACATTTTAAAACCTCCATTAGGTCGCATGTAGTTCACTCCCAGGTGCAGAATCTATTAACGTGTCACATAATTCAGTTATATTCTAGAATTATTTTATAGTTGTAGATATTGGATAATGCAAAATGTATACTGTGAAATCTGAGCAAAAGACATAGTCTGACATTTGCAACTCATTTTCCTCTGACGACTGTCCAGACAGAGTTCTTTTTTAAAAATCAGGTTTTTTATCTTGGAAGCATCCTTGCACATAGATGCATTACGCTGCTCCCAAAGGATCAGTTCAGGCAGAGAGCCAGTCAGTAGAGGCTTGTGTCAGCAGTTTTCGCTGGTATTTGCGGTGCAGCATATGCAAACTGATGGATCTCGGACTAGTCCAGTTAAACGTTATGGAGAATGCCTTGCAAGACCTAAAATTCCTCTTTTGTCTAGACATGTGTGTCAACTGTAAGGTCTTTTCATTCAGCTACCTTTTCAAATTTTTGAAGCCTGGGAGGGAACATCTAATATCTTTCCCGGACGAGATTCTAATTCTGTGTTGACGTTGCTGTTTAATGCAATGCTTGTGTTTGAGCTGTTAAGCCCCACAAAATAAAAACCTACATCTCCGCACTCACCCTGTTTTTCTTTGTGCATTGCAGGCACATGAGTGGAACAAAAATGATGACCGACTACTGCAAGCTGTGGAGCATGGCGACACCGAGAAGGTGGCAGCCCTCCTGGGCAAAAAAGGGATCAGTCCCACGAAGCTGGACAACGAGGGCAAGTCTGCGTAAGTGAACCATAGACCAGCCCCTACTTTAGAGAAGGCTGCTTGCAGAAAATAATTTTCTTAATTGTTATCTTGTTTGGGATTAATTCCTTTTTAAAATTATTCTATGTTTAAATTATAACAGCTGATAGTTACCGTATTATTTCTGCATTATTGGATCTTAGTACAACTACTGCTGATTTGTTCTGCCCTGTGTGTTGGAAGATCCAAAAGGCAGGAGCTATTATCTCGATGGTGGAAATGCTGTTTAAAAGAAGTAATTATCTTTTGGTTCGGATTGAATATTTGCTGTATACAATAAACATGATGCTTCTATTGTTTCTAGTCTCAAAACTCCATTGAAAATTATCTTTGGTACATGACTGAGAAAAGATAGCCTGCATTAGTGACGCATTCTTTATTGCACATTCTTGAAATTGATTATTTTACCCAAACTTGTTTTTGACTGACATTAATAACTCGTGAAATTTTATATGAAGTGTTTAGAAATTAATCTGAATTGTCAGTAATGTTACAATAAATGTACAATTCTTCAGAAATGCTATGCAGATTCTCAGAATATACTCTCACAATATAGGTCATAAATCTATACCAACCGTCATTTTTGTTGTGATTATCACAAGAACCGTTGCATTTTAAACCCATTATGCATGGTTAGTGGATGGCTAAACAAACGGAATAAATGAGCAGCTTTGGACAAGGGGCAGCTGTCTTTCACCCCTCCTTTTAAAAGGGCCTCCAGCTTTTTGCCTGGCACTGTGTAACCTCAGTTCATGAAAGTATAAACCAAGTTGAGGTACTATTTGAAACGTGTAATTGATCTCACCAAAATTACATGTTTTGAGGGAATATAATTTCCTTGATGGCAAATGAGTTTCTTGAAAGTTATTGCGAACAATACTTTAGGCTGCACCGTCATCAGTGACATTAATTGGAATTTGAAAAGCTGTGCAATTTTTCCCAGAGTTGCTGACCAAAACACTTCCTTTAAAATTGTTGATGCCATTTTGATTTGGCACCTTGCATTCTTGCATGTCACAGAATCAAAGGAAATATAGTCACCTCTGCAATGCAAAAAAGGCATATTCATAATATGAATTGAAAGCATTAGAACTGGCCTGAGTGTTCCAGGGCCCAAGGAGGGAAAATACATTGAAAATTACCACTCCAAAATATTATCCAGTGACATTTGCTGGAAAGTCTATGGTTGGAATTCTCTGGCCGTTCGCTGGCGGCGGCGGGATTCCCTGGTCCTGCCTGCAGTGCATCCCCACCCATGGGTTTTCTGGCGGCGTGGGGTGGCTTCAATGGGAAATCTCATTGACAGCGGTGGGAGCAGAGAATCCTGCTGCCCAGTGAATAGCGTGCCACCTCCCACCGTCGAGAAACACGCAGCTGGGAGGCCAAATAATCCCGCCCAATATGTATCGATGTCAAGGCAGGATAAGATTCAGGTCCGAACCTTCCAAAGAAACTTGCAGCTCGCGCCACCATGTCTCTTGTATGAAGAGTGGTCACTGGGGTGAGCTAGTGGTTAGCTGGTGGCATCCAAGGACCAAATGCTAAGTATCAGGAATGGGGAAAATTGGAGAGATAACATGTTCTTGGCAACAATAACAAATGATATATATGTATATGTGGTGCCTTTAACAAAATGAAAGTCCCAAAGCATTTCACAGGAGCATTACAAAGCAAAATATGACACTGAGCTATAGTCGGGCTGACCAAATACTTGGTCAAAGGGGTATGTTTTTAATGAGAAAGCCCAGCTCGAGAAGTGTAGGGAGGGGATCCCAGAGTTTGGGGCCTAGGCAATTGAGGCATAACCATGAATGTTTTTTTTAAATTAAGGGACAGTTTAACTTGGACAATCCACCTACCCTGCACATCTTTGGATTGTGGGGTGAGACCCATGCAGACACTGAGAGAATGTGCAAACTCCACACGGACAGTGACCCAGGGCCGGAATTGAAACCGGGTCCTTGGCGCCCTGTGGTAGCAGTGCTGACCACTACACCAAGGTGCCGCTCTCGACCATGAATGATGAAACTGTTCGAATTGAGAATGCACAACATGCCTGAATTAAGGAGTGCAAATATTTTGGAGAGTCGTAGGCTTGTGGAGATTACAGAAATAGGGAGGTGCAAAGTCATGGAGGGAACTGAAAACCGGGATGAGAATTTTAGAGTTAAGATGTTGTTTGACCGGGAGCCAATAAAGGTCATCAAGCACAGAGCTGATAGGGCAATGACCCCTGTTGTGAGTTAAGACATGGGCAGCAGAATTTTGGATGACCTCAGGTTTACAGAGGGTGGAATATGGGAAAACGGCCAGAAGTGCATTGTAATAGTCAAATCTAGAGATAACAAAGGCAAGGAATGAGGGTTTCGACAGCAGATGAACTGAGACGGGGCAAAGTTGAGCAATGTTATAGAGGTGGAAAAGCCAATCCTAAGAGATGGTGCGATTTGAAGTTAGAAGCTTGTCTTAGGATCAAATGGGACAGTAATTTAAATGCTTGGTGGCTGAAACAGACGTGTCTTGTTCCATTTGAGAGAACATTATGCTCTGTACAATTTGGCATCTTGCATAGATTAAGGTATCAGCTTATTTTTACAAAAAGCATAACAATTGTGAAGAGTTTAACGGATTGGTTTGCTTTATAGAATTTACAGTGCAGAAGGAGGCCATTCGGCCCATCGAATCTGCACCGGCCCTTACAAAGAGCAACCCACTCAAGCCCACGTATCTACCCTATCCCCGCAACCCAACAACCCCCACTTAGCCTTTTTGGACACTAAGGACAATTTAGCATGGCCAATCCACCTAACCCTCACATCTTTGGACTGTGGGAGGAAACCGGAGCTCCCGGAGGAAACCCACGCAGACGTGGGGAGAACGTGCAGAGTCCGCACAGACAGTGACCCAGCCGGGAATTGAACCTGGGACCCTGGAGCTGTGAAGCAATTGCGCTAACCACTATGCTACCGTAATGGAAATGTTTCTTTGGCCTTGTCTCAGTGATATATTCAGTTTCCAGAATCTAAACCCAGGTCTGCTAACCTAAAGTATCCAAAATATAAATTGAAATGGGAGTCAAGTTCAAATTTCCAGGCAAGTCACACTGTAATGGTATTGCACAGGGATTTCATAGAATCGCAGCATCACTACAGTGGAGAAGGAGGCCATTTGGCTCATGGAGTCTGCATCAACCCTCTGAAAGAACACCCTAGTCCTGTAACCCAGTAACCCCACCTAACCTTTTGGTTCTAAGCTTTCTCCAGATGAACATGGTGCAGTAATGAAATTGCAAACCACAATGTCAACTTGTCATATTGAGACCATGGAACTCTCCCAAGAACTCCAAAACTTGGAACTTCTTAAAAATGTGATAAATATTTTTAAAGTTGAAGGAAAATCATGGGGCGATGCAGGAGGACTAGTAAGAAGTGTGCGGCTCGTGAGATCATGTTCTATGAAAATATTTAATGTAATCCTATTTGTTTGGATCTGTCAATGTGAAGACTGCTCTTTGAAAGGATCATTGTATATCGATTACCAGGGATCTGCAAGTTTAGTCGATTTCTCAATTCGGAGTATATTACCAAGTCGGTGAAATGTTTGCTGTGAGCTTGCACCTATGAGGAACTTGAATGATGCCACTAAATTAAATTTCAAGACAAGTTTTATTTTCTATTCTACGAGTATGGGCAAGAACTGGGTTCAATAGCCTGGAAAGGAAAATAGTCTCATGTTCTGACTTACTTCTCCTTTTCCACTTGTTTTAATATTCACCAACACTGAGGGAGATCGGTAGGATTATTGTATAAAAATGAAAAACCATGGACATTAAGGAAATATAAGGAAATAATAAAAATGAAGGAAATAGGGTGGCACGGTAGCACAATGGTTAGCACAGTTGCTTCAAAGGTCCAGGCTCCCGGGTTCGATTCCCAGCACGTTTTCCCCATGTCTGAGTGGGTTTCCTCCGGGTGCTCCAGTTTTCTCTCTCAGTCCAAAGGTTTTGTAGGTCAGGTGGATTGACCGTACTACATTTGCCCTTAGTGTCGATAAAGGTTGGGTGGAGTTACTGGGTTATGGGGATAGGTGGAGATATGGGCTTATGTAGGATGCTCTTTCCAAGGGCCGGTGCAGACGTGATGGGCCGAATGACCTCCTTCTGCACTGTAAATTCTATGATCATATGCCAAAGGGCTCCACAGTTTGTTTCTAAGTTATGCTTTAGTGCCTGCCAATTCCATTGAAAAGAAAATAATGCCTTGGTTCTAAATTGACAATGGTTGTTGAGTTCATTAGCATGACCCCTTCTATTCCTACATTGATCTTTTACGGCTGAAAGATTCATCAGTTGTGTCCATAATCCTTGACACGGTGGCACAGTGGTTAGCTCTGCTGCTTCACAGTACTATGGACCTGGGTTCCATTCCAGCCTTAGGTGACTGTGTGGAGATTGCACATTCTCCCTGTGTCGACATGGGTTTCTTCTCGGTCCCCTGGTGACCTTCCACAGTCCAAAGATGTGCAGGTTTGATAGATTGGTCATACTAAATTTCCCCTGAGTATCCAATAGTGTGCATGTTAAATGGGTTGGTTACGGGGATGGGGCAGGGGAGTGGGCTGAGGTAGGGTGCTCTTTTGGAAGATTGCTGTAAACTTGATGGGCTGAATGGCCTTCTTTGCACTGTAGGGATTCTATGACTTCAGTACGAAGGTTAATGCTGATCAGGAATAAAACATGAAGGAAGTGCAAGGTCAGCATACAGTTGTAATAGCATTTCATTTCTGAGGGTGGAATTTTCCGGTTTTTTTTCTTCTTGAGTGCTGGAGCAGTCGAGACGAATGCTGTGCAGCTCACAGCCGTCTTTTATCGCCATATTGCCCAGAACTTTGAATTTTAAAAACCCTGAAACGTGTCCCTTGCCTTCATGCTGGCGGGAACCACATTATGTCAATGGTGTGGGGCAAGGACAGGGACGATCACGCTGAAAGATCTCGTTAGCGAGAATCCTTCTTTTGGCCTCTCACGGGAGTTTGCACCTGTGTCGCAACGAACATAGGCCCCAAAAGTCTGGCCAATTTTTCTTGAAGATGAACACTCTATGTTGTTCTGCCTAATTTTAAATTACTGTAACACTCCATGGATCAATTTTGAGAGCAGTCCCGATTCTCCGCTGGTTGGAGCACTAGTCTCCAGGACGGAGAATCCCAGTTTATGTCACTGTTGCTGTTTCTTCCTGAACCCTGCTGTGTGGGTTAGAGGATTAACTTTAATAAGTATAATTTGTAAAGGATTGAAATTTAGGCTCTTAAATTATGGATCGTTAAAATGTTTATCTTTATGTTAAACTTTTCACTTTTAGACTCTAGGTCCCCTGGTGACCTTCCACAGTCCAAAGATGTGCAGGTTGTAGAAATGTTTGCTGAGAAATTTATAAGTCACATGGATGAATGAGTAACCTAAATATCTGCTCTTGCTTGCATTGTGCACTATGATTTATTATCCAAACATTTGATTTAAGCTGAGTAAATTATGGCTGCCTAATGTACATTTTTTGTGTACCAGCATTAATTTACTTCCATTTTCATTGTAATATTACATTGATTATTGGAATTCACGGCAGGTCGCAATGCGCATGACGCCGGTATCGGCAGCTGGAATGCATGGATCACTCCAGTGCCCTGCTGACCCCCTGTAGGGGTCAGAATCAGTGCTCCTGGGGGCATATTGACGCCGTCGTGAAACGCAATGGCGTTTACGACAGTGTCAACACTTAACCTCAGGATCAGAGAATCCCACCCATTATTTTTAAATTTTTCTAATACGGGGTTAATCCACCTACCCTGCACATCTTTTTGGGTTGTGGGGGGCGGGACCCATGCAGACACTGGGAGAATGTGCAAACTCCACACAGGTAGTTCCCCGGGCCAGG
This sequence comes from Scyliorhinus canicula, assembly GCF_902713615.1. Classification (NCBI taxonomy): domain Eukaryota; kingdom Metazoa; phylum Chordata; class Chondrichthyes; order Carcharhiniformes; family Scyliorhinidae; genus Scyliorhinus; species Scyliorhinus canicula. The sequence goes on from NC_052148.1 coordinate 61,595,773, forward strand.
ATCGATCCCGGGTACTCGACACCATGAGGCAGCAGTGCTAACAACTACGCCACCACGCCGCTCTAAAATTTTCAGAACTACATAATTTTTAAAAACACTATTTATTTCCTACATTTCCGGTAAGAAGACGGCTGTTCTTCTGAAACACCCCGTCTGGCACCACCGGCACATCTCGAGGAACGGGTGGAATAGGGTGGCACGGCGAAGCCGGGGCCCTCAGGCTCCAGGCCCTCCAGAAGACATCGGCACAGGGCATCAAAAGCGACACACAGCAGGCTGCCTCCACCTCTAGCGTGCATCCTGAGGACACACCTGGAGGTAGCACTAGACCACATAAGATCAAGATGTTTGAGGAGCACTGAGTGGGCACAGGGGAGCACTGGGGAGGGGGGGGGGGGGGGGTTGTCGTCGCTATGTGTAGCTAGGGGTAATGGAAATGTCCAATGTTCACAATTAAAACATGGTACATGTGCAGCCTCTGTTACATTAATCTTCACAGTGGGCTTGACCACTCCCAGGCACAGGGTCCAAGATCAAATGCCCCCGATGCAGACTCCGTTCAGAAGATGGGTGTGAAAGACAGGAGTCCGACTTTGGCATAAACTGAGGAGCACCAGAGCTAACCTCACAGCGAGTTATCACTCTCCTACCTTGTATATTGACCCGCTGACAGTGCCAATACAGGACCATCACCCTGGGGTAATGTTGCACTTACCCTGGGGTAATTGTACACTGACCCTGGGAGAGTGGAACAGGGTAGTCGTTGGTGCAGGAGAGTCAGAGACGGGGGGTGCGGTGAAGAGGAGGAGGAAGGGGAATAGGGGGAGGAAGGGGATTGGGGAGGGAGGGATGAGCTGGCAGACGATGCCTTCATCTATGAGAATCGGGTGAGGTTGAGGGCTTCCCTATTCCTTTGGCCATGTCACAATCTTGCCGCTGCCAGTCCTCCATCCTCCAGCTCCCCCTTCAGGCCCTCCCCAGGCTTTTCCATCCCCTCCAGTTCTGCCATCTACACATTCAGCATGTCACCCATAATATGCCAGTTGTGGAGTGCACAGCAGATCACCACAAAGTGGGAGACCCTCTGGGGGGATGTATTGTAGCGCACTACTAGAGCAGTTCATGCATCGGAACAGCATTTTGAGCAGTCCGGTGCACCACTCAATGACAGCGCGGGTGGCAGCATGGGCCTTGTTGTATCGGATCTCCGCCTCGGTCTCCAGCCTCTGCATGCATGTAATTAGCTGGGACGTCTTATCTCCCAAGAGCCAACCGGTCATCCTGGGGTGGTCCTCAGAAGACACCTGGGATCTCAGGTGTCATGCTGCCATGCTCATCTCCCTGGGAAGCATGCACATGTCCATGATCTGGAGTGGTGGTCGCACATGAGTTGAACATTTAGGGAGCGGAACCCAATCCTGTTAATGAAGGGCACGCTCTGATGCCCAGGTGCGCGCAAGGCGACATATATGCCATCAGTTATTTCCTGGACCTGGGCATACCGCCGCCGACGGAGAATCTTGCAGCCCAGGCATCCTAGACTAGGTCCATCTCAAAGTTGATACAATCTGATGCCCGGGCATACAGGCCTGTGTGACCTCACGGATGTACTTGTGGGTGTAGCTTGTGAAATGCCGCACAGGTCCCCACTCAGCCCTGGGATGAATCACTGGCATTGAGGTTCAGGGCTGTGGTCACCTGCACCACCGGCAGTGGGTGTCTTCCTCCATGGAGTGCCAAGTCTGCCAGGACATGGCACAGGTGCCACACTGTGTCTTTGTTTAGACAGAGTCTTATGTGGCACATGCTGGCTGTCATCGCCTCAAAAGTCCGACGGTGCCTGTACACCATGGGCCATTGCTAGCATCCCCCTCTGGGTTTCTCCTTGGCCTTATGGTGGTCGGGTCTTCTGGAGTTGCGGGGGCCCCCTGCACATAGGGGGCCACCTCTAGCTTGCATCGACACTCCTGCCTTCTCTGATGTTTGGTCACCTGGGCTGCCACCAGCACCATGAGGACATTTTCTGTGGGACCGACACCACCATCTATTTTGGTTTCTGTAAGGAGTTCGAGGCGAGGGATAGACAATCAGTTGGGGCTTCCAGCCCGGGACCCTCAAATTCTCCAAGCCTCCCCCACCCGTACTTGTTTCAGATAGCCATGCAACAAGCCAGGTATGTTAGAGAACCTCACTCTGCACACTCATCCCAGACCCCTGCCAGAAACATTAGGGAGACCGTGCTCAGGTGCCTTCCACTGATCCACACACTCTCCCTTTAGTCGCAAGGAAATCCAAGTGCTGAAGCTCAGCTTTTGAGTGTTTGATGATTCGTTGCTGCCTGTATGGTGCTGATAATTCGAGAGGTCAGACCATCGAGGCTTTAAAGTTTGATTGAAATGCAATGCAATAATCATCGTCTGAGACATGGCATGTTTACCCTCGAGAAGCCACCTGAAAATATTTTATTTATGAAGTGGTCAACAGTATCAAAGATTTGAAAATCAACTATGTAACATTCGACATATCACACTAACCATTAGTTAGTAAGTAAAGTCACCACAGTCCCAGATGACCATAGGCTGCTTTCCTTTTGAGGGGGAGTGATGACTAGTGGTAATTTAACTTGAGGATCACCACATCTCAGGCAAGGGGTAAGGTTGAGAAGGCAGAGCATCCATGAATAACCTCAGCCAGTACAGGAATTGAACCTGCGCTGTTGGCCTTGTTCTGCGTCACATACCAGCTGTACAGCCAACTGAGCTAACCATTAAACAGCAAGGAAACATCACCGTTCCATATTGGTACTTTCACAAACCTATATCAGCTCATTAAAAAATCCAAACACACTGCATCACCCCTCGCAGATTCCTCGGTAGTAACGGAGCAAAGCCTGTGTTATCATGTCCAGAACTTTATTGTAGAAATTATCTGTCCATAAATGTGTGGCCTGTTCCACATATCAGTGCCATTCTCCATCCAGGCGACCCAGGACCCCAAAAACAACGGAGACCGCGCGCGAGGACCCGAACACGCTGCAAGGTATTCCTGCGCCCGCAGAACGCCGGGACCCATCCGGATCGCAAACTCACCCCCCCAGCAACCCCACTACCTCAACCAGCGCCCGGGGCCCTGCCAGACGCGACCCCGGAAATGTAAACAGCGCCTTGGACCTCGCTAGCGCCCTGGGTCCCGCCAACGCCTTGGACCCCGCCCGATGCAACCACCTACCTTCCACAAGGGCGGACGTCTCCCATCGGATCCCAGGATCATCCAGCAGCAGCCGCCGACCGAGAAAGCGAGGGAAACGCAGCGGTCTGCAGGTTAGACTGAAGGAACGCGGTTTCAAGACCCCTCTCCCCAGCATACTCCTGGCAAACGTCCAAGCGATTGAAAACAAGCTGGATGAACTTAACGCCAGACTTACCTCTCAGAGGGAAGTAAGAGACTGCTGTGTGCTCTGTTTCACAGAGACATGGCTCACCCCCGCCTCACCGGACTGTGCCATACAACCTGAAGGCTTCTCTATTCACCGGGCGGACCGCACGGCATCTTCAGGCAAAGCGAAGGGTGGCGGGGTTTGCCTCCTCATCAACTCCTCCTGGTGCTTGGATGTGGCGATCCTGGCGACCTACTGCTCCCCAGACCTGGAATACTTGACCGTAAAGTGCCGCCCATACTATCTTCCACGTGAGTTCACTTCAGCCATTATCACAGCGGTCTACATCCCACCCCAGGCAGAAGTGAGGAAGGCGCTGGATGAACTGTACACAGTCATAAACAACTATGAAACAGAACCCCCTGAGGCCTTGTTCATTGTGGCCGGAGACTTCAACAAAGCCAACCTCAAGAGTGTACTGCCAAAATTCCACCAGCACATCTCCTGTACCACCAGGGGCGACAACACTCTTGACCACTGCTGCTCAAAAATCAAGGGCACCTACCGTTCCATCCCCCGACCGCACTTTGGGAAATCAGACCATCCGGGTGCTCCGGTTTCCTCCCACAGTCCAAAGATGTGCAGGTTAGGTGGATTGGCCATGCTAAATTGCCCGTAGTGTCCTAATAGTAAGGTTAAGGGGGAGAGTTGTTGGGTTACGGGTATAGGGTGGATACGTGGATTTGAGTAGGGTGATCATTGCTCGGCACAACATCGAGGGCCGAAGGGCCTGTTCTGTGCTGTACTGTTCTATGTCTATGTCTAAGACTGTGCTCCTTCTCCAGGCTTACAAGCAGAAACTCAAGCGGGAGAATCCAGCTAAGAAGGTTGTGCAGTGCTGGTCCGAGGAGACAGAAGAGCTCTTACGTGACTGCTTGGAGACAGTGGACTGGTCCATATTTAAGAACTCAGCGACTAACTTAAATGAGTATGTCACCACCGTCACAGACTTCATCAGCAAATGTGTGGACGACTGCGTGCCAAAGAAAGCAGTACGCACGTTCCCCAACCGGAAACCATGGCTCAACCGCGAGATTGACTCCCTACTGAAGGACAGATCTGAGGCGTTCAAGGCAGACGACCCTGTCCTATACAAGAAATCCAGGTACGACCTCCGCAAAGCCATCCGAGATGCCAAGAGAGAATATCAAACTAAGCTAGAGTCACAGACAGACTCTCGGCGGTTGTGGCAAGGACTAAACAACATAACGGGCTACAAAGCGAAGCCGAGCAGTATCTCTGGCAGCAGTGCACCCCTCCCCGATTAACTTAATACATTCTATGCTCGGTTTGAGCAGGTAACCAACAATCCGCTATCGAGTGCCCCAGCAACCCATAATTCACCCATACACACCATCACAGTTTCCGAAGTCAGATCGACCTTCCTGAAAGTGAACCCACGGAAGGCGATGGGCCCAGACGGGATCCCTGGTCGTGCACTCAGAGCCTGCGCACACCAGCTGGCAGAGGTATTCACAGACATCTTTAACCTATCCCTACTCCACTCCGAGGTCCCCACCTGCTTCAAGAAGACCACCATCATACCGGTACCAAAGAAGAACCAGGCAACGTGCCTCAATGACTACCGCCCGGTGGCCCTGATGTCAGTTGTAATGAAGTGCTTCGAGAGGCTGATCATGAAGCGCATCACCTCCATACTCCCGGAACGCCTTGACCCACTTCAATTTGCATACCGTCGCAACCGGTCCACATCAGACGCCATTTCCCTGGCCCTACACTCATCCCTAGAGCATCTCGAAAACAAGGACTCCTACATCAGACTCCTATTTATTGACTACAGCTCCGCCTTCAACACCATAATCCCAGCCAAGCTCATATCAAAGCTCCAAAACCTAGGACTTGGCTCTCCACTCTGCAACTGGATCCTTGACTTTCTGACCAACAGACCACAGTCAGTAAGAATGAACACCAACACCTCCTCCACAATAGTCCTCAATACCGGTGCCCCGCAAGGCTGCGTACTTAGCCCCCTACTCTACTCCCTGTACACACACGACTGCATGGCAAAACTTGGTTCCAACTCCATCTACAAGTTTGCTGACGATACGACCATAGTGGGACGGATCTCGAATAACGACGAGTCCGAATACAGGAGGGAGATAGAGAACCTAGTGGAGTGGTGCAGCGACAACAATCTCTCCCTCAATGCCAGCAAAACTAAAGAGCTGGTCATCGACTTCAGGAAGCAAAGTACTGTACACACCCCTGTCAGCATCAACGGAGCCGAGGTAGAGATGGTGAGCAGTTTCAAATTCCTAGGGGTGCACATCACCAAAAATCTATCCTGGTCCACTCACGTCGACGCTATCACCAAGAAAGCACAACAGCGCCTATACTTCCTCAGGAAACTAAGGAAATTCGGCATGTCCACATTAACCCTTACCAACTTTTACAGATGCACTATAGAGAGCATCCTATCGGGCTGCATCACAGCCTGGTATGGCAACTGCTCGGCCCAGGACCGCAAGGAACTTCAGAGAGTCGTGAATACCGCCCAGTCCATCACACGAACCTGCCTCCCATCCATTGATTCCATCTACACCTCCCGCTGCCGGGGGAAAGCAGGCAGCATAATCAAGGATCCCTCCCACCCGGCTTATTCACTTTTCCAACTTCTTCCATCGGGCAGGAGATTCAGAAGTCTGAGAACACGCACAAACAGACTCAAAAATAGCTTCTTCCCCACTGTCACCAGACTCCTAAATGACCGTATTATGGACTGACCTCATCAACACTACACCCATGTCTGCTTCATCCGATGCCAATGCTTATGTAGTACATTGTATATATTGTGTTGCCCTATTATGTATTCTCATGTATTTTCTTGAATTCTGTTTAATTTCCTTTTCTTCCCATGTACTGAATGATCTGTTGAGCTGCTTGCAGAAAAATACTTTTCACTGTACCTCGGTACACGTGACAATAAACAAATCCAATCCAAGGAGAAGAAACTGTGCAGGCTCTCCCACCCCGCCCAATCTCACTGGAAGCAAATACTGGCATCCACTTATTCCACTGGTGCTCATGATGCAGTTGAACATCACACCAGCAGCAAATACATTAGCAAAATGCGAAGGCATTTCTTCAATGGCATCATCAGGTGGCCCATTTGAATCAATGTCGGGCACCAGGTCCTGCAGCATCATCTTGCTTCAAACTGGAAAGCCTTCTGGACTTGCTTCCTCTGAGCCTGGTGTTCCAGGACCTAGAACAAATTGTCCTTCTTCCTGGCTGCAGAAAAGGAAAGAAATAGCAACAGCAGCCTCCAGGCATTTGCAGTCACAAGCTACAAACACAACCTGCAGCTGTGAAGTCTTCTCACAACTAACAAGGCCAATTCCTTATTAGCAATAACCTTCAGCTGTGAAGGTAGAGGCTGCTCACAGTCAAAGGGAGTTAACCTGACCGTCAGCATATAATCAAGAACAGGGGTCTGTCCTCGGGATGTGGGGAAGTATTTGATAGGAGAGACAGGCAGTAACTGTAAGGTTATCCACAATAATTAAAGATGGCTTGAAGGCCTCACAGATGGAAATAGCTACTCACCTCTTCAGTTCCCTCAGCAGCCACTGCACCAGCCTGCTTTATTTTTTGCTGTGGAGCCAGTTAATTCCCTTGAGGACATTACATTCAAATTCAATCTCGCTAATAAGATGGAAATGTTTACAAATTGGGGTTAATGATATGCTTGCCATATTTGGGCGAGATCTGGAACTCTCCACAGGGAGCGGGCCGGTTAGATCGGGTGCGAATCTCGATTTTTGTCCTTTCCCATTAACACATGGCTGAAAGAGTGGTGTGGGAAAGAGGGGTTCCTTTTCATGGGACACTGGCATCAGTTTTGGGACAGGGGGGACCTATACCGTTGGAATGGTCTCCACCTGAACCGAGCTGGGACCAGTGTTCTGGCGAAAAGAGTAAATAGGGTGGTCAATAGGACTTTAAACTAGAGATTGGGGGGGAAGGGAAAGTCAGGGAACCAAGAGGTGAAGGAATCAGTGGGAAGCGTAGCTGCTTAGGATTACAAAAAATCACGAAAAGACAGAGCTTAGGAGAGGTTACGATAGTCCCCATCTCACAAAATATGACACAGTGTATGGAAAGGCTCAGTAAACCAAGGTCCACCACACTAAGAAAACAAAAAGGGACAGTCAATAGGGAATTAAAGGTGCTATATTTAAATGCCGCAGTGTACGGAACAAGGTAGATGAGCTTGTGGCCAGATTGTGACTGGCAGGTATGATGTGGTAGGCATCACAGAGACGTGGTTGCAGGGGGTTCAGGACTGGGAGTTAAACATCCAGGGATTTACAACCTATCGAAAAGACAGAGAGGTGGGTAGAGGGGGCGGGGTTGCCTTGTTAATTAGAAATGAAATTAAATCAATAGCACTAAACGACATAGGGCCAGACGATGTGGAGTCTGTGTGGGTAGAGTTGAGGAACCACAAAGGCAAAAAAACCATAATGGGAGTTATGTACAGGCCTCCTGACAGTGGTCAGGACCAGGGGCACAAAATGCACCACGAAATAGAAAGGGCATGTCAGAAAGGCAAGGTCACAGTGATCATGGGGGACTTCAATATGCAGGTGGACTGGGTAAATAATGTTGCCAGTGGACCCAAAGAAAGGGAATTCATTGAATGTTTACAGGATGGCTTTTTGGAACAGCTTGTGATGGAGCCCACGAGGGAACAGGCTATTCTGGACTTAGTGTTATGTAATGAGCCAGAATTGATAAAAGATCTTAAAGTAAGGGAACACTTAGGAAGCAGTGATCATAATATGGTAGAATTCAGTCTGCAATTTGAAAGAAGGAAGGTAGAATCAGATGTAAAGGTTTTACAGTTAAATAAAGGTAATTACAGGCGCATGAGGGAGGAACTGACGAAAATCGACTGGAAGCAGAGCCTAGTGGGAAAGACAGTAGAACAGCAATGGCAGGAGTTTCTGGGAGTAATTGAGGACACAGTGCAGAGGTTCATCCCAAAGAAAAGAAAGGTTATCAGAGGGAGGATTAGGCAGCCATGGCTGACAAAGGAAGTCAGGGAATGCATCAAGGCAAAAGAGAGAGCCTATAATGTGGCAAAGAGTAGTGGGAAGTCAGAAGATTGGGAAGGCTACAAAAACAAACAGAGGATAACAAAGAGAGAAATAAGGAAGGAGAGGATCAAATATGAAGGTAGGCTAGCCAGTAACATTAGGAATGATAGTAAAAGTTTCTTTAAATACATTAAAAAGAAACGGGAGGCAAAAGTAGACATTGGGCCGCTCCAAAATGACGCTGGTAATCTAGTGATGGGAGACAAGGAAATAGCTGAGGAACTTAATAAGTACTTTGCGTCAGTCTTCACAGTAGAAGACATGAGTAATATCGCAACAATTCAGGAAAGTCAGGGGGCAGAGTTGAATATGGTTGCCATCACAAAGGAGAAAGTGCTAGAGAAACTAAAAGGTCTGAAAATGGATAAATCTCCGGGCCCAGATGGGCTACATCCTAGAGTTCTAAAGGAGATAGCTGAAGAAATAGTGGAGGCGTTAGTTATGATCTTTCAAAAGTCACTGGAATCAGGGAAAGTCCCAGAGGATTGGAAAATCGCTGTTGTAACCCCCCTGTTCAAGACGGGAACAAGAAAAAAGATGGAAAATTATAGGCCAATTAGCCTAACCTCGGTTGTTGGCAAAATTCTAGAATCCATCGTTAAGGATGAGATTTCTAAATTCTTGGAAGTGCAGGGTCGGATTAGGACAAGTCAGCATGGATTTAGTAAGGGGAGGTCGTGCCTGACAAACCTGTTAGAGTTCTTTGAAGAGATAACAAATAGGTTAGACCAAGGAGAGCCAATGGATGTTATCTATCTTGACTTCCAAAAGGCCTTTGACAAGGTGCCTCACGGGAGACTGCTGAGTAAAATAAGGGCCCATGGTATTCGAGGCAAGGTACTAACATGGATTGACGATTGGCTGTCAGACAGAAGGCAGAGAGTTGGGATAAAAGGTTCTTTTTCGGAATGGCAACCGGTGACAAGTGGTGTCCCGCAGGGTTCAGTGTTGGGGCCACAGCTGTTCTCTTTATATATTAACGATCTAGATGACGGGACTGGGGGCATTCTGGCCAAGTTTGCCGATGATACAAAGATAGGTGGAGGGGCAGGTAGTATTGAGGTGGGGAGGCTGCAGAAAGATTTAGACAGTTTAGGAGAATGGTCCAAGAAGTGGCTGATGAAATTCAACGTGGGCAAGTGCGAGGCCTTGCACTTTGGAAAAAAGAATAGAGGCATGGACTATTTTCTAAACGGTGACAACATTCATAATGCTAAAGTGCAAAGGGACTTGGGAGTCCTAGTCCAGGATTCTCTAAAGGTAAACTTGCAGGTTGATTCCGTAATTAAGAAAGCAAATGTAATGTTGTCATTTATCTCAAGAGGCTTGGAATATAAAAGCAGGGATGTACTTTTGAGGCTTTATAAAGCACTAGTTAGGCCCCATTTAGAATACTGTGAGCAATTTTGGGCCCCACACCTCAGGAAGGACATACTGGCACTGGAGCGGGTCCAGCGGAGATTCACACGGATGATCCCAGGAATGGTAGGCTTAACATGCGATGAACGTCTGAGGATCGTGGTATTATATTCATTGGAGTTTAGGAGGTTGAGGGGAGATCTAATAGAAACTTACAAGATAATGAATGGCTTGGATAGGATGGACGTAGGGAAGTTGTTTCCATTAGCAGGGGAGACTAGGACGCGGGGGCACAGCCTTAGAATAAAAGGGAGTCACTTTAGAACAGAGATGAGGAGAAATTTCTTCAGCCAGAGAGTGGTAGGTCTGTGGAATATATTGCCACAGAGGGCGGTGGAGGCCAGGACGTTGAGTATCTTTAAGACAGAAATTGATAAATTCTTGATTTCTCGAGGAATTAAGGGCTATGGGGAGAGAGCGGGTAAATGGAGTTGAAATCAACCATGATTGAATGGTGGAGTGGACTCGATGGGCCGAATGGCCTTACTTCCGCTCCTATGTCTTATGGTCTTATGGTCTTAACCGGCACACACAGATCTGTGCCGGGCACAACACAGTGGTTAAATCACTCCCATCATAAAGTTAAAAATGTAAAATAGAAACTACAGAAAATTTAAAAATGCAGAAATAAGACTAAAGAACACAGAGACTATTCAGGATGATGAACTGAACAAAAGCATGGTGTTTATTTGGATTTGGATTTGGGTTTGTTGTCACGTGTACCAAGGTACAATAAAAAGTATTGTTCTGCGTATGTCCAGACAGATCATTCCATACATGAAAAAACATAGGACATACAATTGATATACAATGTATAGACATAGACATCGGGTGAAGCATATGGAGTGTAGTACTACTCAGTAGAGAAAATGTGTGGAGAGATCAGTTCAGTCCATAAGAGGGTTATTCAATAATGTGGTAATATAGCGGGAAGAAACTTTTTAAATCCGTTCGTGTGCGTGATCTCAGACTTTTGTATCTCCTGCCTTATGAAAGAGGTTGGAAGAGAGACTAACTCTTGTGGGTGAGGTCTTTGATTCTGCTGCCCGCTTTCCCAAGGCAGCGGGAGGTGGAGACAGAGTCAATGAATAGGAAGCAAGTTTGCGTGATGGACTGGCCTGTGTTTACAACTCTAGATTTTAAAGTAGTCATGCCTGTTGACAATTTTGCATTAGTATAGCAATGAACCTGTGTCCGACATTTCAAAGGCATTTCTGTAATGGCCAATTTATCTGCTCCATGTCCAATTTCAGAAAAATAGCCAGTCACGAAGGATAGAATTCCTTGACGCTGCCAACAGCCTAAATTCTCAAGGTTAATCTTTAATGAATCTTATTGCTGCAATCAATTTTACACCACTTGGACTTTGTAACTCCAACGTCGATGCATGCTAAACTAAGATGCAAGATCAGCATCTCATTGATGGGTGGTTATAATTTCAGGTTAGGTGCTCTCTACATCAATTCACATCAGACTACAGATGGTGAATGTAATCTGCAGGCTCAGTATGAGGGCTAGCTCCAAATGTGCAATTGGGAGGATATTTTGATTTGTGATGGGTGTTAGGAGTTTGTTTAATTCTTGTAAGTATGTGTTTTGAAGTAATGAAATTTAATAATGTAAAATACGGTAAAGAAAAAATGAACCTGAACTTCTTTCTTTCTTTCTATTCATTCTTTTTTTTAAATATAGGGCAGCAGGGTAGCATGGTGGTTAGCATAAATGCTTCACAGCTCCAGGGTCCCAGGTTCGAGTCCCGGCTGGGTCACTGTCTGTGCGGAGTCTGCACGTTCTCCCCGTGTGTGCGTGGGTTTCCTCCGGGTGCTCCGGTTTCCTCCCACAGTCCAAAGATGTGTGGGTTAGGTGGATTGGCCATGATAAATTGCCCTTAGTGTCCTGAAAAATAAGGTTAATGGGGGGGGGGTTGTTGGGTTAAGGGTATGGGGTGGATACGTGGGTTTGAGTAGGGTGATCATTGCTCGGCACAACATCGAGGGCCGAAGGGCCTGTTCTGTGCTGTACTATTCTATGTTCTATGTTCTTTAACGCCCATCACAACCTCAGCCTCCAAAGTGCTTTACAGCCAAACAAGCACTCGTGTCAAGCAGTCACTCTTGTAATGTCAGGAAGTGACACAACCAATTTAGACACAGTTGGGTCCCACAGCAACAGGATGACTTGTTTTAGTGATGTTGCTGGAGATGATTACTAGCCAGAACATAAGGGAGACTTCCTCCACTATTTGTCATAAGATGCGTGGATTCCTTTGTGGGATGCAGAAGGGGCCTTGGTTTACCGTCTTATCCAAAAGATGTTGCCTTTAACAATGCATCACTCCCTCAGTGTGGTATTAAATTGTCAGCCTGGACCATGTGCCTGAAGATGAAGCATGAACCCAGGAGCTTCAAACCCAAATTGCAAACACTGGGGACCAGGGTCATAAGGATAAATCTAACCAAGTTTCCCATTGGGTGGACAATATGTGATATTGAATTTTGGAGAGAGGAGAAACTCCTTTGAATAATTCAAGAACCAGTTGCCTATTGCAATGAGACAATTTTATAATCCTCCAGGATATAATAATTAAGATGTACCAACCTTTCTCAACCATAATTATTTTGTGATTATGACTGTTGATTTGTGATTGTTGCTAATCTAAATAAAATCAATAAGATGATGTGCTGGAAAAACTCAGCAGGTCTGGCAGCATCTGTGGAGATGGGAACAGAGCTATCATTTCAAGTCCAATATGACTTCTTCAGAATCTCCTTCAGTTTGAAAAAAGAGTCATATTAGTCTCAAAACGTTAATTCTTTCTCCTTTCACCCATGCTGCCAGACCTGATGTGTTTTTCCAGAACTTTTTGTTTTTCTTTCAACATAAATACTGTTAAGATTTATTCAGCAACTAAATTACAAACATATATTTTCTGATTTGATTTATGTAACTCGTTTATTTTGAAGTCGTAGGAGAAGTTTATTTGTCTATTTTAGCCTAAGTTTTTTTTCCCCTTTCCTCTTTCCTATTTTTCCCCCACAATTATTCTTTTGTGTTCTCAGCTGCTTCATTTTCCAAGGCTCTGGGTGGGATTCTCCGTCGGCGGGATCCTCCGCTTTGCTGGCAGTGCACTCATGCCCAGGGATTTCCCCGTGGTGTGGGGGTGCCCACAATGGGAAACTCCATTGGCCGGCAGCCGGGATGGAGGATCCCGCTGCTGGCTGGGTGCACAACACCAGAGAACGAGTGCGGCGGGACGGAGAATCCCGCCCTCTATCTTTTCTAGCACATTGATTTGGTCTTCTCTGGAATATTGTGTGCAATGCTGGGCACCACACTTTCGGAAGGATGTGAAGGCTTTGAAGTAGGTGTGGAAAGAACTTAACTGGCATCATTCCAGGGTTGCAGGGCTTCAGTTACGATGACAGATTGGAGCAGTTGGGATTGTTTCTCAGAGGAGATTTGATAAAGTTATTCAAAATCATGAGGGGCCCGCAAAGAGAAGAAAGGGAGAAACTGTTCCCGTTGACAAAAGGGCCAAGAGGCAAAGGACACCCAAGTTAAGGTAAATGACAAAGCTCCAAAGGTGGCAAGAGGAAAAAGTTTCTTGTGCACCAAATAGTGAGTGAGAATCTGGAATGCGCTGACTGAATGTGCGAAACTGGCATATTCAATCATGGCTTTCAAAGTGAATTGGATAATTACCTGCAGAGAGAAAATTTGGGGGGCTTTGGGAGAAAAGGCAGGGGAGTGAGGCGAGCTGTGAATGCCTTCCTTCTGTAGAGTAACTATTTTGTTACTTCATGAAGCTGCTGTATGTTTAGAATTTTACGGCCACAGCCAGCAAAAGAACATTAAGTTTGCATGCAAAGAAAGAATTGACGTTTCCATCATAATTGGTCTTTAACAGGTCTCAGACTTATGCATGTGTGTTTGCCCCTCCCCCTCCTCTTATATTTTTTTTCATGGTTTTTTCTTTCTTGGATTGTTGAACCTTTCAAGTTCTGCTCCAAGAACAATTCTCAGCAATCCAAATGTCAAATCTTTTTGACAAAAGTGCCATTATTGCCAGTTTATTGCCTTTTAGATCAAAATCAATTAAGTTTATTTTGAGGTAAAACTAGCATCATTTCTGGAATTCAATTTGAGAAGTGTGGAAAAACTAAGCTAAACATGCAACACAGAAACTACCTCAAATGCAATAAGTTGTTAATCAGACAGAAAAGATTGAAAAATCCTAGCAATTGAAGCAGAGTCACATTTGTTTTATTCCAAAGCTCCTTTTTATGCACAGAGTAACCCAGACTAAATTTGATTTGATTTATTATTGTCACATGTATTAGTATACAGTGAAAAGTATTGTTTCTTTCATGCTATACAGGCAATGCATACTGTACATAGGGAAGGAAGGAGAGACTACAGAATGTAATGTTACAGTCATAACTAGGGTGTAGATAAAAGATCAACTTAATGTTTCCCACCTATTATGACCACAGGATGTCCTCCAGTGCATAACACTGGATTACTACTTATTACTACTTATTACTACTTATGAAGTGCGTTGTCACTTCTGCGAAGTAGGAAATGTGGAAGTCAATATACGTACAGTAGGGTTACTCAAACAATATGGTGAAATAGATATGATGTGGAGATGCCGGCGTTGGACTGGGGTGAGCACAGTAAGAAGTCTTACAACACCAGGTTAAAGTCCAACAGGTTTGTTTCAAACACGAGCTTTCGGAGCGCAGCTCCTTCCTCAGGTGAATGGCGAGGTATGTTCCAGAAACATTTATATAGACAAAGTCAGAGATGCTGGACAATGCTTGGAATGCGAGCATTTGCAGGTAATCAAATCATTACAGATCCAGGGAGACCATGCAGACACTGCGACAATGAATGAACGGACACCGTGCGACAATCACCAGGCAGGAATGTTCCCTTCCGGTTGGGGAACACTTCAGCACTCAAGGGCATTCAACCTCTGATCTCCGGGTAAGCGTTCTCCAAGGCGGTCTTCAGGACACGCGACAACGCAGAATTGCCGAGCAAAAACTTATAGCTAAGTTCCGCACGCATGAGTGCGGCCTCAACAGGGATCTTGGATTCATGTCGCATTACATCCACCCCCCCACCATCTGGCCTGGACTTGCAAAATCCCACCAACTGTTCTGGCTTGAGACAATTCACACCTCTTTAACCTGTGATTATCCCTCTCCCTGGATCTGTAATGATTTGATTACCTGCACCACCTTGAACTGAATCAAGCTGAGACTACCACATGAGGAGGTAGAGTTGACCTTGTGAAGAGCCTCCCACCATAGCCCCTGCACCCCCACATCCAAAGCTGGACCCAGTCTACCCTCCCACTTCTTTTTCACCTCATCCAATGGAGCCTGCTCTGCCAACAGGATCTAGCCATAAATGTCCAAAATCCTCCCCTCACCCGCATTGACCTGAGATAAGATCCTATTCAAGAGTGAGGGTGAAGGTGCCAAGGGAAATGAAGGAAACTCCTGACACAGGAAATCACGAACCTGAAAATACCTAAATAATTTGATCTCCGGGAGTTGGAATTTGTCCAACTGCTCCTCAAAACTGGCAAACCTACCCTCCACAAACAGGTCCCCAGACCCCAATGTCGAATCTAAATCTGCTGGCACAAAGAGATGATTACTACAAATAGGGGCTAACAATGGCATGGAGCCGAGCTTAAAATGTTGTCGAAACTACCTCCAAATCCTCAGAGTGGACACCATTACCCGAAACGTAAGTGAGGCAGTTATCAAGGCCCCCAAGCTAGAACCACTACAAGGACTCACCTCCATCTGTCCCATTATAGGATTCAGTTCCTTGAGTCACCCCAATACTTTTTCAATATCAGCTGCACAGTACTAAAATCCTCGGGAGGATGGTCATTTTAACAGCCTGAACCCTGCCTGCCAAGGACAGGGTGAGGTGATCGCACTTGGCAAGTCAGATTTGACCCCATTGACCAGACTAGCATCATTTAATTTATGAAGCAAGGCCCAATCATGGGCCACCAGGATTCTCAGATAACAAAAGCTAGATCTGACTAGGCGAAAAGGCAACATTCCCAGATCGGCTCCCCTCACCGGAAAGCATTTGCTCTTGTCCAAATTCAGTTACACCCTAAGAAAGAGCCAAAGCTCTTAAGTAGCGTCACTATCTCATCCATGGCGGAGACTGGATCCATGACATAAAGAACCAGTTCATCTTCACACAAGGACACCCAATGCTCCCTCCTTCCTTGCTTTATATCCCCCTCCATTCAGTGGAAAATCTTAACACTATAGCCAGAGGTTCGATTGCCAAAGCAAACAGAAGCGGAGACAGTGGACAACCCTACCTCGTACCCCTGTTCAACTGAAAGTAACTCAAGCTCATTTGGTTTTTTAAAAATATTTTTTTTCTCCTTTTTCACATTTTCTCCCAAATTTACACCCAACAATAAACAATAATCCATAACGAATGGAATGTCAATCCCATATCAATAACAACGATCCCACCCTCCCACCAAACCCCCAAACATCAGCCAGCATATTAACATAAACAAATGATAAAAAGGAATCGGGAATCACTCATTGTCACCATTAACACATATACTCCCCCTCCCCTAGCCCAAGCTCGTTTGTATGAACACTTACAATGGGGGCCCTGTACAGAAGACAAATCCAAGAATATAAACTTTGGTTTATATCAGGGTGTCAGGCTGGCAGTGCCATTGCTGCCATGGTGCCCACGCCAGGCATTGTGCCCAGGAGTGCCCTGTCAACATGTGGTGGGATGAGGGGGTTTCAAGGATCCCCCAGCAGGTGAGTTGGGATGTTTGGGCGGGGGGGGGTAGGAGAGTCCTGTGGTTGCATTGGAGGCGTTTGAGGGATTCCGATCTCTTCCTGCATTGTGGTGCTCCACTTGCTGGGAATTACGATAAAGTGTGGCCTGGGGGGGGGGGGGGGGGGGGGGTGCTTCCCCGCTAAGGCACAAAAACAAGACAGAGTGCTGTTAGATAGCGGGGTCATTCCCAGCAATGACCCCGCTAATCCTGCCCAGAACGGACTCTATTTTAATTTGGTTAGATCGCGCTCAATATCTTTACTCTTGTACTGTATGCCCCTATTAATAAAGCCTGGAAGACTCTATGCTCTAACAACAGCGTTCTCACACTGTCTGGCCACCTTCAATAATTTATGCACACATACACCTTGTTCCCTCTGCTCCTGCAACCTCTTTAGAATTGTACCCTTTATTTTATGTTGAGTCTCCGTGATCTCCCTACCAAAATGAATCACTTCACATTTCTCCGCATCAAACTTATCTGCCATCTGTATACCTTTTACACCAATTAGTCTTTGAAATTTTTGAAGTTCTACATTGCTCTTCCCACAGTTCGCAACAATTTCAAGTTTTGTCCCATCTGCAAACTTTGAAATTGTCCCCTGTACGCCAAGCTCCAAGACATTCATATATATCATGAAAAGCAAGGTCCCCAAAACTGACCCCTGGGGTCCTCCATTACAAACCTTCCTCCAGCTCGAAAACATCCATTAGCCACTGCTCTCTGGTTCCTGCCACACATCCAATTCCATATGGTGGTAGCACAGTGGTTAGCACTGTTGCTTCACAGCGCATGGGACCCGGGTTCGATTCCTGGCTTGGGTCACTGTCTGTGTGTAATTTACACGTTGTCCCATGTGTCTGCGTGGGTTTCCTCCCGCAAGTCTCGAAAAGATGTGCTTGTTCGGTGAATTGGACATTCTGAATTCTCCCTCAGTGCACCCGAACAAGCACCGGAGTGTGGCGGCTAGAGGATTTTCACAGTAACTTAATTAGTGTTAATGTAAGCCTTCTTGTGACACTAATAAAGAATATTATTATTGTCTATGTTACTGCCGTCCCTCTCACTCCATGAGCATAAAATTGCTCACAGGTCTCTTGTGTGGCACTGCATCAAATGCCTTTTGGCAGTCCATGTACATTATATCAATCGCATTGCTCTCATCAGCCCTCTCTCTGTTATCTCTTCAAAGAAATTCAGCATTAGTTAAATACAATTTTCCCTTAATAAATACATGCTGGCTTTCCTTAATTAACCCACATTTATTCATGTGACTATTTATTTTATTCCAGATTATTATTTCTAAATGTTTCCATCACTGGAGTTAAGGCCAGCAACTACAGGCCAGTCAGTCATCAGTACTGTCAGTATCCATGTATAGTCAGTTTGTTAATGTTTGATGTTATCTGATATTTTTAGACCACCCCAATTTCATCAGTGTGAAGACTATATTGTACCCAGGTGGCAAAAAAAATGTGTGATCCACAGCTGTGTTTTTTCTTGTGCTTCAATAAATTCACAACAAGTCACAAAATCCCTGGTTAGTACAAATCAGAATGGAGGAAAATATTTGGGATTTCACATTCTGGTGGAACACACCAAGGCTTTTGTATCTGATCATGACAATCTTGAGCATCCATTTGTTCTATAATGTTTCAAGCATTTATTCCAATTCTGTCGAACTGTGCCAGATTATGTGTGTTTCTGAACTGTAGTTGGATTTAAACATCAATGTATATCTAATGTGCTTTTTCACACAAAGGGTTATTAGAATTTTGAATACATCACTGCAAATGGCCACTGCAGTTAGAAAACAATTTCTTTATGAAAAAAGATTAAATAAAGATTTAAAAAAAAAAAGAATATAAAATGATACAAACAAACAAAGGGGGAACTGAAGTTAGTGAATAGCTGCAATAGTGGCTTCCCTCTGCTGTCATCTCTATGATGTTGTATGTTCTTAAATCAATTAATTTTTATCCTGAAGGAAAATTCTGACTTGGGACAGTTGAGAAAGTGTGTCACCTGGACACTATGTTCCATAAAGAA
Organism: Scyliorhinus canicula; assembly: GCF_902713615.1. Taxonomy (NCBI): domain Eukaryota; kingdom Metazoa; phylum Chordata; class Chondrichthyes; order Carcharhiniformes; family Scyliorhinidae; genus Scyliorhinus; species Scyliorhinus canicula. The sequence continues at coordinate 61,614,653 of NC_052148.1, forward strand.
GTTGCATCCCTTAGGCTAGGGTCATCAGGTTTGGTGCATGGTAAGGGGTAGGAGTGTGTGTTTGAGTGAGGCAGGTCTGGAGATTGAGAAAGTAGAAGTGTAGGAGCCTGAGCCCTGGCAATTATCCCAACAGGTTTGAGGTGCTTACAGCTGGTATGGATGAGAGCGGTAGCTAAAGGTTGAATGAGTGAATTAACCATGGCACCATGATGCAGGGAGCCATTCAAGTGAGGGGAGTAAATAGAAAGTAGTGCTACTAGGGGGATTGGCTGAGAGCAGGAGCCCAGAAGGCTGTGTTGTCTACCTGGTTTCCAGGATTTGGGACATCTGCTCAGAGCTGGATAGGAACTTGCAGTTGGAGGGGAAGAATCTAGTTGTTGTGACAAGGAAAGAGGGATTATGAGCATTTAGGGGCCAAATTAAAAGGCAGAACCTTATCTCTGGATTACTACTGAGTGATGAGCAATTTGGCAGAAAATTAATCGAATTAGAGAATTATGTGTGGCTTAAAATTGGTGTGGGAGGGGCAGCATGGTGGCGCAGTTGGTTAGCCCTGTTGCCTCATGGCGCCGAGGTCCCAGGTTCGATCCCGGCTCTGGGTCACTGTCCGTGTGGAGTTTGCACATTCTCTTCGTGTTTGCGTGGGTTTCGCCCCCACAACCCAAAAATGTGCATGGTAGGTAGATTGGCCATGCTAAATTGCCCCTTAATTGGAAAAAATAATTGGGTACTCTAAATTTTTTTTTTTTAAATTGGTGTGGAAGAAATGAGTTTTGATTCATGCGGCACAAGTACTGGGGAAAGTGGGAGCTGCACTGTTGGAATGATGTTCACAGGAAATGTGCTGGGACTAGTGTTCTGGTAAGTTGTATAATTAGGACAGTAGAGAGAGCTTTAAACTAAATGGTAGGAACAGGGATCGTGTGAGGGAAGATGTGATAAATTAAGTGGAAGGACAAGGCAATAGAACAAGGTAGTGATATAAGTAATGAAAACTGGAGTGTGGCAGGGAGGGTCAGAGCATACAAACCTAAAAGTGCACCAGGAGATAAGGTCAGAGTTTGCAAGAATGGTAAAAAGACAAGATAAACGTGCCCCGCATTCATAACAAAATGGATAAACAAAGATAAATAAATATGAATGGCCTAATGGCCATTTCAAAGTCATGGTTGCAAGGTGCCCAAGGCCAAGGCCTAAATATTCAAAGGTATTTGCTATTTCAGAAGGACAGGAAGCGAGGAAACTGTGGTGGCATAGCTTTGTTAATTAAGAATGACATATTACAGCAGTGAGAGATGACCTTAGTCATAAGATTAAGGTGTCGAATCAATTTGGGTGGAGATGAGAAATAGCAATTATAAGTAGTAACTTGTCCACAGAATTTTGCATTCAGTTTGAGAGTGAAGAGTGTGGGCCTAAGACCAAATAACAGCAATTATAAGGACATGAACACAGAGTTGGCTAAAGTGAACTGGGAAAACAGGATCAAAAGCAGGAAAGCAGAGAAACAATGGTAGACAGTTAGACATATTTCATAACTCTCAGCAAAGATAAATTCCATTGAGAAAGAAACATTCTGAGAAGGATGCATCTAGTCTCTAAATAAGAAATTTAAGGATTGCATAAAATTGAAAGAAAAGTGTAACACTGTGAAGATTGTTGGTGCGTCAGACAATTGGGCTGATTTTAGAAACCAGAAAAGAATATCTTAAAAAAAATGGGTGGGAAATTAGAGTATGAAAGAAAGCTAGCTCAAAATATAAAAATAAGTAGTAAGCGTTTCTCCAAGTATTTAAAAAGGAAAAGAGTAGCTAAAATGAGCATTAGAGGGTGAGACGGGGGAGGGGGGGATCAATACTGGGAAACAAGGAAATGATGGAAGCGTTGGAATAGATATTTTGCGTCTGACTTCACTGTAGAAGACCCAAAGAAAATCCCAAGAATACTTGAAAATCAAGAGGTAAAAGGGAGGGACGAACCTAAAGCAATCAAGATCACTAAGCAAGGGCACTGGAACACTACACAAACTAAAAGTTGATAAGTTCCCTGGAGCTGATATCTTATACCCTGAGGCCTGAAAAGATGTGGCAGCAGAGATATTAGATGTATTGGTTGTGATTTTCCAAAATACCCCAGGGGTTTGGAAAATTGCTAATGTAACTCCTATAAGAAAGAAGGGAAACAGAAAGCAAGAAGCCACAGGCCAGTTAACGTAACATCTGTCATGGGAAAGTGCTAGAATCCCCCATTATTAAGGCGATAATAGCCTGACATTTAGAAAATCCTGGGCCAACTCTCCAGATTGTCAGAAACTGGAAAGACTGAGATGTAGGAACAAAGAAACAGGAGTAGGCCATTCAGCCCATTGCACCTGCTTCACCATTCAATACGACCATGCCTGATCGGACACTTCAATGCCTTTTGCACCCAGTATCCCCATAACCCTTTATTTTATTGTTAATCAGGAATAGAATGAGAGGTCACGGTCTTAGGGTAAGAGGTAGCAAATTTAAAACAGAGTTGAGGAGAAACTATTTCTCCCAAAGGGTTGTGAATCTGTGGAATTTGCTACCCCAGAGTGCGATGGATGCTGGGACAGAGAGTAAATTTAGGGAGGAGATAGACAGATTTTAAGTTGGGAATGGGTTCAAGGGTTATAGGGAACGGACCGGACAGTGGAGTTCAGGCCAGTATGAGATCAGCCATGATCGAATAGCGGAGCAGACTCAGTGGAGCAAATTGCATAATTCTGCTCCTGTATCTTCTGAAGTTATGAACTAACAATTTCTGCCTTAAACATACACAACGACTGAGCTTCCACAGCTCTCTGGGATAGAGAATTTCACCGACCTCCCAGCCCCTCTGCTGCTCCTACCTCCACCTGCGGTACGGCAGTGTTGTGCGCACCAGTGAGTGTACCAGAAGCCTCATCACTAAAGAGCCCAACCGAGGAAAGATTCACAACCCCCTGTTTGCCCTCTCTAAATGCATTACCTAACACTTAGAGGTTAACACTAGGGGCTTTTCACAGTTACTTCATTGAAGCCTACTTGTGACAATAAGCGATTATTATTAGTGTCATAGATGTTAACAGCATGAAAACAGACCCTTTGGCCCAGCTTGTTCATGCCGCCCAGTTCTAAGCTAGTCCCACTTGCCCGCATTTGGCCCATATCCCTCTATACCCACCATGCCCATGTAATTGTCTGTCTATTTTTAAAGGGAAAAATTGTACCCACCTCTACCACTGCCTCTGGCAGCTCATTCCAGATGCTCACCACCCTCTGTGTGAAGAAATTCCCCCTCTGGTCTCTTTTGTATCTCTCCCCTCTCACCTTAAACCTCTGCTCTCTAGTTCTAGACTCTTCTACCTTTAGGAAAAGATGTTGACTATCTACCGTATCAATGCCCCACATTATTTTATAAACCTCTATAAGATGACCCCTAAGCCTCCTACGCTCCAGGTAAAAAAGTCCCAGCCAATCCAGCCTCTCCTTATAGCTCAGACCATTAACTCCTGGTAGCATCCTCGTAAATCTCTTCGGCACTCTTTCTAGTTTAACAATATCCTTCCTATAATAGGGTGACCAGAACTGGGTGCATTATTCCATGTATGGTCTGACTAATGTTTTGTACAACTTCAACAAGACGTCCCAACTCCTGTATTCAATATTCTGACCAATAAAACCTAGTAAGCTCAATGCCTTCTTTACCGTCGTGTCCATTTGCGACTCCACCTTCAAGGAGCTATGAACCTGTACCCCTAGATCTCTTTGCTCTGTAACTCTCCCCAACAAATGACCATTAACTGAGTAGGTCCTGCCCTGATTTGTTCTACCAAAATGCATCACCTCACATTTATCCAAATTAATTTCCATCTGCCATTCATCGGCCCACTGGCCCAATTGGTCAAGATCCTGTTGCAATCTTCACTATCCACTATGCCACCAACCTTGGTGTCATCTTCGAACTTACTAACCATGCCTCCTACATCATCATCAAAATCATTAATATATATATAACAAATAACAGTGGACCCAGAATCGATCCCTGAGGCACACCGCTGGTCCCAGACCTCTAGTTTGAAAAAAAACCCTCCACAACCACCCTTTGGCTTCGGTCACCAAGCCAATTTTGTATCTAATTGGCTACCTCACCATGGATTCCGTGAGTTTTAACCTTTTGCAACAACCTACCATGCGGTACCTTGTCAAAGGCCTTGCTAAATTCTATGTAGACAACGTCGACTGCATTGCCCTCATCTACCTCCTTGATTACCCCTTCAAAAAAACTCAATCAAATTAGTGATACATGACTTTAACCATACAAAGTCATGCTGACTTTCCGTAATTAGCCCTTGCCTGTCTAAATGCCTGTAGATCCTGTCCGTCAGAATACCTTCTAACAATTTACCCACTACAGAAGTAAGGTGCCACCGGTCTGTAGTCCCCAGGCCTATCCCTACAGCCCTTCTTAAACAAGGGCACAACATTTGCGACCCTCCAATCTCCAGGCACCTCTCCTGTGTCTGTCGATGATTCAAATATCTCAGCTAGGGGGCCAGCAATTTCCTCCCTAGCCTCCCACAACGTCCTGGGATATGTTTCATCAGGTCCCGGGGATTTATCTATCTTGATACGCTTTAATACTTCCAGCACCTCCTTCTCTGTAATATGTACACTCATCAAGACATCACTTTTTATTTCTCCAATTTCCCCAACATTCGTGCCTTTCTCATCTGTAAATACTGATGAGAAATATTAATTTAGGACCTCTCCCATCTCTTGTGGATCTACACATACATGACCCTGTTTATCCTTAAGAGACCCTACCCTCTCCCTAGTCACACTTTTACCCTTTATGGATCTGTAAAAGCTCTTTGGATTTTCTTTTATCTTATCTGCCAAGACAATCTCATGCCTCGTTTTTGCCCTCCTGATTTCTGTCTTAACTCTACTTCGACAAGTCCTATACTCTTCAAGGGATCCACTTGATCCCAGCTGAATATTCATGTCATATGCCTCCTTCTTCCTTTTGACCATGGCCTTAATATCCCGAGACACCCAGGCTTCCCTCCTTCTACGAGCCTTACCCTTCACTCTTGAGAGGAATGTGCTCACCTTGAACCCTCATTAACTCCTTTTTGAAAGACTCCCAATTACCAGCTGTCCCCTTGCCTGCAAATGGCTACCCCCAATTAACTTTTGAAAGTTCCCGCCTAATACCCACGAAATTGGCCTTGCCTCAATTCAAAATGTTACTTTTTGGGCCAGAACTATCATTCTCCATAGCTATCATAAAACTAATGGAAATATGGTCACTGGTCCCAAAGTGATCCCTCACTAACACTTCCGTCATCTGCCCTTCCGTATTCCCCAAGCGGAGGTCAGGTTTCGCCCCCCCCCCCTCCCTGGTCGGGCCATCCGCATATTGAATGAGGAATTCTTCCTGAATACACTCGACAAAGTTCTCTCCATTCAAACCCCTAGTGCTGTGGCTGTCCCAGTTAATGTTGGAAAAGTTAAAGTCCCCAACTATTACCACCCTAATTTTCCAGCAGCTATCTGTAATCTCTTTCGATATTTGCTCCTCAATATCCCGCTGACTATTACGGGGCCTATAGTACAGTCCTATCAAAGTGATCTCACCCGTCTTATTTTTTAGTTCTGCCCATATAGACTCAGTGGGCAAACTCTCGGATATATCCTCTCTCTCTATTGCTGTGATACTGTCCCTAATCAAAAACGCAACTCCCCCTTCCTCTTTCACCTCCTGTTCTATTTTTCCTTCTGTATCCCGGAACATTGAGCTGTGAGTCCTGCCCCTCCTTTCGCCAAGTTTCAGAAATAGCTATAATATCCCAGTCCCATGTACCTATCCATGCTCTGAGTTCACCTGCCTTGCTTGTTAGGCCTCTTGCATTGAAATAAACGCAGTTCAATCCGATTTTCTGCCTTCCACTTTTTTCCTCACTGACCTTTGTTTCTATCCTCTCTTTACTACCCTCCGACTTCCTGCATTGGTTCCCATCCCCCTGCCACATTAGTTTAAACCCTCCCCAACAGCGCTAGCAAACAACCCCCCTCGGACATTGGTTCCAGTCCTGCCCACTTCTCTGGATTGAATTCCAAATGCCACTCTTCCACCCACTCAAAACCATTGATATCATTCTGGAGACAATAGCTATCCTCTTCACTATCAACTACATGGGCAATTTTTGTGTCATCCACAAATTTCCCATTCATGCCATCAACATTTGAGTCCAAATCATAAATATATGCAACAAACAGCAAGGGCCCCAACACTGAACACCGCTGGAAATAACTTTCCATTCACAAAAGCATCCATCGACCATTACCCTTTGTTTCCATTTGTTTCCTGTCACTGAGCTAATTTTGGATCAAGCTCACCACCTTTCCCTGTGTCCCTTGGGACCTCACTTCCCAATTAGACTTTGCATTCCGTGACTGTAAACAAGTCGCAAGGCCTGTCACTTGACAAAATTCATATTTGTGTTCTTGGATCTGTTTTTGCAGAGACAGCTTTGTGTCGCTTGTGTCAGTGTGGAAAGATTTCATTCTGTTAATCTTTGGTCAAAGAAGAATTAGAAATCCTGAACTTGCAGAAGTACTGATGCAATAAGGATGCTAATTTGACCACAAATGTTTTGCGGCTCTGCTAGTTCTAAATCTAAGTTGATGAAAAATAAATTATGGGTGGAAATCTTTCCAACAGCATTTTTAATGATTTGTTTGGTTTAATCAGCAAACTGTCTCAGACAGTTGTTTACAAAGGGCAATTCTGTTTTAAAATGTTTACACAGGCCTCATCATTGAGATGACCTACCATTGCTGGCATCACATCTGTTCTCGCAACGGCTGCCAGCTTCTGCCCACTAACTGGTAGTTACGCCCCTTGAGTTGCCCATTTTGGTAATTGAATGCATGTGTTGTTTCTCTGAGAGATATCCAGCTCATCCCTGCCCTCCCTCCTGCGATGACCCAGCTGCAGGGCATTCCAGCAGAATGACTTGTGTGGGAATTGACTGTTGATTGCCACTGAGGAATAAAAGTCACACTTTCGTACATACATAGAAACATACATAGAAAATAGAAGCAGGAGGATGCCATTCGGCCCTTTGAGTCTGCTCCACCATTCCATTTGATCATGGTTGGTCATCAAGTTCAATAGCCTGATCCCACCTTTCCTCCCCCCCGCCAATATCCCTTGATCCATTTAGCCCCAAGAGCTATATTTATTTTGCTTTTGAAATCATACAACATTTTGGCCTCAACTACTTTCTGTGGCAGTGAATTCCACAGATTCACCACTCTCTGGGTGAAAAAAATTCTCCTCACCTCAGTCCTAAAGGTTTTACCCTTTATCCTCAAACTGTGACTCCTAGTCTGGACTCTCCCACCATCAGGAACATTCTTTCTCAATCTACCCTGTCTAATCCTCTTAGAATTTTATTAGTTTCTATGAGATCCCCTCTCACTCTTCTAAACTCTTCTAACCAATTTAGTCTCTCCTCATATGAGATGGGCAGCACGGTAGCACAACAGGATAGCACTGTGGCTTCACAGCGACAGGGTCCCAGGTTCGATTCCCCGCTGGGTGGGTTTCCTCCGGGTGCTCCTGTTTCCTCCCACAGTCCAAAGACGTGCAGGTTAGGTGGATTGGTCATGATAAATTGCCCTTAGTGACCAAAGGGTTAGATGGGGTTATTGGGTTACGGGGATAGGGTGGAAGTGAGGGCTTAAGTGGGTCAGTGCAGACTCGATGTGCCAAATGGCCTCCTTCTGCACTGTATGTTCTATGAGAGTCCCATCACCCCAGGAATCAGCCTGGTAAACCTTCGCTGCACTCACTCTATAGCAAAAACATCCTTCCTCAGATAAGGATACCAAAACTGCACACAATTCTCCAAGTGTGGCCACACCAATGCCCTATACAATTGCAGTAAAACATCCCTATTTCTATACTCAAATTCTTTTGCTGTGAAGGCCAACATACCATTTGCCGCCTTTACTGCCTGCTGCAGCTGCACACTCACTTTCAGCGATTGATGTATGGGGACACCAGCACACATGAAATTTAAGGTCACAATGGTTTTGGTAGTTGAGAGAAACTGGTGTATGGATTTCTTTTTTTAAATTAAGGAGCAGTTTAGCGTGGCCAATTCACCTACCCTGCACATCTTTGGGTTGTGAGGGTGAGACCCACGCAGACACAGGGAGAATGTGCAAACTCTACATGGACAGTTACCCGGGCCGGGATCGAACCCGGGTCCTCAGCGCTATCAGGCACTGTGCAACCGTGCCGCCCCATGCAGATGCCTTACAGCCTGCAAATCTGTGCTCTATAATGAGATGTGCTGGTCTGGTTTCTGTATGTTATTCAGCATAACTTAATATGATTCACCTTTTTTTATAGCCTTTATGGGCTGCATGTTCTCTCGAAACATGTTTTGAAAGCAGGCTCTGTGGATCACCGATCTTTTCCCTGTGTAGCTGAGCAATGTCTTGCATTTACCCTGAGGTCATTTGAGTTTGGAAACTCCATTGTAGAAAGGATATACGAGCAATAGAAAAGGTGCAGTGCAGATTTGCAAAGTATTGTAGGTTTGACAGGGATTTGAGGTGGGAGGTTGACGGGTCCTCTTGTTTTGGAGACATGAGAAGTTGAGGCTTGTCTTCACTCGAATTATGAAGGCACATGACAGATGCGTTCAAGATTGTAACAGGATCAATGGTCATTATTTACACTGGCTGACAACATGATAATGAAAGTACACACATTTAAGACAAAGATAATTCTTAGCTAATGGTGGTTAGAATGTGGAATTCTCTGGTATGAACCATTGTTCAAGTAGTGACAAATGTTGTCAAATAGATGATTCCTTGGTGGTGGGGGGGGGGGGGGGGGAAGAATATTAAAGGGACAGAAGCATGAATAGGAGAGAGGATTTGGGCTAGGTGGCTTAAGTGGTGAAAAACATTTCCACAAACTTCATGAACCGGATGGGCCCTGTGCTGCAACATTCTGGGAAGTAGATGAACTGCAGAACATGTTCTTTAACCCTGCACCAATTTTAAACCACTGCCAGTAATGTAATGCCTGTTAAAATATTCAATGTCCACAGCTTCTGTAAACCAACAAAGTGGATACTATCATTTCAACAGAGTTATGATGATCAAGATGTTTCCTGCAGGATAATATCTGTGGCTGGTGTAGCTTTTCAATTTTGTGGGAGTTGTGGGAGCTTGAAGAAATTACTAAAATAAACACACAAACGTCAACAATATGTCAACCTTATTTATGATGGTTATCACAAATGTGGTCATGTTAATAGTTAGACAAATGATGGAAAAATTGGACATATGAAGAAACATTGGCGCATGTGACCTGTTTGAATTGTTTGAGAAATTTGTGTTGTCACCAAAGGCAAGGACTCCACATGTAGCTAGATAGACAGGATACAACAAGGTTTATTCTACTACTCCATAATGCAATAACTCATCACTCCACTCCCCTCAGGGTTCATTTCCCCCATCTGCTCCCAGGTTGGGGTTTCTATCCTGTGGGGGTTCCTCCATTTGGGAGGAAGCTCTGCCCCTTAATCTCCTGGGTAGTTCGCATTCCAAGGTGTAGGAGGGGAATCTGAAATAATGTAGGTTCTGACCCCTCAGGGGATCCTAACAGTTTGCAATAAAATGTGTAGTAAATCTCTAAACTTTGCAATAATTGTTTTGTTCAAATCATGTTTTTTTTAGAAGTTACATCAATAAAATTGGTAAGTCGCATTCAATAGGGTCCTCCTTTCCTTCCTGTATGATTGTCAGAAAAGTTTGCATTTACATAGCACTCTTCATATCGTCAGGATGCTCCAGAGTGCTTGACAGCCAAGAAAGTACTTTTGAAGTGCTGTCATTGATGTATTGTGGGAAACATTATGGCCGCTTTGTGCACAAATAAGGTCCAACAAATAACAATATAATAATATTGATCCTCGTGAGGTGTTGCGAGCTGGGTAGACATCAATAAAACAATATAATATAATGATAATGTTGGTTTTACCAGAATAGCACCAGGTAACTATCTCGGTATCATAACAGGATAGTGTATTGTTTTGAGAAGCAATAATCTTATTAGAATCTTGAGTATTCATATATACAGAAACCAGAGTTAGTAATGCACAAAATAGTTATTCTCATCAGCCTGTAAATGTTTATCATTTATTGACTATTAAGTTTTTTTCCATGGAGCTTTTTTTATTCACCGTTAGATTTAATATTGTTGAACTCTTTGAAGATGCAGTAAAATCTTCTGCTGTAAAAGGCTGGGCCTATGCCCAGGAGCCATGAGGTCATGTTGCAGTTGTACAAAACTCTAGTACGGCCGCATTTGGAGTATTGCGTACAGTTCTGGTCGCCTCATTATAGGAAGGGCGTGGAAGCTTTGGAACGGGTGCAGAGGAGATTTACCAGGATGTTGCCTGGTATGGAGGGAAAATCTTATGAGGAAAGGCTGATGGACTTGAGGTTGTTTTCGTTAGAGAGAAGAAGGTTAAGAGGTGACTTCATAGAGGCATACAAAATGATCAGAGGGTTAGATAGGGTGGACAGCGAGAGCCTTCTCCCGCGGATGTAGGTGGCTAGCACGAGGGGACATAGCCTTAAATTGAGGGGTAATAGATATAGGTCAGAGGTGGGTTTTTTACGCAAAGAGTGGTGAGGCCGTGGAATGCCCTACCTGCAACAGTAGTGAACTCGCCAACATTGAGGGCATTTAAAAGTTTATTGGATAAGCATATGGATGATAAGGGCATAGTGTAGGTTAAATGGCCTTTAGTTTTTTTCCATGTCGGTGCAACATCGAGGGCCGAAGGGCCTGTACTGCGCTGTATCGTTCTATGCGTTTGCGGTCATATGGCCTCCTGCACTGTAGGGATTCTATGGGCGTGGTCTTCCCAACAAGGAACAAAGTCCCCGAGCGAGTACGTTTAGCCACGTGTTTCCTTGCACTCGCACTGCTGAGAAACACATGGCTATTCAACGTGACTTGTGTTAGATAAAAGGCCTGAATGGGTAATGGGCGGCCGAGGCTGCACATAGACCCATTTTTTACAATAGGGAGCCCGATCGTGCATGTGCACAAAATGCCAGCTTGGCAACTTGACAGTGTCATCCTGTCAGTGCCCATGCCAGCTAGCAGTGCCACCTGGGCACTTTGGCAGTGCCAGGCTGGCACCTAGGTGGCACTGCCAGGATACCCAGGAGGCACCAGCAATACCAGGGCACCACTCTGCCCAAAGGGCATGCAGCTGGAGCCTCCGATCCCCTTGGAGACCCCCACGATTAAGTTCCATCTGGTCCCCGTTTGTGGGGACCAGTACCAAACGCGCTCGCCCGAGGTCTCTTGAGGCGAAGGGGTTGAATTGGCGGGATTCACCTCTCAACGTCTCATGAGATCACATTGAATCTCGCGAGGTGTTGCGAGCTGGGTAGACATCAGGAGCGTTGTCCCGGCTTTCAACGGCCACGCTGCGCCATGCGGTGAGCTGGTTCTCCGGTGCAGCGTGGCCGTAGGATCGCGCCCTGTGTATTCTTGATGTATTCAAAATATGCAAAAATGAAAGAATTTTAATTTGAAATTTCTTGAAAATGTCTTCAATTCATTGTTTACAGGATTCTTTTTCTGGATGTCAGTGAAGATAGGAGCCATGGCAGGGCAATGACCAGGGTAGGAAAAATTGCCCCAAGGTGTCCAAAGGTTAGGTGGAGTTACAGTGTTGGATCTGGGGAGTGGGACTATGTCGGGTGTTCTTTTGGAGGGTCGGTGCAAGCTTGATGGGCCGAATGGCCTCCTTCTGCACTGAAGGGATTCTATGATATGAAAAGGATTTTACTGGGGTCAAGAGTAAAAACAGTGGAGTGGACAGCTGCAGATGGGTAGAGCAAATGGAGGACCAACGGCTAACCAGTTGGAAGTTTATAATTTGGTTGTGACATAGAGAAGTTTCTGCATGTTAGGGGAGTGGAGGCTACAGAATGAAATGGTTAAAAAGTGTGACTCACTGAGCAACTCCACAGGAGAGCTACGAGCAGTTCAACAACTGAAATTTTAGACTAAATAAATAATTGAGGAAAAAATAACACATGGGCTTTATTTTGGAGTATCGACAAATGCAACATTAAAATACCTGCTACCTTTCTATCAACAGTGGGGCTATAGTGTTGGGGGAAGCGAAGATGTAAAAAATGCCAAAATTGGGATTTTAAACCAGTGTGAAAATGACCAATCTAATTAGAAACAATTCACGTTGGTTTTAACAGGAAAAATTAAACTATTTTTCGTATCGATACTCGAGAATAAAGCCATCACCGAGTTTTCACCTATCATTCAAGCCATTTTTTCTTTCTCCTTTGCTGCGTTTGTAGAGAAAAGAATCTAATCATTCAAGATATCAAACTTATGACTGAACTTGGTGGTGAGAACTTTGAATGACTTGGGATGCCTTGGGTGCTAGAAATTCTTCAAAAGTAAACGTAAAAGTTGCTGAAACATTTTATAATTTTCTTTCTTCCAGTTTTCACCTGGCTGCCACAAAGGGACAGGTGGAATGTTTGGGAGCGATGCTCACTCATGGTGTTGATCTAACTGTACCTGATGGTTCAGGTAAGAAATTTACTGCTGACCATATCTATTATTTACAGAAAATTTGTTACAAATCTTTCACTGAACAACATTTGAATCTCTTCAGCTTGGTTTCCAACTTGCCCACAGTCCCAAGGTGATGGCAGAAGCCACTACTGTACCTCCCTGTACCCTCTAATTTCTGACATGATATAATTTATCACGCTACCCTGTACTGCATGGGGTCGTCCTGGCATGGCTTTACTCCTACCTGCCTCAGTACAGCCAGCACCACTCCAGAAATGATTCTTCTTCCAACTACTATGAGGTCACCTCCTTCCTAATCTACGTTCTGCCTCTGACTGGCATCATCCACTGATTTTCCCGATATATTCTAATAATACTCAGATTTCCCACTCTACCACTTCCAGTTGAGCATCCATTAGACCAAAGCCACATAAAAATATGCGCAGTTCCCAAAGATTCCAACCAACTGCCTGCGAGGAGATGTTCAACATTATAAAGCCTTATGATGAAGTAAATAAGGCAGGTTAGAGGACGCAGATTGTTAACTAACTCCCTAATTTTCTTGTGCATGGTAGTATCTGTTACCTGGAGGAGTTATGAATACGAGTATGTATTCCCACTATTCTATGGTGATTATCTTACTCGATTATTTATTTTAAAACTACATAATTGTAAGTCTCAAAAATAAATCTCCATCAAAGCTCCATTCAGAGCATCTTGAAGAAATCTCAATTCAAATATTGTGACAAAATCTCTGCTTTACTAATCTTTTCTAGCCTGACTGTGCCTGAGCTGGGAACTTTAAATGACAAACTCAAGGCATCTGCCTGGAATTTTCCTGGTTACGCTGCCAGTCTAAAGGGTGAATATTCATAAGCAGTCAGGACCTTTTCTCAGCTCATACGTATTGAGCTGAATAATTGAAAGATTTGACGAGGATCTACACATGTTAATGTCTTCATCTTTCCGATGTTGATTAATGTGGTGGTTTCCACCATTCAGCATGTATGTTGAGAAGCTCAGTTGGCTAAACAGCTGGTTCGTGATGCAGAGCTTGGCCAGCAGCACAATCCCAAACCAAAGGACAATCCAAACAAAGATGAGGAGTAATTTCTTCAGCCAGAGGGTGGTGGATCTGTGGAACTCTTTGTTGCAGAAGGCTGTGGAGACCAAATAACTGAGTGTCTTTAAGACAGAGATAGATATGTTCTTGATTAATAAAGGGATCAGGGGTTATGGGGAGAATAATAATAATAATAATCGCTTATTGTCACAAGTAGACTTCAATGAAGTTACTGTGAGAAGTCCCGAGTCGCCACATTCCGGCGCCTGTTCGGGGGGGCTGATACGGGAATTGAACCCGCGCTGTTGGTCTTGTTCTGCATTACAAGTTAGCAGTGTTAGCCCACTGTGCTAAGGCAGGAGAATGGGGATGAGAAAAATATCAGCCATGATTTAATGGCTGAGCAGACGTGATGGGCCGAGTGGTCTAATTCTGCTCCTATGTCTTTTGGTCTTATGGTTGAATTCCCGTACCGGCTGAGGTTATTCATGAAAGCCCTGCCTTCTTAACCTTACCCCTCGCCTGAAGTGTGGTGATAATCAGGTTAAATCACCACCAGTCAGCTCTCTCCATCAAAGGGAAAAGCAGCCTATGGTCATCTGGGACTACGGCCACTTTACCTTACCTTAGTTTTCAGGCTCAGCAACTTTTCCTGTAATCTGAATAGTCATTGTCACTCAATGAATCAATCAGCTGCTACATTTCTTCCAAAGGACACTTCTTTCTTCTGCTACAATACTTATGATTCCATTGGTTTTACTGATATTCTTTGTGGGACGTTGCTGATTCAGAAAAAAGAAATGAATTGCATGGGTTATGTTTCTTGTCTGCCTATACAGTCTATTTTTAGCTATACATTTCTAACCACCTTCTCTACGAAGAACATTTCAGGCAACAAATCTAGCTTCACCTTGTGTGTATAAAACTGAGGAACTAATATTTAAGTAGCACTTTTCTATTCTGCAGTTTAAAAGGCAGTAGTTAATGCTCAAATTCTAACCCTTTCATCTCTGCTTGAATTGTAGGTTACAATGCTTTACACCTTGCTTCAAAAAATAGTCATCAAGAATGTGTGAAGAAGATCCTTCAGGTAGTGGTGACTTATACTCTTGCTTTATGGGATTTATATTTTAAATACTTGCTCTTATCTTCCAAGGGTACAGATTACAGAATACCAGCACCTACCTGGCAGAACAGTGTTACAAAATGCAATATAATATTGAATGGGAGATGGCTTATTTGTACATTGCTCATACATCAGCTGTTTTTATTGAATGATCTTTTAAAATTCTGGATATTCTTTTTGGAATATGGTCCAGCTCTGTTGGGGGAAGTTATGAATCTGTTCCAGTTTTAAGTTCCAATTGGCCAAGACATTTCCAATTATAGGAGGACTTCACAATTTTCCAGTATTGTCACACTCATCAGAGAACCTTCCACTCACTGATATTGAGAGATTCATCATGTGGCCCTTTGCAAATGCTGATGCAACACAAGTTCTTAGCCTTACTCGTGTTCAAATTACAACACTCCAATGATTGATCTTTTTTTAAAATTTAGAATACCCAATTAATTTTTTCCAATTAAGGGTCAATTTAGCATGGCCAATTCACCTACCCTGCACATCTTTGGGTTGTGGGGGCAAAACCCACGCAAACGGGGAAAATGTACAAACTCCACACGGACAGTGACCCAGAGCCAGGATCGAACCTGGGTCCTCGGCGCCTTGAGGCAGCAGGGCTAACCCACTAACCATGCTGCCCCCAATGAGTGATCTTTTTGAGGGAGAACTATAAGGTTATATTTCTGTCCATGTCCTCTTTCTCCCTTTCTCTCTTTCTTTGACTCCCTATTTCCTAATTGCTCCTATTTCCTTTACTCTCACTTTCCCACTGCTGCCCCCCTTCCCTCTTTTTTCTGCCTACCTATTTCCTCACACTCTTAGCCTGGCTGCATAGAATAGAATCTTAGAGTGCAGTGCAGAAGGAGGCCACTTGGCTCATCCAAGTCTGCACCAACTATCTGAAAGATCACCGCACCCAGGCACACTCCCCTGATTTATCTCTGTAACCCCACCTAATCTGAACATCCTTGGGTACTATGGGGTGCAAACCCCCCTCCCCCCAACCCCAACACTTCTCTCTTTCTCACCCACCATCTTGCTTTGTCTTCAACTCTCTTGCTTTTTATTTCTTCTCTGCTCTCATTCACCCTTGTTTGCCCTTCTTACTTCCCCCTCTTTTCATCTCCCCTTCTGTTATTGTTCCCATTTTGGCTCTGAAAAACAATCTTTTTTTCTCTTTTCAGTTTCTGCTTTATACACCAATCTACTTTAATTCACTTGCTTTCATTCCTGTATTATGGCTTACTTATCATTCCTATTTGTTTTGTAACGTTCTGCTTTTCCCCCTCTGACCCATCCTTTCTATTAAGGCAAGCTTGTTGGATGAGTCTGGAAGAAAAGAAGACCAGCGGGGATGGAGACAGGGCTTAGCATCTGTGGTTTTAAGCAGAAAAACAGTAATTGGAATCAAAATACAATTGGTCTGTTTAAAAATGCGCCCTACTCAAAGTAGAGTTGCCTTTGTTTTAATATAGTTGATGTAAATAAAATTAAATGTAACTATTGAAAATAGTAACTAGTTGAAACTGCCAATGCCAGTGTTTAACATGGAGAAAAAAGGATACAAAAAGGATAAAACTATTTCTTTGAAAAAATTTGGACTGTTTAATACCTATTGTCAAACCAGATTCTGTAACATTGCAAGTGGGGAGGACTCGTTAATCAATCCAACTCTGATTGATTGGTATTGAGGTCGGTGGTGGAGCTCTGTGCATGCTGTTCAAACTCCAATAGAGTGTGATTTACATTGGTCTATAAACCAGAAAAGCAGGGAACACAGGTAGCTCTTTAATCAGTAACAAAAGAAAAGTGCCAGTGTAAGGAAAATGCCTGTGAACTTTATGAAAGCTAGAAGGGAGCTACTCTATTGTCCGAATTTCAACAGCAAATGCCACACGGGACAATGAATGATTGAATTTGGCCTGGTATTTGCAATTTGAGGATTGTTTAGAGTTGGTATGAGGGAAGACCAGGTTTAACTTGAGCTGTAGATGTGCAATATGACAGCTATTAAGAAGAAACATGAAATGACAGAAATTACATGGGAAAGTCTCCATCTTTCATCCAGAAAGAAACATGGTTGGTGTATTTGTCTCATCACGCAATGCCTCTTTCTCTTTCTTGTCACATTTTAGCTGAAAGTCCACCCTCCAATTTTTCTGTAGTTTGTGTTTTGAAGCTGTAAAACAGTAACAGTTCTGCCATAGCTTTTGATTAGGTGTACTCCAATATCATGATACAAAATGATCAAAATTGAAAACGTTTTGCCTTCATACTTTGTAGAATTAGATTGATGTATCACTGAGTCTCTTTAATATAAACTTAATTTTCCTACTTTTGGAACCATCATTCAAAATTTACAGATAATCTCATACATTTGACTTGTAGCTGACTTGCCATTTAAAGTATGATAGCTTTGAGAGATTACGGGCGCGATTCTCCGGACTCACGACGGTTCGGAGAATAGCGGGCGTCGCAAATTTTTACGGCGACGCTGTTCCGACGCCCTCCCGCTATTCTTCGAACCCCGCAAAATCTCGGAGTCGCCATTCCCGACAAACGCCTCTTTCCCGCCCCCGACACAACCAGATTCGCCACTAATAGCCCCCCCCCCGCTATTCACCGGCCCGGATGGGCCGAAGTCCCGACATCATCGCGCCCTGTTTGCACGGCGTGAAACACACCTGCTATTTAAGTTCGTCAACCAGTCGGGCTGGCTGACGACAGCTTGGAGGAGGTGAGCGCACCGCTCAGCGCACTGCTCAGCGCACCGCTCAGCGCACCGCTCGAGTCTGGCCACAACGGAGAAGGCATCCCTGGGAACGGGAGGGGGGGTCCAGAGCGGGGTCAGTGGGGGAGACGGAGGGGGCAGTGGGGGAGACGGGGGGGCAGTGGGGGGGGGGGGGGGGGGAGTGGGGGGGACAGGGGGGCAGTGGGGGGAGTGGGGGAGACGGGGGGGAGTGGGGGAGATGGGGGGGCAGTGGGAGTGGGGGGGGGGGTAAGGTAGAGAGTGAGCGAGTGAGCCGTCCAACCCCGTAACAAAATGTCTGCCACCATGCCATGGCGTGCCGGTCACGAGGACACGGCCGCTGGTTCCCCTGTGGCTTACGGCCACAGGCCACTGACGCACCCATGAGGAGGACATAGTTTACTGGCTGTTGGATGCAGAAAGTGACCAGGGGTTAGGCTGCCCGCGTGTCAGCAGCGCGACCAGGCCACCGGGACACACAGGTATCCCGTGGCAGGCAGCTGCCGAGGTGTTGACTAACCTCCGTCTAACATGTCCCGTTTCTCTGCCCCCAGCACCCTTCTGTAGGTTAGCACAATGTATGTGAACAGAATGCCTATGTTCTGCGCAGTGGTTGGGGCCGCTGTACTGCATTTGGAGATGCAGCAGCATCCACAGCCACAACCCGCAGTGGATGTAGGGCCAGCTGCAGCAGCAGAGGGAAGGGCCGAGGAGTTGCCAGTCGTCGAGCAGCATGGGGAGGAGGAGGATGAAGAGGAAGAGGAGAGAGTGAGGGTGCAGCCACGGCGCCAGAGGCGACGACCAAAGCCGAGGGTGTACCGTGTCCGGGTCTCTTTCCTAACAATGACGGACATCATCTGCAGGAGGAGACTCCGGCTGAGTAGGCAGACGGTGATACATATCTGCGAACTCCTGTCGCACCTCGCCCCACGTGGAACGGAGGGAGGACACGCGATCCCGGTTGCCATCAAGGTGCCGGTTGCTCTTAACTTCTATGCTACCGGCTCCTTCCAGTCTCCGAGCGGGGATGTCTCCGGGATCTCCCAGTCATCGGTCCACAGGTGTATCCGGGATGTGACCGACGCCCTCTATGCCATCGCGGACCGCTACATCACCTTTCCCGAGGACCAAGCAAGTCAAGACTCACGAGCTCATGGATTTGCCAGCGTGGCCGGGATACCGAGGGTGCAGGGGGCAATCGATTGTGTTCACGTCCCCATGCGCCCGCCTGCAGGGGACAGGGATGTGTTCACAAACAGAAGGGGGTCATACTCCATGAATATCCAGGTGGTATGCGACCCCCACATGAGGATCATGAACGTCTCTGCAAGGTTCCCAGGGAGTGTGCATGACTCCTACATACTGGCGCAGTCGTTCATCCCTGCGATGTTTGAGGGACGTCCCCCCCCGGCTGAGGGGCTGGTTGCTAGGCGACAGGGGTTATCCGCTGAGGTCTTGGCTGATGACGCCTATACGGAGGCCTCAGACCAATGCGGAAACACGATACAACGAGGCCCATGCAGCAACCAGGGGTGTGGTGGAGCGCTGCCTTGGCCTCCTGAAGATGAGATTCAGGTGCCTGGACCGCTCCGGAGGGGCCCTGCAGTACCAGCCCGACAGGGTCGCTCGCATTGTTGTGGTCTGCTGTGCGCTGCACAACATCGCGATGCAGAGGGGAGATGACCTGCTGCAGGAGGCGGAGGGAGAACCCAGTGGCAGTGGTGCCAGCACAGAGGAGGAGGAGGAGAGGGAGGAGGAGGAGGCTGGTGGAGTGGCGGGCGCAGCACGCAGACACGACCCAGGTGCTGGTGATATCCAGGAGGCGGCACGACAGACCCGGCGAGGACGGCGGGCACGCGACGCTTTGGTGGCAGCACGGTTCACGCATCGCATGTGACGTCCCCGCTGAACACCAAACCACCACCTGCATCGCTAGTCGTGCAGAGGGTCAACACACAACTGCCACCACCACAACCCCCCCCACCCCCTCTCAATGTACTCTGCTCCACTTCGACATCACCCTTACCACTGGGTCCAGACGGTATGGCACAACATTGATGGCTGTGTCAGCGGGTGTGATCAGTGCCATGTGGAATGATGACAGCTCGCTCTGCGATGAGCTGTGAGCTCAGAATCGTTAGAGAGAGTCTGACCCATGGCAATAGCTGAACCATCCACCTTGGTGGCCGCTGAGATCGTCACTGACACTCCATCACGTGCCCGCGTGGGCTAGCTGTGGGAGGGGTTGGGGGGGGGGGGGGGTAGGGGCAGGGACTGCACACCCGGCACCGAAGCTTCACCACTCGTCAACCCCAGCGACACTCGGTCACCATCACAAATTCTGTGGCTGTGGAACAATCACACGGTATTACAAGTAAGGTGGAACAGTGCGTTTAATGTTAACAATTATTTACAGGTGCCCTAGCCCCTACAACTAAACTGTGCCCTTCACCCGTGCCAACTTACTCAGTGTCTATCTTAGTTGCCTTACGGGCCCTACCACTACGTCTAAGTGACTCCCCAGATGATACAGCAGGAGTGGATGAGGATTGCTGCGAATCGCCCCCCTCGACTCGTTTCTCCTTGGCTAAGCGTTTCCTGGGGCGACCCGGCTTTAATGGGCCAGGCTGCTCTATGGGCGTCTCGGGTGACATTGTGCCACCCTGCTCTGCCTGCTGCCCACCCGATGCACCAGGGATGGGACGGGGGGAGGCCGAGAATTCCGGGACGTCCCGTGATGGACTTAATGGGACGGGTCCCGAAACCTCCTCCTCCCTCGGAGAGCCCGGTGGCCCCCGGGCCTCACTTTGGGACAGAGGTGCGAGCAGGGAGGTGCCCCGTCGCACCACCGACACCTGGCACTGCCAGTCCTGGAGGCCTGCAACGGTATCCACCAGGATCCGAAGGTTTGCAGAGACGGAGTCCAGGGAGTTAGACATTCCCGCCAGGGACTGTGCGATCTCAACCTGTGAGTGCACGACGCCATCCAGCACATGTGTCAGGCAGTTGATGCTCTCGGCGACTGACTGCTGCGACTGGCCAATGACCTGGTGAGACTGGGCCAAGGCCTGCAGGGCGCCGGCAATGTCGTTTTGCCTCTGGCACATTGCTGCCTGTGAGAGGGCAACCCTGTCCAGGGCCGAGGATGACGCGTGCATATTAACCCCAACGCCTTGCATAACCTGACCCATTGCCTCCATCGCGGATGCCACCCGTGCGGTGTCGGACTGGGTCTCTGCCATGAGCGGCACCACTCCCTGCTCGTGGACGCGGTTCGACTCCTCTAACAGCGTCTGCAGAGTCTGGAAGGAAGCCCTCCTCCCGTCGTTGTTTCCCTGGGTTTCTTGAGGCATCGGCTGTGCGGGTGGGTTGAGAAACTCCAGGAACTCCGAAAACGTCTGGGAGCCAGCTGCATCCTGGGCCTGGTCTGGCCTCCGCGAGTCCAGGCCCTCGGTTGCTCCGACCGCCACCTGCTGTACCTGCTCAGCTGTGATGTGCAAACCAGACTGTGACCCAGGAGACTCATCACTAAATAGGCCCGCCGGGGTGAGCGTCTCTGGGATGATGGATGTTGTGGGAGATAGCAGTGCCGCATGCCCGATGTTTTCGCAATTTAGCCCCTCCTCAATGGTGTGGGGCCGCTCAGAGTCCGGAGGGTTGTCCCTGGCCATTTCCGGGGGTTGTGTTCTCGCCACCCTCTGGGCGTCCTGATCCGCAGATTGGGTTGGGGAGGATGGGGCTCCCCGCTGATCGGGCACCCTCTGTCGTGCGGCCCCGGGTGAGGTGGCGGCAGATGCCTGTGTCTGTCTGCAGCCAGACGGCCCTAGTCGTTCGGCATCACGTCCTAGGAAAGAGAATGAGACGGGTTATTTAGATTTGCTCGGCAGGCCGCTGGGTGGTCCCAGTGGGCAGCGTGTGAAGGGACAGAGGATGGGGGACGTATCCCAGTGGGCAGGGTGTGTGAAGGGACAGAGGATGGGGGAGGTGTCCAAGTGGGCAGGGTGTGTGAAGGGACAGAGGATGGGGGAGGTGTCCAAGTGGGCAGGGTGTGTGAAGGGACAGAGGATGGGGGAGGTATCCCAGTGGGCAGGGTGTGTGAAGGGACAGAGGATGGGAGAGGTGTCCAAGTGGGCAGGGTGTGTGAAGGGACAGAGGATGGGGGAGGGGTGGGTACATAGGTAGATCATTACAATACGGCAGGTATCAGCAGTCCGTTCAGATACTGGCACAGTTTGGGGGTCAAGTTGTCATAAGACGATTGCATCTCTCCACGGGGCCAGAGAGCTGGGTCTGTGACATCTTTGTGAACCATCCTCAAATAACTCTGGCCCAATCCCCCTCCACCCCCCGTGCCAGGGGGGGAGGTGGGTGATTAGGTAAAGGGGGGGGGGGGGAGGGATGGTTGTGACCAGGGGGCACCTTCTTGGCACTTACCCTGGCAGCCCTGGTGAGGTTGTGTAGCTTTTTCCGGCACTGCTCTGCAGAGCGAGGGTTCTGCCCCACAGCACTGACGGCAGCGGCCACCTCACGCCAGGCCTGGCGTACCGCGCTGGCAGGTTGGCGATGCCCTCTCCGCGGGCGGAGGATGCCCCTCCTCTGCTCGACAGCATCGAGCAGAGTCTCGACATCGGCCTCCATAAAACGAGGTGCAGCTCTCCTGGACTCCGACATCATGGCCGACAGATTCTGTGCTCGCCCGCGCCTTTTTACGGCGTCGGGCGCCGTCACGTGGGCGTGATCGTGTCGTCGCCGCAATCCGTCGTCATCGCGCACGTGATTGACGCGGCCGCGTTACTAGCCCATTTCCCGGAAGTGAATACGTCGGGAAATGGACCCTTCCCGACCGTCGTAAAACGCGCCCGTTTTTTACGACAGTTTCGCGATTTTTCGCGGGTGCGGAGAATCGCGCCCTACATACTTGAGCAAAATTAAGTATTTAATTGTTTAACCTCAAGAAGAAGGCTCACTTTGTCTCGTGATTTTCCCTCTCTTCTGTGTCATATCCATCATATATGCAATATAAGTCCTGCAGGATGTAATGTCAGATTAATGGAAGAAATGTGAAGTGTCTCTGAACTAACATTGTTGTATTCAAAACAGTTACAAAGTTCTAAAGTAGAGCATAAATCAAATTTCTGTCACTTCATGTTTCTTCTTAATAGCACAAGTGTCCTGTGGAATGCGCTGACAGCAATGGGAAGACAGCCTTGCACCATGCAGGTAAGGAATATTATATGTTTAAATACATTGTTCATGACAGGAGATGAGTTGAAATTGGTGATCCCCAGGGCTCAGTGTTGGGACCCTTGCTTTTTCTGATTTATATAAATGATTTAGAAGTGGGTGGTGAGGGAAAAATCTACAAATTTGCAGATAATATTATCATAATATAATCTTTATTAGTGTCACAAATAGGCTTACAGTAACACTGAAATGAAGTTACTGAGAAAATGCCCTCATCCCCACACTCTGGGGCCTGTTCGGGTACACTGAGGGAGGATTCAGAATGTCGAATTCACCTAACAAGCACGTCTTAAGAGACTTGTGAGAGGAAACTGGAGCACCCAGAGGAAACCCGTGCAGACACAGGGAGAACGGGCAGACTCCACACAGACTGTGACCCAAGCCACGAATCAAACTCTGGAGCCTGGCACTGGATACAAGCTAGGGAGAATAATGAATTATGAGGCTAACACTGAGTGACTTCAGAGGGACATTGACAAATTGACTAATACATTTTAGTGGAATAAACATGGGGAGACAATATCTGCTCAATGGTACAATTTTGAGGGGAGTGCAGGAGCAGAGGGACCTCGGGGTTCAAGTGCATAATTCTCTGAACGTGGCCAGGCAATTTGAAACAGTTGTTAAGACGGCTTCCAGCATCCTTAGGTTTATAAATAGAGGCATAGAGTATATAAGCAAGGAAGTATTGCTACACCACTACAAATCATTGGTCAGATCACGTTTGGAGTATTGTGTTTGATTCTGGGCACCTTATTTAAGGAAGGATGTTAAAGCCCTGGAGAGAGAATGATATGAGGAATGATGACTTTCAGATACAAGGTAAGATTGGATAAATTGGGCTTTTTCTCCTTGGAGCAGAGAGGATTAAGTGCCGACCTTATTGAGGTATTCAAAATTCTGAACAATTTTGATAGGGTAAAGATGGATATTCTATTTCCACTAATTGGTATATGAGTGACTCGGGATCACAATTTCACAATTGTCAGCAAGCGAGCTAGGAGTGAGATGAGGAGAAACTTCTTTACTCAGAATTGTTGGGATTTGGAATGCGCTGCCTGAGAGAGTGGTGGAGGTGGATGGTAGAGGTTTCAAAAGAGAGTTGGATCTACGGCGCTGAGGACCTGGGTTCGAATCCCGGCCCTGGGTCACTATCCGTGTGGAGTTTGCACATTCTCCCCGTGTTTGCGTGGGTTTCACCCCCACAACCCAAAGATGTGCAGGGTAGGTGGATTGGCCATGCTAAATTGCCCCTTAATTGGAAACATAATTGGGTATTCTAAATTTATTTTTTTTAAAAGAGAGTTGGATATATATTTGAAAGTGATGAATTTAGAGTGCTCCGGAGATAAGGCTGGGGAATGGGACTAACTGGGTTGCTCTTTTGGGAGCCGGTGCAGACACGATGGGCTGAATGGCCTCCTTCTCTGCCGTAAATAACAAACCAATATTATCCTCTACGTGCTGAGGAGATTAGCCATGATACAGGCCTAAGAATAATAGCTGCGAGCATACAACATATCGAGCAACTCACAATAAGCTCAACGGGAGACAACCCTGTGACAGCACACAGTTTTCTCAGAACATTGTTTGTGAAGTACCTTGAGGTTCAGTTGCCTGCCTCAATGATGCAAAAGTTTTCTTGAGCACTTTTAAGATCTGATTTCACACTGGGCTGGAAGTAAAGGGCAACCAGTGCAAAGGTGTGATGCCTTTTGGAGGAGCTGTCATTCTTTAGCCCTGTTGGAAGTTAAAATGATTCTTAACCCCTGAATCATACTGTTCCTTTTGAAAACCTACCTGGAAGCACTTTGCATCAGTGGAAAGTACAGTGAAACTTTAGCCTAAGATGTCTGATTGGACCTGTATTGTGGTACAGCAGGTTCAAATGCACTCCAGCTTGATAGGTTTGGGTTGCTGCCAGCAATTTTCTACTTAATCATAAATTAATTTTAAAATGTATCCTTTAGTTTGGTCTCATAATTGTGGTATAAAATCAAATATATATATATGTGTATATATATATATATACATAAAAACAAACATGATTTATGTACAAGGACATAGTAATAACTTTTATTTTTAATTCCTAGCTGGAAGTGGTTCTATTTTGATTGTTCAGCTGCTGTGTGAACACAAGTGCCCGATTAATATAAAGGACACAGTATGTATCCCCTTACATCTTTTAGTATATGTTTTATAGAGTCTAGCTGCACAATGTTTGGATAATTTGATTTTACGATTAATTAAAGTTTAATCTAAACATATTAGACCACTCAACTATATCTCTTGCATCCTCTAACTGTTGCCTATTTTGGCCTTGTTTTTCTGTTAGCTTGAAACTGCCTATTCATTTCTCTCACCTTTGCTTCAGCCTTTCAGCTTGTTTTCGTGGTTTATGGCATTAAATTGCTTGAATACTTCAAAAGAATAGTTCTCGGACAGCAGAAATCTGTTTTTGTTTTGTAGCATAGAGTGGAATACGGAGTGCCTTGCAATGGAAAGCTCTATTTTTTAAGCAGTAGTGCATGCTTTTAAACCAAGTAAGGCTTTCTTTACTGAAAACCCTATTGAATCATAGATTCAAAGAATTTGCAGTGTCGAAGGAGGTCATTCGGCCCATTAGGTCCGCACTGTCCCTTGAAAAGAGCACCCCACTTAAGCTCACACCTCCACCCTATCCCCCCGTAACCTCACCTAACCTTTTGGATTCTGAGGGGAAATTTGTCACGGCCAATTCAACTAACCTGCACATCTTTGGACTGTGAGAGGAAACCGGAGCACCCAGAGGAAACCCGCAGGCACGGGGAGACACAGGAGTGCAAACTCCACACAGAAAGTCACCCGAGGCCAGAATTGAACCCGGGTTCATGACGCTGTGAGGCAACAGTGCTAGCGACTGTGCAGCCCTTGTGCTTTTTAATTCTCGAGAATCGAAAGGAGGAATTATCCTTCATAACTCAACCTCACCACTCCAAGCAACCCCTTTGTTCAATTCCACCAGCTCTCCCTGACTTTAGTATGTGCCATTCCCTGATCCTTTCAACTGTGTCCGTGCTCACCCTGACCAAAGTGCCTATAGATTCTCCCATTCCCACTCACTACCCGCTACTTCTGTCTTTTGCCACCCCTAGCACCTGTTCTTTGCAGCTATCTGCAAAGATAGCTGGGCTGGTTTAGCACGGGGCTAAATAGCTGGCTTTTTAAGCAGACCAAGGCTGGCCAGCAGCGTGGTTCAATTTCCATACCAGCCTCCCCGAACAGGCGCTGGAATGTGGCGACTAGGGGCTTTTCACAGTAACTTCATTTGAAGCCTACTTGTGACAATAAGCGATTTTCATTTTCATCTCAGACTACCCAAACTGAGCTGCCAATTTTTTCCTCTTTCCCCCTCTTTCTTATCTCTTGAGTACCTGGGTCCTACCTCTTTGCGACACCCTCCAATTGCTTCACGAAGAACAAAGAACAATACAGCACAGGAATAGGCCCTTTGGCTCTCCAAGCGTGCGCCAATCATGATACCTGTCTAAACTAAAACCTTCTGTACTTCCAGGGTCTATATTCCTCTTTTCCCATCCTATTCATGTATTTGTCAAAATGCCTCTGAAACGTCACCAACATACCTGCTTCCACCACCTCCCCGGGCAACAAGTTCCAGACACTCACCACCCCTTGTGTTAAAAAACGTGTCTTGCACGTCTCCTCTAAACTTTGCCCCTCGCACCTTAAACTATGTCCCCTAATAATTGACTTTTCCACCCTGGGAAAAAGCTTCTGACTATCCACTCTGTCCATGCCACTCAAAATGTTGTTAACTTCTATCAGGTCGCCCCATAACCTCCGTTCCAGTGGCTTTATTCAACCTCTCCTATAGCTAATACAAGCCAGACCAGGCAACATCTTGGTAAACCTCTTCTGTACTGTCTTCAAAGCCTCCACATCCTTGTGGTGTGACGACCAGAATTGTACGCAATATTCCAAGTGCAGCCGAATTAAGGTTCTGTACTGCTGCAGCATGACTTGCCAACTTTTATACTCAGTGCCCTGATTGAGGAAGGCAAGCATGCCGTATGCCTTCTTGACTACCTTCTCAACCTGCGTTGCTAATTTCAGTGACCTGTGGACCTGTACACCAGATCTCTCTGCCTGTCAATACTCCTAAGAGTTCTGCCATTTACTGCATAATTCCCACCTGCATTCGACCTTCCAAAATGCATGACTGAGTGTAATGTCCACACTTGCTGCCCACTCTCTCAACTTTCCCATTCTTTTCTGACATATGTCACACATCCATCCCACTGTGGGACACTTATGTTTGCTACCACTGATCTGACCTTCAGGAAAATACTTAGCGGGATTTTACTTCGCCATCATGCATCGAACTTTCCCTTCTGTAACAAACTTCAACACCATCCTGTAAGCAGAAAATGCTTTTAAATGTGTGCTTCAATTTTTGTCTTTTGGGACTCCCAATGTTAGATATTTAACACAAACGTAACTCTTGCCCCAAGCACAGAAACGGACAAAATACAAATTTTTTAATGCTTTATGACAAGTTATGTGTATTGTATGCCCATTTTAGTGTTATATTGTATATTTCCCTTTTTGGGTGCTTGCAAAACAATGCCATGAACTGTAGCCTGTGCAGAGCTGCACCGTTATACCAATGGGCCTGCAGTGCTGTCTGTCTCAGGAAAACAATGAGAACACATTTCTCCTTCAATTTAACTTAATCGTTAACACTATATGCTTAATAATATCGATTGCATGCAACAAAGATTTGTATGTTCTTGCGAGATCCACTATTATGGATAGATATCTGAATTAATTTCAGATGGTTTTTGCTTTGGGAATACATAGCAATATGTCTAAGAATTCTGTAACACAGAGAGGTAGTAATAGAATTAAGAAGGCAATTTGACTGGTCAAGTCTTCGATTACACACCATGTGCAACCTTTTATAGAGTGACAAATGGAGGAATTTAGTAATATTGGCTTCTAAATAATGGGAAAACTTAAGGGTTAAAATACTGGGTTTATGGTGTGTTTGACTGCAGTGGTCATGTTTTTAAAAAGGATTGTGTTTTGTATAGGCCTGGGAAAATGTTTTTAAAAAGGATTGTGTTTTGTACAGGCATGGGATCTTCTAGGAAACAGAAGGTGCAATTGACCAAAGGAATGTGATTTGACTGGGGAGTTGATGTGCTTTTGCACATTTTGCACAAATGTAAGGTTATCCATTTTGGTAAGAATAACAGCAAAAGGGATTATTATTTAAATTATAAAATATTAAAACATGCTGCTGTGCAGAGGGACCTGGGTGGGCTAGTACATGAGTAACAAAAAGTTGGTTTGCAGGTGCACCAGGTGATTAAGAAGGCAAATGGAGTTGTGTCTTTCATTGCTAGAGGGATGGAGTTTAAGACTAGGGTGGTTATGCTGCAACTGTATAAGGTGTTAGTGAGGCCACACCTGGAGTATTGTGTTCAGTTTTGGTGTCCTTACCTGAGAAAGGGTGTACTGGCACTAGAGGATGTGCAGAGGAGATTCACTAAGTTAATCACAGAGCTGAGGGGGCTGGATTACGAGGAGAGGTTGAGTAGACTGGGACTGTACTCATTGGAATTTAGAAGGATGTGGGGGGGGGGGGGGCGATCTTATCGAAACATCTAAAATTATGAAGGGAATAGATTGGATAGATGCGGGGAGGTTGTTTCCACTGGCAGGTGAAAGCAGAACTAGAGGGCATAGCCTCAAAATAAGGGGAAGTAAAATTAGGACTGAGTTTAGGAGGAATTTCTTCACCCAAACGGTTGTGAATCTATGGAATTCCCTGTCCAGTGAAGCAGTTGAGGCTCCTTCATTAAATGTTTTCAAGATAAAGATAGATAGTTTTTTGGAGAATAAAGGAATAAAAGGTTATGGGGCGAGATGCTCCGCAAATGCGGAGAATCGTAAAGGCTGCCGTGGGACAGGCCGTGACCCACGGCAGCCTTCACGTCCACTTCCGGGGCTGATTCTCCCCCCCGGGCGGGGCTAGGGGCGCGGCCCCGTGTGTCACGGCGGTGCGGCCTTGACGACGGTCAAGGTGTTCGGGCGGGAAAGTGGAGCTGAGTCCACAAAAGATCAGCCATGATCTCATTAATTTGGGGAGATGAGGTCATTGCTAGGTGGAGCCCAGGAATGTAGAGAGGCAGTTGGTTTTGGAAGAAACTTTGGGAGAGAGGAGCTGAATTTTATAGTTTTCTTTGAACTTTCCCTCATTCTTCTGAACTCCAGCGAATACAATCCTGACTGACTTAATCACTGCTCATTCGCCAGTCCTGTCATTCCAGGAATCAGTCTGGTAAACCTTTGCTGCACTCGCTCTATAGCAAGAACATCCTTCCTCAGATGAGGAGATTAAAACTGCACACACTATTCCAGGTGTAGCCTCAACTAAGGCCCTGTATATTTGCAGCAAGACATCCCCACTCCTACACTTGAATCCTCTCTCAATGAAGGGCAGCTTACCATCTGCCTTCTTTTACCCCCGACTGAACCTGAACCTAATTCCTACTCTTTGTTCCCTGTCTGCCAACCAGTTTTCTATCCATCTCAATATACTACCCCTCTTCTCATACACTTTAATTTTACATGCTAATCTCTTCTGCGGGGCTTTGTCAAAAGCCTTTTGAAAGTCCAAATACACCACATCCATTGGTTCCCCCTCATAAACTCTACTGGTTATGTACTCGAAGAATTCTAGTAGATTTGTAAAGCATCTTTTCCCCTTCATAAATCTATGCTCATCCTTTCCATTCCTGCCATTGGTGTCTTAAGTGCTTTGTTATAAAATCTTTGGTAATGGATTCTAGAATTTTCCCCACTACCGATGTCAGGCTTACTGGTCTATATTCCCTGTTTTCTCTCTACCTCTCTTTTTAAATAGTGGAATTACATTTGCTACCTAACATCTGTAGGAATTGTTCCAGTGTCTCTCAAATCCTGGCAGATGACCTCCAATTCAACCACTATGTCTGAGGATTTATCAGCCTTCAATCCCAGCAATTTCCCCAACACCATTTTCCTACTAATATTGATCTTCTTCAGTTCCTCCCTGTCACTAAACCCTGCGTTCCCTGACATTTCTGGTATCTTTCTTCTGTCCTCATTTGTGAAGACAGAATATGTATGTATTTAGTTGCTCAGCCATTTTTTTGTCCCCCAATTATAAATTCCTCTGTTTTTGACTGAAAGGAACCTACATTTGTCTTCACCAATCTTTTTCTCTTCATGTACCTACAGAAAATGTTACAGTCAATTTTTATGTTCCCTGCAAGCTTCCTCTCGTACACTATTTTCCCCTTCTTAATCAATCCCTTGGTCCTTCTTTGCTGAATTGATCCAAATTCTGTTGTTTACCTTGGCCAATTTGTATGCTTCTTTCTTGGATTGAATACTATCCCTAATTTCCTTTGTAAGCCATGGATTGCCCCCTTCCTGTTTTACTTTTGTGCCAGACAAGAATAAATAATTGTTGGCAGTTCCTCCATGTGCTCCTTGAATGTTTGCCATTGCCCAACCACAGTCATCCCTTTAAATACCGTTTTCCAATTGATCATAGCCAACTCATTTCTCATAGCAACATACTTTCTTTTATTAACATACAGAACACTAATCTCAGAATCAGCGGCTTCACTCTCCATCTTGATGAAAAATTATATCATATTATGGTTGCTCATCTCCAAGAGGTCTCACCAATGATTGGCAATGATTCTGTTCTCATTACACAGTTCCCAGTCTAGGAGACCTTGGCCGGGATTCTCCCCTACATGGCAGGGCGGGGGGTCACGGCGTGTTGGAGTGGCATGAACCACTCCGGCGTCGGGCCACCCGAAAGGTGTGGATGTCTCTGCACTTTCAGGGGCCAAGCCCTCGCATTGAGGGGCTAGGCCCGCGCTGGAGTGGTTCCCGCTCCGCCGGCTGGCGTGAATGGCCTTTGGCGCCACGCCAGCCGGGGCCGAAAGGACTTCGTCAGCCGGCTTAAGTCCGTGCATGCGCCGGAGCGTCAGCGGTTGCTGACGTCATCAGCAGGGGAGGGGGTCTCTTCTGCCTCCACCATGGTGAAGACCATGGCGAAGGCGGAAGAAAAAAGAGTGCCCCCACTGTACAGGCCCGCCCGCTGATCGGTGGGGCCTGATCGCGGGCCAGGCCACCGTGGGGGCACCCCCCCGGGGTCAGATTTCCCCGTGCCCCCCCCCCCCCCCAGGACCCCGGTGCCCACCCGCGCCGCCAATCCCACCGGTCAGGTAGGTGTTTTGATTCCCGCCGGCGGGAGAGGCTTGTCAGCGGCGTGACTTTGGCCCATCGCGGGCCGGAGAATCGCCGCGGGGAGCCCGCTGACCGGGTCCCGAATCTCGGGTGGCGGAGAATTTGGGACACGGCGGGGGCGGGATTGACGCCGCCCCCGGACGATTCTCCGACCCTCATACCATCTCTTCAGCCATGTATTCATCCGATATATCCTGCTAGTTCTACTCTGACTAACACGTAGCATTGGTAGTAATCCTTCGATTACTACCTGTGAGACCTGACTTCTCAATTTTTTTCCTAACACCCTGGGCGGAATTCTCTGCTCCCTCGAAAAATCGGAAGGCCGTCGTGAACTCGGCCGAGTTTCACGACGGCCTCGGAGGCCGCTCCTCTCACTGTATTCACCCCCACCCGGGGGGGCTAGGAGCGCCCCCCCGTAACTCTCGACCGCCCGGCCTTGACACTTGCATCAAGGCGGCGCGCCGAGAATGAGATGGCGGCGGCGCCTAAGTGACGTCAGCTGCGCATGCGCAGGTTGGCCGGCTCCAACCCGCGCATGCGCGGCTGACGTCACGACGGCTGACGGCTCAAACCCGCGCATGCGCGGTTGCCGTCTTCCCCTCCGCTGCCCCGCAAGACGTTGCGGGGCGGCGGAGGGGAAAGAGTGCGTCCCTTTGAGATGCCGGCCCAACGATCGGTGGGCACCGATTGCGGGCCAGTCCCCTCCCGAGCACGGCCATGGTGCTCACTCCCCTCTCCGCCCCCCACAAGCTTCAAACCAGCTTTTGGCGCCATGTTCACGACAGCAGCGACCAGGTGTGGTTGCCGCCGTCGTGAACCGGTCGCTAACGGCAGGCCGCTCGGCCCATCTGGGTCGGAGAATCGCCGGTCGCCGTGAAAAACGGCGAGCGGTGATTCTTCCGAGCGGGGGGTGGGAGAATCGCGGGGGCGCCAGGGGGGGCGTGTCGTGAGTCGCCCGGCCCTCCCGCGATTCTCCCACCTGGTGTGGGGAGCGGAGAATCGCGCTCCCTATATTCTGCTTTTAGGACTTCATCACTTTTTTTAACTAATGTCATTGATACCAATGTGTACCATGTCCACTGGCTATTCACCACCTCTCCCCCACCCCCCATCCTTGAGGGAGGCAACATACAATCCTGGAGACTCGTTTGCGGCCACAGAAACGTCTATCTATTCCCTTTACAGTTGAATCACCTGTAACTGTTGCATTCCCACACTTTTTACTCCTCCCCTCTGCAACAGAACCAACCGCAATGCAATGAGGGGCTGGTTTAGCACACTGGGCTAAATTACTGACTTTTAAAGCAGACCAAGCAGGCCAGGAGCAGGCCAGCAGCACGGTTCGATTCCTGTAGCAGCCTCCCCGGCAGCCTCCCCGGACAGTTGCCGGAATGTGACGACTAGGGGCTTTTCACAGTAACTTCGTTGAAGCCTACTCGTGACAATAAGTGATTTTCATTTTTATTCATGAGTTTCGCTGTTGCTGCTTTCCCCTGAGTCGTCATCCTCTCAATAGTATCCAAAGGGGTATATCTGTTTTGCAAGGGAATAGCCAGAGGAGATTCCTGCACTGCCTGCCTAGCTGTCTTGCTCTGCCTGGCGGTTACCCATTGCTTTCCTGCCTGTGGAGTCTGAGCCTGCAGTGTGACAACCTCTCAATACTTGATATCCACGATACACTCCGCCACATGGATGCTCCACAGTGTCTCCAGCCGCCGCTCCAGCTCCATCAGACTGGAAATCTTCCCAGCTTTCCACATGGAGCAAGAGGAGCAAACCACGACTTTGAGCTGTCCTGCCATGTTACCACCTTTGAATTAAACCTTTGGAAGATGCTTGACTTCAGACTATATCCAATTCTCTCAGGCCCTTGTTTCCTGATCCTTGTTATTACCAATTGTAGCCCTTGCAGATTATAAACCACAAAAGGTATTTTCAGACTAAAAGTGATAGAAATACCAAAGCACTGTTTATTTTCATGCAATCGCCTCTGGAACGAATCATTCTTTCCACAAAGTCTTACAAATAAACTAAAATAATAGGGCTTCAGCCCAGTATCCTAGCCACTGTTGGGATCTGGTCTGGGACCATACTAAAACTCAACCCAATTAATTTTTATTTTCAAAGACAACATTGAGCAAATTTTCTCCCTTGACCTGTTCCCTGTGGCAACTGAGCAACAGTCCCCATAATATTTGTGCATCTTGACATCTCTATTCTTCCACCCAAGCTGGGTGTTTTCCACCAATGAAATTTACAGCTGCATTTAAAGCTGTTCATGCTTGCCAATTTCCTGCAATGCACTGCCAGATTATAATAGTTATAAACGGGTACAAAATTGACCGTACAAAGGTTGCATCCTGTCACTGGAAAAATATTCAGAAAAAAAAACTTAGAATAAAACTTTAAACACTTGCCTTCAATTTTATTACTTCAGGAAAATTAAATTCAATGTAGCCAAACCTTAAATAGGGTTTATTAAGTCAAATTAAAAAGGAAGATTGGTTCTGTTCGTACAGATGATTGAGCTGCACTGTTTCAATTTAAATAGTTAGGAAGTTTTTGGATATTTCAGCATACTTCTGTCAGTATTCTTGATGAGGTATGCGACAGATAAATTGAAATGTTTTGCAGTTATGCTTTTAGAAGTGCATGTTGTGATGTTACTGTGGCGATTGCAGCATTCAGTGATTTACTGATATAAAATGCATATGTGGTCTCATTTAAATGACCTGGGGCAGAATAAATATTGAAATGCCTCATTTCATGAGGTGAATAAGATTTTCCTAAACTTATTTAGATTTTAGACAAACAAAGGTGTGACTAAACTTGTCTGCTCCTAAAATGTACCGAAAAAATTACATTTTAAGTGTTCACCCCTCTGGAATGTTCACCTTAAATAACTCTCGAATATCTATTTGAATTTCCTGTTGCATGCAAAAGTAGCTTCCAAAAAAACTTCAATTACTTCAAAAAGGTTTGTGTTTCCTCAGCTCCACAGGAATTTTATTCTGTTGAGTTTGCTCTTCCTGCTTAAGAATAGAAAGTATGCTATTTACATGCCCCACAGAACTGTGTTCGGTTATATTATTTGACACTTCTATTTAAGGTCCTTTGCAGTCCTGACAGGAATTATAGTAGCTGCTCATTTAGCTGGATGCATTATTTAAAAATCTGATTATATTTATGTCACTGATATAATCAAGACATTATTTTGCATTATTCAAAAATCACAACCGTTTTATTGTTGTGCGGGCAGAATTGCTATTAGGATTTTTGTTTCTGTATGTAATATTACTCCATGCTGGTGCCTTCTGGAGAGATCCCCTAATTTGCAATCTGCTAAAAATTGTGACAAAAATGTGGGGCTGGATTCTCCATCAGCGGGATGCTCCGTTTCGTCGGCAGCGCACTCACGGTGTGGATTTTCCAACGGCGTGGGGCTGCCCACAATGGAAAACCCCCATTGGCCGGCTGCCGAGACAGAGAATCCCGCCGCCGGTGGGGGTGCGCCACACCAGAAAACAGGTGTGGCGGGACGGAGAGTCCCGCTCGTTATTTCTGCAGTCAAGGTACCGTCGAGTAAGAAAACACTGCTTTCCTCCACTCGTCTGTCAACCTGACCTTAAGTCAAGGTGCGGGATGCAACTAAACAAAAGTCAAGTGCATCACCACAGGAGGAAGAGAATCGGCCTTTGGGGAGAGTCTGCTCTGGCTAACTCTCGTGTAGATCATGGGAGAATAAGAAAATTAAGAAATCCTTACCCTTCATTTCAAAAAAATATTGGTTTCAGATGATACGTCATGGGTAAATAGGTCTTGTGAAATTTCAAGAAGAAATTAGATATAGCTCTTGGGGCTAAAGGGATCAAGGGATATGGGGGGAAAAGCAGGATCAGGGTATTTGATGATAACTTGATGATCAGCCATAATCATAATGAATGGTGGCGCAGGCTCAAAGGGCCAAATAGACATCTCCTTCTTCTATTTTCTCTGTGTCGATGTATGAAAGTCTGTATTAGGTGTCACTTACAGTTTTTCTGTCATATTTAAGAAATGCAATGTTTTGTCAGTCAATCCTTAAATACTCACTTGCTGTGCTGAATTCTCTAGCTATATATTGCGTGAGCATGATTAATCATGTCAATCCTTCTGAGCTCGATGCAGCTTTTGCTTCTTCTGATCAATTAACACAGAAATCATTAAATCCCTACAGTGCAGAAGGAGGCCCATCGAGGCTGCACAGACCCTTTGAAAGAGCACCCTGCCCATGTCGACTCTTCCGTCCACCCTGTAATCCCATAACCTAACTTGCACACCCCTGGACACGAGGGGGCAGTTTAGCACGGCCAATCCACCGAGCCTGCACATCTTTGGATTGCAGCAGGAAACCCACGCAGACACAGGGAAAACATACAAACTCCACACAGTCACCCAAGGCCGGAATTGAACGCGGGTCCCTGTCACTGTCAGGCAGCAGTGCTAACCATTGTGCCCCTATGCTACCCTAATATTTTTATAGCGGAGAACATGAGAGGGGTGGATTCATTATTGCCCGGTGCTGGTACTGGGACTCCTGATCGGGTGGAGAAAAGAGTGTCGAGAGAAAAAGTGGTTTGGCGCCCCATTGCAATGCTCCGATCCTGATTTGCATTTTATTAACAGGTTGTAAGCCCGATTCACACCATCCAAACACAGTTATGCACCAAGCCCCTGACATTGTGGACCCCAAGGTGCGTCAGTGCATAACAGAAATGGCCCCCCCCCCCAAGTCCATCGGTAGGCCCCATCCCCCCATAATGCAAACCTTACTCACCCCCATCACAGTCGCTCCCCCCCCCCCCCCGCCCGGCTTCGGCATCCCCTTTCTCTTTTATTGGTGTGTCCGTATCTCTACCATCCTTCTTTCCATCAGCGCTACCCACACACCGACAGTGGCCTCCCCCATCTCTTATCAGCATCCCCCTTCCACCATTGGTGTGCCTTTCCCCAATTGGCATCGTCCTCCACCCCCGTTGGCGTCCACCTCCCCTCATTGGCGTCCACCTCCCCTCATTGGCGTCCACCTCCCTCTGTTGGCATCCCCCTGCCCCCATTGGTGTCCCCCTCCCTCCCCCATTGCCGTCCCTCTCCCTCACCCATTGGCGCCCCCTCCCCCCATTGGTGGCCCCTCCCCCCCCCATTGGCGTCCCCCTCCCTCCCCCCATTGGCGTCCCCCTCCCTCCCCCATTGGCATCCCCCCCCATTGCCGCTCTACTCCCCCCCCATTGGCGGCCTACTCCCCCCCCCCTCCCATTGACGTGCCCCTCTTCCCCCATTGGCGTCCCCCTCTTCCCCCATTGGCATCTCCCTCTTCCCCCATTGGTGTCCCCCTCCCCCCCAACTGGTGTCCCTCTTCCCTCCCATTGGCGTCCCCCTCCCCCCATTGGCGTCCCCCTCCCATCATTGGCGTCCCCCTCCCACCATTGCCGTCCCACTCTCCCCGTTGGCGTTACACTCCCCCTCCCCCCCATTGGCGTCCCCCTCCCCCCATTGGCATCCCCCTCCCCCATTGGCATCCCCCTCCCCCCATTGGCATCCCCATCCCCCATTGGCACTGGACACCCCCATCGGCATCCCCTCCCCATACCCATTGGCATCCCCTTTCCCCATTGGAGCCTCCCCCCTCCTTCATTGGAGTCTCCCCTCCCATCGGCATCCCCGTATCTCTCTCTCTCTCCCCCCCCCCCCACCCCCCCATTGACGACATCAACTCCACCCCCATCACATGCCTGTAACCCCCTTTTCTCCCATCGGTGTCCCTCCCTCCTTGGCATTCCCGCCCTCCCCTTATCAGTGTCATTGTTTCTCCCCCGTATCAATGTCATTTCCACCCGCCCCAATTTACATGGGTGAAAAATCATTGCATTTTCACTTACTCTGCCCGAACATCGGCCTCAGAAAAATGTGTTTAAAGCAGCAGCTGTTACAGGTGTCAGAAGCTTTCTGAAAGCCAAATATACTTCAAACGGCTTCAAATCCCTTGACAGCCTTTGAAATGCAAATATTCTACTCAATTTCACACAGCAGTGCACTAGTCAGTGATTGACAGTTTCATTGATCCGGACACAGCTGCTTAGGGGATATGTTTATTTAACTTTCCCTTCACGTTTGAGTGCTTCTCAATTTCTCTGCTTTGATGTTAACCACAATGTTTATAAACACTCTTGATATGATTGATGGTTCCTCACCGTTTCAAAAGGAGCTAAGTGATTTCACATCTTATTTCTCAGCAGAAAGCAATTAGATTCTTTTGACAGCTCTATCCACTGGTGGGAGCACTTCTGCTCCCGGCCAACATGTTACCCCTGTCAACTTTAAACTGATGTGTTCTTAATCAAGTGAAATGTTTTGCTTCTCAAGCTGAACCAATATGATTGCTTTTGCATATAGTTTTAAAAATATAGCTGGAGGGAACTACAGAAGAAAAAATCCCAAAATAAATGGATATCCAAATTTTGGCACTTTAAAGCATCATTTTGGCATGGGCAGGTAGAATTGCCCAGTAGTTTCATCGAATGTGTTCATTTTCTGTGGAACATTACTGAAACCTGAACAGAAATTGTACTTGTGTTTAAAGAGCAATAGCTCAGTTAACTTGCAATCACCAAATGTGATGGTGAATCTAGCAACACAAAGGGATCCAACATCCCAGCAAAAATACTCATATTAAAACAAATTAAGATTATACAGTCGACGTGAAAAGAAGAAATTGTAAATCCTGGAAATCTGAATTGAAATCAGAACGCATTGACAATGTACAGGTCTGTTAGAAATCAGAACGCATTGAAAATGTACAGGTCTGTTAGAAATCATATATCAAAATGTACAGGTCTGTTAGTAACGTGAGTATTTTTGTTGCTTTTTCAATTAAGCCTTTGCGAAAGGAAGAGTTCAATTACAGATTTCTAGCCCCCAACTTTTGAAATTTCCCTAGAATGAAATTGTCCCTCCATGATTGTGCCTGGCTACTCCACAATGTCTGGGCTTTTCTCCGTTGCCTTTGATGTGCGCTTGTTCTAACATAATGCCAGTGGCGTGATCTCTCTTACAAGGACAAAAGACAAGGCTGAAATGCTCTTGGGCACCTTCAACTAAAAGTACCAAATGGATGATACTTGGCCTCCCCCGGATATTACCACTACTAATGCCAAAGTGCGGCTAATTTAGTGAATACTCCATGAAATTGGGGGCAACTGAGGAGATTGGACAGATACACAGTAGACCCAGATAAAAGTGTGCATGTAAAGTTGAAGACTTGTGTTACCAGAACTAGATGTTCTCTTTGTCACACACGCAGTGACACTAAACTTGACCAATGGGAAAATGACCCAGGCCTAGCCATGAAAAGGAGCACAAATCTAACTCGCCCAATTACCACTCTATCATCCTCTTCCCAGTCACCAGCTAACTGATGGAAGAATCATAAATAGTTCTATAGGTGACACTACTCCTTATAACATGCTCATTAACACTCCGATCTTGTTAGATACTCTGAACAATTTCACCTCTACTGTGATACATACATGGTGCAATAGCTGAGAGTAATGGGCTGAAAAATCAAGATGTGGCAATGCCGGCGTTGGACTGGGGTGAGCACAGTAAGAAGTCTTACAACACCAGGTTAAAGTCCAACATGTTTGTTTCAAACACTAGCTTTCAGAGCACTGCTCCTTCCTCAGGTGAATGAAGAGGCATGTTCCAGAAACATACATATAGACAAATTCAAAGATGCCAGACAATGCTTAGAATGCGAGCATTTGCGAGCATTTGCAGGTAATTAAATCATTGCAGATCCAAAGATAAGGATAACCTCAGGTTGAAGAGGTGTGAATTGTCTCTAGCCAGGACAGTTGGTAGGATTTTGCAAGCCCAGGCCAGATGGTGGGGGGTGAATGTAATGCGACATGAATCCCAGGTCCCGGTTGAGGCCGTGCTCATGTGTGCAGAACTTGGCTATAAGTTTCTGCTCGTAAAAATCAAGGCAGTATTTGACTGAGAAATTAACTAGCTCAACATAACACTGGTGATTGAATCCAGGAGTAATCCCAGTCAATTTGCCTCAATACCACACTGAGAATCTATCAAAGGTATTTTTTTAAATACATTTCAAATTCAGTTTGCTCAAAGTTAAAATATGAATGGTCTGATCTGTGCACAGAGGTGATATATGAAGTTCTTTTTTTCTGCAACCCTGCATTTATTTGGAATCTAGGAAGGTTTTACACCGCTAATCCAAGCTGCACAGAGCAACCACGCTGAGGTGTGTAATTACCTGACAGATCAAGGAGCAGATATTGATGCAAGAGACAAAAATGGCAGGTAATGTGGTGCATTGATTCAGAATGTTTGTAATTACAAAAAAAATCATAGCGCAATTTTGTTTTGTCCTGTATCCCACTCTTGTCCTCCAATTAAATATATCAAGTTCAACAGATTACAATTGCATTTGAATATTATGCATCAGTTTATAATAGGCTGTATGTGACATTGATGGTATGCAACCACTGTTTCTTCATAGAGCAAGCAAATCAATAGGCACCATTCAGCGGACTTACTGAGTACTTTCAGGTGCGTTTGATGGGTTGATTCTCGGCAGCTGCTATTCAACGCCACTTTGGCTTTTTATTTTGGCCGCGGGGAGTTTCTCCTCTCCGAGGCCGCACTTGGAGGGATTTCTAGCTGGTGAGCTGAACTCGCCAGCAGGAACATGTGCTCTTTTCCGATATTTTCCGATATTTTTTCAGTGTTTCACACTGCACTCATGGTGGCCTGCCTCTGATCCGCTCACCTCAGTGAAACTTAATCTCTGCTGTCGGTGGGACTTGTTCCAAGTTCAGTCGGGAATATGGCTACCAGGAAGCCAGCAGCACATTTCACGGAGAAAACCCTTGCCAAACGTCTCAATCAGAGGCATGATATCCTGTACCTGCGATTGGCCAGACGTCCAGCAAGCAAGGTCGTCAACCACGCCTGGGAGGTGCTGACACTGATGGTGAGTGTCAGCTCACTCCGTAAGAGGATGCGGTTACAGTGCTGAGTGAAGATGAATGACCTTCTTCGGGCAGCCAGGCAAGTCCGCCTCCTCATGTCTCCCGTTACACCCCTTAACACACCCAGCACACCTCCAAGGTGATCTCTCTCCCAGCTACCTCATGGGGTCCCAACACTTGTCATCCCACCCCTACACACCCTTCCCAACTCCCCAGGATTCCCCCAGTAGCTATTCTGCTCCTTATATCCACTCTTCCCCCTCACCTCCCACTCATACCAGACTTCATCACCGTCTGACCTGGCAGGACTCCTGCCTACACTCTCTCCCCATCTGTCTCATTGCAGGCCAAAGTCGAGCACAACCGATGTGAGCGGGTACAGCCTGCAGGAATCACGCCCAAGCTGAAAACACAAATGCCCTTTGAGGAAAGAGCCCTTGAGCTGGCCGGTGAGATGCAGGACCGCACCTGTGCAGAGGGCGAAGACAAAAGTGTGAACCCTGAACAAAGGCAATCGTGGTGCATCCCTCACAACTTTCTCCAATCAGTCTGCCCTTTGATGCACTGATGCCATCTCGCTTCCCTTGCAGGTCAATCAGTCAACCAGCCAGGAACAGCCTCACGGTCTCTGCAGACCGCAGACCCAAACAGCTCCATGGGAGACATTTTGGAGACCAGCATCAAAGAGGTGTCACAGCTGTCACCTGCACCCTCCACAAGTGCAGATACTCAGACCTCAGTGGGAAAATCTAGTAGACAGGCTATTGGGTCAATCACTTACGATCACATCACAGCTGAAGATCCAGAGCAGGTGAAGGCAGGGGCGCTGCAGGGATCGAGCAGGAGAAAGATGCCAGAGCCAGGATTCTGCTGAGCCTCAGGCTGATGACGTGCCCAGAGCTGCTGGAGCTGCAAAGGCAGTTTTGCGAGCATCAGGAAGGGATGACAACACCCCTCCTCAGACAGCCTTCAGTCTGAGGAGATGGTGACATCACTCCAATGCTAGAAGGTCAACACTGCAAGGGTGGAACCACAGTGGAGTCCTGGACGAAGGACATGCTCACCATGGCAGGGGATGTCTGCTACATGATTCAGCTCATGAGCTTCATGGCTGTGGGCATGAGCTCCCTGGTGCAGGTCTTCAACTGCATGGTGCAGACACAAGTGGGAATCCATGAGGGTCAGCGCTAAAGGTTAGCAGGTCTTTAGATTTTACGCCTGCTGCCCCTCTATCCCATGGAGGGCCCCTGGGCCCCTGGGGGATGTGAATCGGCAGGGGCGCAGCTTGGGACTTTCCAGCCAAGAGATGTTGGGGGTTTCCAACCCCCGCCACCCTGAAGGTTCCGGCTCCCCAATGGCTCCACACAAAGGTAATCTCAGGCAACAGGGCATGGAAGCCAGCAGGCCGCCTCATCCTCAGCTGTGAATCCTGGGGACACACATGGACATAGTAGCAGGTTGAGGGAGACGAAGAAACAATAGGCACCTAGTGAGAAAGGGGGAACCGAGGCACTATTAGAAAAAGGGCACCATTGTAATAACTAGCTAGCGTTAAAATCACTTTGTTCACCCATAAAGAACTTCCATGATGAACTCCCGCAGGCACCACAGTAGTGAGAGGATGTCAGACCTTATTGTGGGAGATGTTTTCACACCCTAGTCCTGGTCATTCCAAATTTCAAGGCTATGTGGGGCACCATGTGAACCCTGGTGATCGTTTGAGGTCCTTCCTCCACGGGTTGCTCCTTGCCATCCTCTTTGATATCTGAGGAGATGTGGAACTTGTCCATGTCTTCCTCATCCAGCTGCACGCCCTGCTGCAGTGCAGAATGCACAGAGTGCAGCAGACCCTAATGACGTGGGGCACCCTTTCAGGGCTGTCTTGGAGGGCTTCTTCTGACTAGCCCAAGCACCAGAATTGCTCAATCAGCACATTCGTTGACACATGATCCACATTGTAGCGAGTCTCAGTGGGTTTTTGTGGTCTCCACAGTGGCGTCGTCAGCCATCTCGTGAGTGGATACCCTTTATCCATCCGTCCAGCCACTGCTCTCCCTTAAAACAGCGAGCATTTCAAGATGTAATTGTCATGGACGCTCCCTAGGAAACAAGCACCCCTTACATGATGGTAACAGGCGATCTGGAATTTGAGGGAGGGGTATCCCTTGTAGTTTACAAATGGAGTCCCATGCCACCATGGGGAACGCAGAGCCACATGGGTGTAGTCGACACACCCTGAACTTGGGGCATGTCTGCTATGCGAGTGATGCCCGAGCATCCTAACTCACCTGGTCCCGGTCCAAGTAGATGTACATGTGAGCCCTCGTGAGTAGCACATCTGTGACCTACCCGATGTGCTTGTGCATGGCTGACTGGGAGGTGCCGCACAGGCCACCTGTGCTGCCCTGAAACGAGCCACTGACCTGGACATACAGAGCGACAGTGATTTTAAGGGCCACAGGCAATGGGTGACCTCCCAGTTCATGGGGTGCCAACTCTTCCATCACCTGGCTCAACCCCGGAACAGATGCAGCCTTGTCCCGCACTGGACCTCTGACATTTAGAGTTAAGAAGTTCTATGGTGGAATACCTGTGGCTAGAAGTGTCTCCTACAAGGGTCCGCCATCTTTAGTCCTGCCCTCCAGAAGCCTTCCCCACCCCTACAGTGGCGCTGGTCCTGGCCATGTGTGCCACACCTCAATGTTGCTGCTGATGCTCGATTCAGTCAAAAGAATTGGCAGCTGTACTGGCTCTATGATTCTCTCAAATTCAAATTTGAAAGGAAGAGAACATCAAAGTGCGTGATGCAGAGTCCTGACCCAGAGCCCTCTCAGAACCTGGGACATACACCCATGCGCAATCCCCTATGTGAGCTCCTTTCCCCTGAGCCACACTCCCTCCCCTGTCACACAATAGCCACTTCCCCACTCAACTCCACCTGAATGAAACACTTTGACACAGAACCTCAGCAGGCTAAGTGATTCCCCCAAAGGTGAGGAGGGCGGACCATTGAGTGCATTTTATGGACTTGTGCTCTAACCTCATAGGGGAACGAGGCACTGCTACCCATCATGTTCTGAACAGGGTAATTGTTGAGTGCCTTCACCATCATGCCTTGCATTGGGACCCACATCTTTGTCACCTCTTTGTTATTGAGGCCTGAGTATTAATCTTGGAAATCCATGCTTGAGGGCTAAACTTCCAAAGGGTTAACTATCAGGATCATACTCGTGCATTGTAATGCTGACTGAATTGGCACAGTTGATTTGCCAAGGAACGAGGCACTCCTGATGCATGTGAAGACTACATTTCCTGAGATGGCACCCTCATTCCCTGAGCTCTCATGGGCTGCAGATTAAACCTGCCTTTCAATATGAACAGCCAGCCACCCATACACTAATCTCTGAGAGCCATGCCTCCAGAAACAACGGCCTTGCACTTCCAGACAGCTCATGCCCTCTGGTTTCAAGGTGCCACCTGAGTTCATTCTGACTGCACTCTTCCTCCCCCGTGTGAAGTTCTTCAGCTCTCTTGAAGCTGGAGCCACGCCTTGTCAGTGTTTCCCACTCTGTCCATGCAGCCTGGTGTCTCATGGGACTCCACCCAGG
The DNA here is from genome assembly GCF_902713615.1 of Scyliorhinus canicula. Taxonomy (NCBI): domain Eukaryota; kingdom Metazoa; phylum Chordata; class Chondrichthyes; order Carcharhiniformes; family Scyliorhinidae; genus Scyliorhinus; species Scyliorhinus canicula. The sequence goes on from NC_052148.1 coordinate 61,658,454, forward strand.
GACCTCATCATCGCCCCCTGAGCTGACTCTGTGAATTCACCTGCTCGCAAGCACTTTCCAGTTGCCATTCTAGAAGGGCAATCACTCAGTAGTTATATTTCCACAAACCCAGCAAGGAGGACATCGGAAGAGTCGCCTGCCCACCAGTCGCCAGACCCCTTTAAATCTGGAGGCTCACAGCCATTGAGGGTCGCTGAAGCCTGCGAACAACCCTACCCCTCCTGAGTCGCCAATATCCCCTTCGGAGGTGAGGTCACCAGGTTCTCGTTTTCACCCAGTCATGCCAGTGCCAATGAATATTCAGTGCAGAGTTGATGCTCTCTAATAATATGTAAATCTATTTAAATGAGATTCCTAATCTGCTGTGGTGAGATTCTCATTACAACCTGGCGACGAGTGGGGAAAATCAGGAAACGCGATCTCTCCGGCAAGAATCGTATTTCCCCACTCTCGCCAGATTTTGCACCTGTGTCGCTATCTTGCCGACGGCTAACACAGGAGGTAAATTGCCCCCCCCCCCCCAGTGTTTGAAATAATTAAAGTATATCTGAATCAGCTTTTTAATTTTCCATCATAATCTTGAGATCACTTTGAAGTCATCTTTCGAGAGAAAATAAGTATAACTTCCTGAGCTTTTTCTTACAGCTTATGGCTGGGATTCTCCGCCCTCGTTTTGGGCAAGTGGGAAAGCTGTTGCAGGCGGTGAATCCAATGGGAGTCTCCAGGCGGCTTTTACACTGCTGGTATTTTCTGTTCCGATCGTCCCCACCCCCCACCATTGACGCAATGGTGGTCCTGCCTTGAAAGATCACGAACCTCATTGCCATACATTAATGTATTTTCAGGCTACTCCACTTTATCATCAAACCGCTTCCACCCCCAACGTTCCTGGCGGGGTGGGTTCATTCAGAGCCCACCCTGCCAGGGTGGCATCATGGGACCCATCTGCCTCCAGCATTTTTTGAAAACTAAGTGTCAAACACATGGCGGGAAAAGCTGGCAGTGGAGCCAGCGGGCTACACTCCGCTTTCCCACCCGAGTTGACAGTTAAAAAATTATAAAATTACACCCTACATTTCTGGTAACCAACAGCAAGCTTATTCCTTCCTCTAAACACTATGGAGATTGATATTTTTCTAGCTATTTGGTGACCATGTGAGGTCTAATTGATATGCCTGATTTCACTACTAGTACGCCAATACATATTGACTCTCTGTGATACATAAATCAGAGGATTGCATTTATTCTGGTGGCCAAGTGACACTTGCATTTCAATCATTCGGCTCATATATCATGACTGCCGTTTAAAACGGCACCCTCAGCCAGTTTTGCATCTGTGTGGTACTGAAGCAGGGGCGATAACAGAGCAAATGAAGCATGTTAAATGAGTCTTGTATTCCAGAGAACATTGCAGGGGAGAATGGCACACAGCAACAGCGGGAGGGGGGGGGGTTCGATCCCGGCCCCAGGTCACTGTCTGTGTGGAGTTTGCACATTCTCCCCTTGACTGCATGGGTTTCACCCCCACAACCCAAAGATGTGTAGGTTAGGTGGATTGGCCATGTTAAATTTCCCCTTAATTGGAAAAATAAAATTGGGTACTCTAAATTTTTTTTTTTTTAAAACAACAGTAGAGGGGTTTACCTCGCATACAAAATAATATATATTATGCATTCAAGGGAGGGAGAAACTGGACATTTCAGATTTTTCAAGTACTTAATGAGTAGCTTCTGCTTATGAACAATTATTATTATTATCAAGACTATCTAAATAGATATCAATAGCCATACGCATAAAATTCCATAAAAATGCTTTGCTATCCTGTTCTAAAATGTAACTTGAACAGCCACTACAGACAGGAATGAATGGAGCTAAAAACGGTTAAAATAATGGAATATGAATGTTTTTATGCAACATGGTATCATTGTGATTATCATTGTAAAAGTATCATTGTGTAATAGTTTACACTAGTTTTCATGCTGCTGCAACCTCTGGTAGAATGTTGCTCTACTTCAGTGACAATGCTGCTTTCTATTTTCAGGATCATCTTATCCCAGCAGTGAATCTGAGAGAAGTATTGCTTCTGGAGTTAAATAACTAAGAGAAAAGGATTGAGCTTCAGAACCAATCTGATCTTCCATTGGCAACCTGTAGATATGTATTGTAAATATAAAGACCAAATTCTTTAGTTGTGAAATTGGGAAAATTTAAAATCCCAGGGAAATGTTGTAAACCATTGTTTAAACCCATTTTTAAATGGTAGAGTCACAGCACAAATGGAAGTCTGTCTGTTCTATTTCAAGATTCTTGGAATCCAGTGTTTCAGTTATGTTATACTGCGGCACTGGAGGAGCACTGCCTAGTTGCGGTGCTGTTGTGTAAATCGCACCTGATATTTTTACAGACATCTCCTATATCACCAGAGGTGCAGTGCCTGTCACCAGCAAACTCAGAATCGCAAAGTTGTCACGGTGGAGAAGGAGGCCATTTGGCCCACTGTGTCTGCACCAAATAAAATGGTTGCTCACTCAAAAGAGTTTCCCCAGCCACCCCCTCAGATTATCATGTGGTTCCCTCTGCTCCCACCCACCCTCCAGTTAATTTTCCTCACCCTCTGCATACTCTTGTGCATGTAGGGAAAAACTGTTCACAATGAAGGTGCAGACATTCGCTTGTGTAATTTATATCAGGGCTGCCTGAGTCACTGATTTACCGATGCAGGCTATAATTTTTCTGGATTTTGTTGGTGACTTCTGAACAACTGGTCAATTTTTCATGAGTGAAGCTGAAACTAGGGGCCACGAGTAAAAACAAATTAGTCATTCATTAATCCACTACGGAATTTGAGTCAAATCTCTTTACACCGAGCTGTTAGAATGTAGATGTAGTTGAGATGCATAACATAGATGACCTACGGTACAGGCCTGGGGTATGGTATCAAAGTGATCCAGTATTATTGGACTCGTAATCCAAGGCATAGCCTTCTGATCAAGTCCCAGCACTACAAATGGGAAATTTAAGTTCAAGTGTAGAGGGACTTTAGAGGGGTTTCACAGGACGGCGCAACATCGAGGGCCGAAGGGCCTGTACTGCGCTGTAATGTTCTATGTTCTAATTAATTAAATTAATTTGGGAGGGGGGGGGGGAATTAAAGGTAACATCAATAGCGGATTGTCGTAAACACCCATCGTGTTAACTAATATTCTTTAGGGAAGGAAATCTGCTATATTTCGGTCTAAAGCTCTCAGCATCAATATCTAATTCCTCCAACAGGTTATTTTGCAGCTTTTCTTAATCAAGAAAGTACTGGCTAGGAGGAGAGGAAGAACATCAACTGCTGTGTAATTGCGACCAAAGGTTCACAGATAAATGTAAACAAAGCAGAACTGGAGAGCTGAAGCTTATAAATTGAACAGAATTGTGACATAGAAGTACAAGTATGATTAGTCCAATCTGCAAGTTGGAAGATAGGAGCAGGCTGCAATAAAAGCAGACTTAAAAATGTGAACAAATGAAAGAAAAGAATGTGAACAGTTTGGCAGGAAAAGTCCTTATTTTGACTAATAAATGTACATTTTCCTTTATTGTCATATGTTTATTGGATTTGTTTTGACAGGGCCTGCTAACTGAGTACATCTTCTATCTTGGGATTGTAGGCCGCTCCTTTGAATGCTGCCCGTTTTTAGTGATTTTTCTTTTCAACTTATTCCCAGGAGGAATTTTAAAATATTGAATTTCTGAGGTTAGCACAAGATGTGATGCAGTATCCGAGATATCAGATTCTTTTGTATTTGGTCAACCGTTCAAAGGCATTTTTCTCCCTCTGACCTAACAATAGAGTGATATCGAGCAAGCATCTATCCATGGAAAATCATACCTTTTTGAAATGTTAACCTTGTAAATATGTATTGGCAGCATTTAATGATGAAGAAAAGAGGCAGTCATTGAAGCAGAGATCTGACCAATTCAGTTGCTTGTCATTCTTCCAAGGTTAAAATTCAACGTTAAAGAAAAATATTGGGCGCAATTTAATGGCCACATTGCACTTGAGGCCAAAAATAAGAAACTCGCCGGGTGCTGATTGGTTTGCAATCTAACCGGCCCGCTCCCATTGGCGAAAGCAGGGTCTCGCCATAGAGTGGCGAGAAACCAATAATCACCACTTTAGGTCAAACTCCATACAATTAACGTGTGCAACCGCCTATCTATCGGCCTCCCGTGATCTAACCACCTCCCCAGCAAGTGGTCACGCAGGCGCCGATTAGTATACCTTTTCAAAAACATGAGGCTTTCCGAAGGGCTGCTGTGGGGATCCGAGGAGGTGAGTAGCCATCTTCGCTCCCGGGCAATGAGCCTGGAGATCCTGGGGTTGCTGTCCCGGTGCTGGGAGAGGGGGACGGTGTTGGGGAGGACCCGGGGGGGGGGGGGGGGGGGGGGGGGGGTCCAACACCACATGGACTGCAACGGTTCAAGAAGGCAGCTCACTACCTCCTCAAAGGTTAGTAGGGATGGGCAATAAATGCCGGCCGAGCCAGCAACACCCATATCCCATGAATGAATTTGTAAAAAATTTAAGATGGAGGAATTGCGGTTTTACATCCAGAAAGTAATCTTTTCTAACAACTTATCCCTTGCTCACCTGAGAGGATGGGTTTTGAGAGAACCTCAGTCTTCTATTGTTATGCTATAATTGAGTGTTAGGAGGTATAGAATGCTCGATATCTAGGTCCTTACTTGCCGCTATCCTTTTAGAAACTTGCTGCAGGAAATGTTGAACCTCTCATTGGTGCAAGTCTTGAAGCACTAAACTGGTGTGTCACTCTGTTTCTCTTGCAATAAGAACTTTATAATGTTGCCTGTTTAAGACAGAAAGAAACTAACCCTGTAGCATAAAAATAACTAACTAATCTAACCGTTATCACATTTGCTCCTTTTGTAAATTCCATCCTAAGCATTCTTTCATTTTTTGGCATTCTAAACCTCGATATGTTTCCCAATGAGATGAATTTTTACATTTTATCCATGGCTGAACATATGTAGAAGAAACTATTTCTCATTTTCATGTCAAACATCTGTTTGCCGTTGAAAGTTTTAATTTACTATAAAGGCTGTTTTGATTCAACACTTGTTCAATGCTTACAGAAGCAGAGTTTTGTATCTTTTTTTTATTCCTGGACAGTGCAGAAGGAAAAGTTTGAAGCTGTTCAGTTAGTGAAATAGCTAGCCTGCAGACCTCTCTATTGTCATTGTTCTTCGCAGCCTCTATTTATACAATTGTAAGATCTGTTGGGCTATTTCCTCCCTTGTTCTGTCTAAATTCCTAATGTGTCATTCTTTTTTAAAAAATAATTTTTATTGAAATTTTTGAAAAATGTATAACAACAGAACAATAATAATAACAATAATAAACACCCCCCGGAGCCGTAACAACACATATAACAAAACCCCCCACACCCCCCAAATGTGTCATTCTTTTTAAGTCACCCATCAGTCAATGTATTGAAATTGGAGCTGAGATTTTCCCAGCCTCTTGGCAATGGGGTTGGAAATTAGGCGGGATGGGGAGGATGTTGGAGGGAGGCAGCCGGGAATATGGGATGGGATTCTCCGACCCCCCGCCAGGTCAGAGAATCCCTGGGGGGGGGGGGGGGGGGGGGGGCGCGAGTCCTGCCCCGACGCCTGCTGCTGTTTTTCGGGCAGGGACGGGATTCACGCCACGCCTGTCTGAGGTCATTGTCAGCAGAACCCCCCCCCCCCCCCCCCCCCCCCCGCCAATTCTCCGGGCCCCGATGGGCAGTGCGGCCATTCGTTTTTGGCCAGTCCCACCGGCGTGAATCACTCACCTCATGTACCGGCGGGACCTGGCAGGTAATTTGGCCGGGGTGGGGGTAGGGGGGGGTGGAACCTGGCCCGCCATCCTGTTCCATGGGGGCACTTCCTTCCGCGCCGGCCCCTATAGGGCTCCGCCATGGCCAGAGGGGAGAAGAGAACCCCCCGCGCATGCACCAAAATACGCCAGCTGGTTTGCGCATGCGTGAAATCGCGCTGTCCCTTCACCGCCAGCTGGAGCGGCGCCAACCCCTCCCGCGTCCACCTAGCCCCAATTCCGCACTTTCAGGGCTGTTGACGCCGGAGTGGTTGGCGCCGATTCTCCCGCCGGCGTGGGGACTTAGTCCCCAGAAGGGAGAATCCCGGCCATGATGTGTAGCCTCGCCAATGTGTTTCCCATTTTTTCAAATGCCAACCAACTTCCCCAGGATTGGGCTGGTAGCAGGACTGGCTGTCTGCTCCATGGGGAACAGAAAACCAATTAGGTTGATTAAGGCTTTAAGAGCAATTTAGCAGCATCATCAGAAATTGCCCACTGCACACAATGGCCACCAATTTGTTTGAGATGGCCACCTTGCGGCAGATATTGTGGTCTATCATTGGTGCCTAAGCTCGATGCTTCAATGACAGTACTGCATGGAATAAAAGCCGTAATCAAGGCCAGGGAGGATCATAGGACGTGGGATACACTGCACGTAACATTGGCGGGGAGGGTCCAAGAGGTGAAAATCCTGCCGAGGTTCTTGTTTATCTTTCAGGCTCTCCTGATCTTTTTTCAGAAAATGGACACGATCACCTCGGACTTTGTATGGGCGGGGAAGGTGTCGAGGGTGGGGAGGACCCTGATGCAGAGGCAGAGGCAGCAGAGGGGGTTGGCATTGCCGAATTTGCTTCATTATTATTTGCGGCAAATGTGGACAAGGTGCGGCGATGGTGGGAAGGAGAAGGGGCAGAGTGGGTTAGGATAGAGGAGGAATCTTGTAAGGGGTCTAGTTTAAGGGCTATGATGACGGCAGCATTGCCTATGGCTCTGAGTAGGTATTCTGGGAGCCCAGTGGTGCAATCCATGGTGAAGATATGGAATCAGCTGAGGAGGCATTTTAGGGTGGAAGGAATGACGGTGCTAACGCCGCTGTGCAAGAATCATGGATTGAGCCGGGGTGGATGGATAGTGTATATAGCAGGTGGAGGGAAATGGGGCTGGTCAAGGTGAGGGATTTGTACTTGGAGGAGAGGTTCGCCAGTCTGGAGGAGGGAGAGGGTAGAGCTGTTGAGGGTGAGCGAGTTAAGGGGTGGGATTCTCCACCCCTTAGTGGGTGCTAGCTATGAAGAAAGGTTGAGTAGATTAGGATTGTTTTTGTTGGAAAGACGGAGGTTGAGGGGGGACCTGATTGAGGTCTACAAAATTATGAGAGGTATGGACAGGGTGGATAGCAACAAGCTTTTTCCAAGAGTGGGGGTGTCAATTACAAGGGGTCACGATTTCAAGGCGAGAGGGGGAAATTTTAAGGGAGATGTGCTTGGAAAGTTTTTTACGCAGAGGGTGGTGGGTGCCTGGAACGCTTTGCCAGCGGAGGTGGTAGAGGCGGGCACGATAGCATCATTTAAGATGCATCTGGACAGATATATGATCAGGCGGGAAACAGAGGGAAGTAGGCCTTGGAAAATAGGCGACAGGTTTACCTAAAGGATCTGGATCGGCGCAGGCTGGGAGGGCTGAAGGGCCTGTTCCTGTGCTGTAATTTTCTTTGTTCTTTGTTCTGATCCCGCGGCAGAGTGTCCATGCCGTCGTAAACGCCGTCGCGTTTTACGACGGCGTGAACGGGTCGCTCCCATGTCTAATTCTGGCCCCTACAGGGGGCCAGCATGGCGCTGGAGCGGTTCGCGATTGCACAGTGGTCTGCTTAAATGTGCCAGCCCCCGACGCATCATGGCGCAGGGCTACAGGGATCGGCGCGTAGGAAAAGAGGCCCCCAGCCACAGAGGCCGGCCCACCGATTGGCGGGCCCCGAACGCGGGCCAGGCCCCATCGGAGGCCCCCCCCCCACCCGCCTCGGTCAGAGCCCCACGACCCTGCGCGCAGAGGTCCCGCTGGCTGCGACCAGATGTAGACGACACGGAGGGACTCTGCCTTTTTAGAGTGCCCCCTCAGCCCATCCAGGCCAGAGAATTGGCGGCCCAGCCGTGTAGAGCGGCCCGCGACCAGCGCAGTGCCAAATGAGCCGGCGTCGGCATGTAGTGGCGCGGTTGCAGGGATTCTCCGGCCCGGCTCAAAGCTGGGAGAATCCTGTCCTAGGTATCTGCAGGTTAGGGACTTTGCACAAAAGGTCTGGAGGGGATTCCCTAAATTGTCGGAATACACCCTGCTGGAGCGACTGCTGTTTCCGGATGTGGAAGGGGAGGGAAAAATTGGGGATATATATCGTGGTTGGGGGAGCGAAGGGAGGTGAGTGGATGGTGAAGATCATGGAGAAATGGGAAGCAGAGTTGGGAATGGAGATCAATTGGGGAGTATGGAGTGAGGTACTGCGGAGGGTAAATGGAACCTCCTCTTGTGTAAGGATGAGTCTGATACAGTTTAAGGTGGTGCAGATCATTCGGGCGAGAATGAGTGAGTTCTTTCAGGGGGTAGCAGATGAGTGTGAGAGGTGTGGGCGGGGGCCAGCGAATCACGCGCACATGTTTTGGGGTTGTGCAAAATTGGGAAGATTCTGGCCGGGAGTGTTCGCGGTCTTAGCCAGAGTAGTGGAGGAGGAGGTGGACCTGGACCCTTTGGCGGTATTTGGGGTTTCAGAGAAGCCAGGGCTCATGGAGAGGAGGAAAGCTGATGTCGTGGCCTTCACCTCTCTGATTGCACGGCGCAAATTTTGTTGGAGTGGCGGTCGGCATCGCCACCGGAGGTAGCGGCATGGTTGGGTGATATCCTGCGGTTAGAGAAGATAAAAGTATGAGTTAAGGGGCTCAGCAGGAGAGTTTTAGAAAAGGTTGGGGATGTTTGTGACCCTGAGGAGCTATTCGTCGTGGGTGGGATGGGTGATGGGGGTGAAAAAGGGGAAAAATCTGCACAGACTGTATAGTTGATTGTTGGGAAGTATGTTTCCCGGGGTGTTCATTTGCTGTAACCTGCTTCGATACATGTTTGTAATAAAATACGTTTTTTAAAAAAAAGCCGTAATCAAGGTTGCATCCAACCTGTGGAGGGATATACCCCTTCCCCCTCCATGCGCTCCCCAACCACTATATACATCCCCAATTTTCCCCTCCCCTTCCACATCCGGAAACAGCAGTCGCTTCAGTATCCCTACTGGTTTCAGGAGCCTTCTATGTTGGCCAAGTTGGTACCTCATTGTCTCCAACCTGTCATAGTGGTGTCCTCCACTCCTGTCGGGGCTGCTGAGGCTCGAATGCTGCAAACCCTTTGATTGGACTGCCTACCTTGGACACCTGTCTGCCACCCTTAATATGACATTGAAGGTGAAAGTGGCCAATTGGAGCATGACTATTGCATGCCACAAGCCAGTTCTGCTAAATTTTGGAGTACACTTCTAAAGCAGGTGATGGACCCTTCATTAGCGCATGCAAATCTTATTCCAGGCAGTCACTATAGACACCTTAACATAACCCAAACCATTGTGGTCTCAGACATGCATTGCAGATTGAGCAACGGTTTTTGCACAGAAAGATTGAGGGTTTGTATGTCAGAAAAATGGATTCTACCCCCATCAGCTCCTTTGCCCCATCCCCATCCCAAATATCTCTCCTGCTTTGCCTCACAACTCCCACGTTTTCACAGCTCAGTTTCAGAATCCCCTTTGGAAGTTCCCAGGTAATTTTTACACAGCAGTTGTCTGGAAGTGCAACCTTCCTCTGGGCAGTTTCCCTGAACTTGGAACAATCCGAAAATGTGATTTTAAATCACAAACTTTGAATGGGTCTGACTGGGTTAAACCATAGTTACCCAGAAAAAGTTAGAAGAATATAAACCTGTTCCAGCATCTATTGCACAGACCCAGACCAATCCCTACCAAACTACCCCAGCCCCCCAGACATTTCTCTCCACCCGTCCCCTACACCCCAGAGATCCTTCGACACCCCAGAGATCCTCCACCAACCCTGACTGCCCCTGCCTCCCCAGAACTCGCTCCACTCGCAAAATACTATAACCCCATTTAAGAATACCCCAGACAGGAGCGGTCCAACCCACAGGATTCCCCACCCCCGCCCTCCAGCCAGGCACTACTCCTGCTCCACATAGCCCCCCCACCCTTACTTCATTAGACCTTCGATTTGCCTGCTTTACAGCAGCTATTGCCATATTGACCGAGCTTCACTCAACATTGGGCCCTGGGGGTGCACGACACCTCCTGGATCTCGTCTGACCTGAGTTGGAAGGTCAGTCATGATAGGATTTAGAGTAAGAAACTGAGAGTGGAGTGGGAATCTGACACTGATTGCCACTCCAAAGAAGTTCAGGCCCTTAATAATTATCCTGATTTAACTCGTCATCATTTTTACCATGTCAAATTCAGTGTTACAGTTCTAGATCTTAGTAATCACCTCGATGTTTTTCTTTTAAATGCATTCCTCACAATATGTATAATGCACAACAAGTGATTTGGAGTCTTGTGATAATCTCTAAAACTAATCATTTTAATTATGTGGTGTGGATATATAATTTATGAGTGATTCACAATATTATTATTTCTTTATCCTGCCCTAGGACTGCTGTAATGTTGGCCTGTGAGAACGATAGTGGAAACGCTGTTGAGATGTTAGTCAAGAAGGGTGCCAACTTGAAGTTAATAGACGCATTGGGTCATGATGCACTTCATTACTACAAGCTCTCAGGAAATGCTGATGCCCTACATTTCCTTCAGGCTGCACTTAAAAAGGATGTTGAGGATGCTGGTACGTGCCCTGTCTGTTTATAATTAAGGAGTCGGCTGAATTTATTTCATCTTGACATTATCCTGCTACAGATCAATGTTCTAGAAATACGAAGCGTAATTTTTGTAGATCTCACTTCCTGTATTTAACATAATCCCTTGCCATTAAAAGCAAAGCGTTTCTGTCATTGACAATGCCTCCAAAAGGAGCTGTTTAAGAATAAGAAATAAAACACATTAACAATTGTTGTTTATTGATTGAAATATGTGAACTGCACTTTGTGCTATGGGAAACGGATTTGTAGTCCAGGAGATAGTGTTGCTGGAGTTCAGAATTTGAGGGTAGTGCAGTACTGAGGAAGGTACCAAGCTCACAAGAGTGGACCTGCAGGCATGAAGGTGGTTTGAAGTGTGTCTGCTTCAATGCGAGGAGCATCAGGAATAAGGTTGGTGAGCTTGATGCATGGATTGGTACCTGGGACTACGATGTTGTGGCCATTACGGAGACGTGGATAGAACAGGGGCAGGAATGGTTGTTGGAGGTTCCAGGGTTTAGATGTTTCAGTAAGATTAGGGAAGGTGGTAAAAGAGGTGGAGGAGTAGCATTGTTAATCAAGGATAGTATAATGGCTGCAGAAAGGCAGTTTGAGGAGGATCTGTCTACTGAGGTAGTGTGGGCTGAAGTTAAATAGGAAAGGAGCGGTCACTTTGTTAGGAGTTTTCTATAGGCCCCCAAACAGTAACAGAGTTGTGGAGGAAAGGATTGCAATGCAGATTTTGGATAGGTGCGGTAGTCACAGGATAGTTGTCATGGGTGACTTTAACTTTCCAAATATTGATTGGAACCACTATATTTCGAATAGTTTGGATGGGGCTGTTTTTATCCAGTGTGTGCAAGAGGCGGGGCCACATTGGATTTGGTACTGGGTAATGAACTGGGCCAAGTGTTAGATTTGGTTGTGGGAGAGCACTTTGGAGATAGTGACCACAATTCGGTGACTTTCACTATAGCAATGGAGAGGGAAAGGAAATATGGCAGGGCAAGGTTTATAACTGGTGGAAGGGTAATTACGATGCGATTGGGGAGCATAAGATGGAAACAGGAACTGTCAGGGATAGGCACAATTGGACTTCCGGTTGCGGCTATGACTAGCTAAGCCGCACATTTGGAAGCTCCTGCAACAAAGGTGTTTTTGGGCCAATTGGAGGGCCCCAACGGCGCTGAAAAAACGAATCCCGGTGGGGGAAGGTCCCCTGAGGAGAACTAGACCGATTTTATGGTCGGTACCCGGAGTGGAGCGGCAAGAAAAACGGCAGCAGCTCCCCAAAAAAAGCGGGGGAAGAAAATCAAAATGGCGGCCGGCGGTGTATCGGAGGAGTGGAAGAAATGGGCGGAGGAGCAGCAGGCCGTTCTCCTCCGTTTTTTCACGGAGATGAAAGTGGAACTCTTAGAGTCCATGAACGCGACGGCCACCAGGTTGGTGGGAGCCCAGGCGATCCAAGAGGCGTCGATTAAGATCTGCAGCAGGAGATGACCGCGAGGGAGGAGGAGGCCACAGTCATCGGGGCAAAGGTGGAGGTGCACGAGGCACCCACATGAAGTGGCAGAGCCGCTTCGAGGAGCTGGACACTCGGATGAGGAGGAAAAATTTGAGGATCCTGGGCCTGGAAGAAGGCCTGGAGGGGTCGGATCTCCCGGGATATGTGGCGGAGATGTTGAGCTCCCTGATGGGGGAAGGGGCCGGTCCGGCGCCCCTGGAATTGGAAGAGGCATACCGGGTCATGGCCAGGAGGCCTAGGGCAAACGAGCCCCCGAGGGCGGTGCTGGTGCGGTTCCAGCGGCTAAGTGATCGAGAGAAAGTCCTGAGGTGGGCTAAAAGGGAGAAAAGCAGCAAGTGGCAGAACTCGACGGTAAGGGTGTACCAGGACTGGAGTGCGGAGGTGGCAAAGCGGCGGGCCCGGTACAACCGGACAAAGGCGGTGCTACACGCGAAAAAGATCAAATTTGGAATGCTGCAACCGGCGCGCTTGTGGGTCACCTACAAGGACCAACATCATTATTTCGAGTCCCCAGAGGAGGCCTGGACCTTTGTACAAGAGGAAAAGTTGGACACGAACTAAAACCTGGGAGCACCGGCGGTCGTAGCCGCCGGGGGACTCTTGATTGAGCAAGTGGCCCTTTTCTTTTTCAGGCCAGGTCGGAACTGGGTAACAGTTTCGTGGAGTGTTTGGGGTGTTTTTTCTCGAACGGTTGACTTTTCTGAATATTTTGAAGGTTTCGAGTTGTTGGGTGTTTCTGTATATTTGTACTGTTGAAATCTCTATTGTGGGTCGTTGGCTTCTTATGGGGTGTTTTTTCCCGTTTCCAATTTCCCTTAGTTATTTACCCCTCTTACCCTTTTTCTTTGGGTGCTTGGGGGGGTTTTTTGTTCTTTTTTTCTTTTCGGGTTATGGTTATCTGCGGTTATTTATACTGTTTGATGGAGGGTGATGGGTGGGCACACTGTTAGTTGATAGTTAGTTAATTATTTTGTTATTTAAGTATGTAGTTAAGTATTTATGTATTTAGTTGCCATTGGGTATTTGTATTTATATCGTTAAGTTGGGGAGACGGGACGGGGGGGAGCGGGTTGATTATGCGGGTCTTTCTCGGGGGTTTTAAGGGGATCTTTCACGGGCGCAGATGGGGTGAACCGGGAGGAGTCGGAAGGTGGCAGGAGCAGCCGGGTCAGCGGAGACCAGCTGACTCTCGGGAGTACGATGTGGGGTACATCGCGGCTAGGAGGGGTCCTAGCCAGGGGGGGGGGGGGCTGGGGGGGGACACCGGGTTGCTGCTGGAAAGACCAGGGACGAGAAGGGGAGAGCCGGGGGGGTGGGGGGGCATCGCTATGGGAAGCGGGTCAGAAAAGAAGGGATGACCCGGGGCGAGCAAGGGACAAGACATGGCTAATCGACAGGGAGTAGGGACGGGTCGCTCTGCGACCCGATTGATCACGTGGAACGTAAGGGGGCTGAATGGGCCGGTCAAAAGATCAAGGGTCTTCTCACACCTGAAGGGACTGAAGGCTGATGTAGCAATGCTGCAGGAGACTCATTTGAGGGTAGCAGATCAGGTCCGCCTGAGAAGGGGGTGGGTGGGACAGGTGTTCCACTCAGGCTTGGATATCAAGAACCGGGGGGTGGCGATTTTGGTGGGAAAGAGGGTGTTGTTTGTGGCGGCAGAGGTGGTGGCAGACAAGGAGGGCAGGTACGTGATGGTGAGGGGTAGGCTGCAGGGAGAGAATGTGGTACTGGTAAATGTGTATGCCCCGAACTGGGATGACGCGGGTTTTATGAGGCGCCTGCTGGGCCTCATCCCGGGACTGGAGGCAGGGGGCCTGATCATGGGAGGGGACTTTAATACGGTGTTAGACACTGGGCTGGATAGATCGAGTTCCAGGACGAATAGGAGGCCGGCAGCGGCAGAGGTGTTAAGGGGGTTCATGGAGCAGATGGGAGGGGTAGACCCATGGAGATTTGGTAGGCCTAGGGCGAGGGAGTATTCTTTTTTCTCCCACGTCCACAGAGTGTACTCTAGGATCGATTTTTTTCGTATTGAACAGGGGGCTGATACCGAGAGTGCAGGACACGGAGTACTCGGCCATTGCGATATCGGACCATGCACCACATTGGGTGGACGTGGACATGGGGGAGGCGCGGGACCAACGCCCGTTGTGGCGCCTGGATGTAGGGCTGTTGGCGGACGAAGAGGTGTGCAGAAGGGTGAGAACGGGCATTGAGAACTATCTGGGTACGAATGACACAGGTGAGGTGCAGGTGGGGACGGTCTGGGAGGCCTTGAAAGCAGTGATTAGAGGAGAGCTGATCTCCATAAGGGCACACAGAGAGAGGAAGGAGAGGCAGGAAAGGGAGAGGCTGGTGGGGGAGCTCCTAGAAGTAGATAGGAAATATGCGGCGGCGCCAGAGGAGGGGCTATTAAGGGAGCGGCGTAGCTTGCAGGCCAGGTTCGACCTACTGACCACTAGGAAGGCGGAAATGCAGTGGAGAAGGGCGCAGGGTGTGGCGTATGAGTACGGGGAAAAGGCGAGCAGGATGCTGGCACACCAGCTTCGTAAGCGAGATGCAGCCAGAGAGATTGGGGGAGTGAGAGAGAGGGGTGGGGACGTAGTGCAGAAGGGGCAAGAGGTGAATAGGGTCTTTAGGGACTTCTATAGGGAATTGTATAGGTCTGAACCGCCGAAGAGGAGAGGGGGAATGAAGAACTTTCTCGACAAATTGGGGTTCCCAAAGGTACAGGAGGAGCTGGTGGAAGGGTTGGGGGCGCCGATAGAGCTGCAGGAGCTAATTAAAGGGATAGGCCAGATGCAGGCGGGGAAGGCGCCGGGGCCGGATGGGTTCCCGGTGGAGTTTTACAGGAAATTTGTGGACTTGGTGGGTCCAGTGCTGGTGCGAGCCTTCAATGAGGCGCGCGAGGGGGGGGTACTGCCCCCAACAATGTCGCAGGCCCTGATCTCCTTGATTTTGAAGCGGGACAAGGACCCGGTCCAGTGCGGGTCCTACAGGCCCATCTCCCTCCTGAATGTTGACGCCAAGCTGTTAGCAAAGGTCCTGGCAACCAGGATAGAGGACTGTGTGCCAGGGGTAGTCCATGAAGACCAGACGGGGTTCGTGAAGGGACGCCAACTTAACACAAATGTCCGGAGATTGTTAAATGTGATTATGATGCCAGCAGTGGAAGGGGAGGCGGAGATAGTGGTAGCGCTGGACGCGGAGAAGGCATTTGACAGGGTGGAGTGGGAATACTTGTGGGAGACGTTGGAAAGGTTTGGGTTTGGGGAGGGATTTATCAAGTGGGTAAAACTGCTCTATTCAGCTCCGACGGCAAGTGTGGTAACAAACGGGAGGAGGTCAGAATATTTTGGGCTCCATCGAGGTACTAGGCAGGGATGTCCCCTATCTCCCTTACTCTTTGCATTAGCGATTGAGCCTTTGGCGATGGCACTGAGGGGTTCAGGGGGGTGGAGAGGACTGACAAGGGGAGGGGAGGAACATCGGGTCTCGCTCTATGCGGATGATTTGTTGTTGTATGTGGCAGACCCGGAGGGGGGAATGCCGGAGGTAATGGGGATACTAGCGGAGTTCGGGGACTTTTCGGGATATAAATTAAATCTGGGGAAAAGTGAGGTCTTTGTAATACACCCGGGAGATCAAGGGGAGGGAATTGGGAGGCTCCCCTTCAAAAGAGCAGTTAAAAGTTTTAGGTATTTGGGGGTGCAGGTGGCAAAGAACTGGGGGACCCTCCACAAGTTGAACTTTTCCAGACTGGTGGAACAGATGGAGGAGGAGTTTAAGAGGTGGGACATGGTGCCGCTGTCGCTGGCAGGGAGGGTGCAGTCAGTTAAAATGACGGTCCTCCCGAGGTTCTTGTTTTTGTTCCAGTGTCTGCCCATCTTCCTCCCCAGGGCCTTTTTCAAGAAGGTAACGAGTAGTATCATGGGGTATGTGTGGGCACATGGCACCCCGAGAGTTAGAAGGGTCTTTTTGGAGCGGAGTAGGGATAGTGGAGGGCTGGCGTTACCCAACCTTTCAGGATATTACTGGGCGGCAAATACATCGATGGTACGAAAGTGGATGATGGAAGGGGAGGGGGCAGCCTGGAAGCGCATGGAGAGGGCGTCCTGCGGCAACATAAGCTTAGGGGCACTGGTAACGGCACCATGGCCGCTCCCTCCCACGAGGTATACCACGAGCCCGGTGGTGGCGGCCACCCTCAAGATCTGGGGGCAGTGGAGGCGACACAGGGGGGAAGTGGGAGGTCTGATAGGGGCACCACTAAGAGGGAACCACAGATTTGCGCCGGGAAACACAGGAGGGGGATTCCAGAGCTGGCAGAGGGCGGGTATTAGACAACTGAGGGACCTGTTTATAGAGGGGAGGTTTGCGAGCCTGGGAGAGCTGGAGGAGAAATTTGGGCTCCCCCCGGGGAACACGTTCAGGTACCTCCAAGTGAAGGCATTTGCCAGACGACAGGTAGCGGGGTTCCCCGCGCTCCCCGACAGGGGGGTGAGTGATAGGGTGCTATCAGGGGTCTGGGTCGGGGAGGGGAAGATCTCGGACATCTATAAGATTATGCAGGAGGTGGAGGAGGTACCAGTAGAGGAGCTGAAAGATAAGTGGGAGTTAGAGCTGGGGGAACAGATAGAGGACGGGACATGGGCAGACGCCCTGGAGAGGGTCAACTCGTCGTCGTCATGTGCGAGACTAAGTCTCATTCAATTTAAGGTACTGCATAGAGCCCACATGACGGGGACAAGGATGAGTCGGTTTTTTCGGGGGTGAAGACAGGTGTATTAGATGTTCGGGAAGCCCTGCGAATCATGCACATATGTTTTGGGCATGTCCGGCACTGGAGGAGTTCTGGAAGGGGGTGGCAGGGACGGTGTCGAGAGTGGTGGGGTCCAGGGTCAAGCCAGGATGGGGACTTGCGATCTTCGGGGTTGGGGTGGAACCGGGGGTACAGGAGGCGAGGGAGGCTGGAATATTAGCCTTTGCGTCCTTGGTGGCTCGGAGGAGGATCCTGATTCAGTGGAGGGACGAAAGGCCTCCGAGTGTTAACACCTGGTTAAACGACATGGCAAACTTCATCCAATTGGAAAGGATCAAATTCGCCCTGAGAGGGTCGGTGCAGGGGTTTTCCAGGCGATGGCAACCCTTCCTAGACCTCTTGGATCAGAGATAGAGACTGAGGCCGTGACAGCAGCAACCCGGGAGGGGAGGGCGGGAGGGAGGGGGGAGGAGGGGGGGGGGGGGAGGGGGGACAAAGACGAAGGAAGTACGGTAGTGGTGGTGGCACGGGCAAGGCCTGCCCGAGGACGCTGCTAGAAATGATAAGTTGGTCTGACTGTCGGTTCGCCGGCGGGGGGGGGGGGGGGGGGGACGCGCGGGTGGGGGGGGGGAGACTTTTTTTTCTTTTTCTTGTTAAGTAGGGGGGTTTGACTTTGTTTTGGTATAACTTAAATGTGAATGTAGGGGGGGTTAAAATGTTTGTATTTTGAAAAATTCAATAAAAATTATTAAAAAAAAAAAAGGGATAGGCACAATTGAGATTTGGATCTTGTTCAAGGAGCAAATACTGCGTGTCCTTGATATGTATGCCCCTGTCAGGCAGGGAGGAAATGGTCGAGTGAGGGAACCATGGTTTACAAAAGAGGTTGACTGTCTTGTCAAGAGGAAGAAGGGGGCTTATGTAAGGATGAGAAGACAAGGTTCAGTTAGGGCACTTGAGGGATACAAGATAGCTGGGAAGGAGCTCAAGAAGGGGCTTAGGAGAGCTAGGAGGGGGCATGAGAAGTCCTTGGTGGGTAGGATCAAGGAAAACCCCAAGGCTTTTTACACTTATGTGAGGAATAAAAGAATAACCAATGTGAAGTTAGGGTCGGTCAAGCACAGTAGTTTGAACGTGTGCATGGAGTCTGAAGATATAGGAGGGGCCCTAAATGAATACTTTCCTTCAGCGTTCACAAAGGAGAAGAGGCCATGTTGTTGAGGAGGATAGTGCGATACAGGCTGGTAGGTTGGAGGAGATAGATATTCGGAAGGAAGATGTGTTAGAAATGTTGAGAAGCCTGAGGATAGATAAGTCCCCTGGGCTTGATGGGACATATACTAGGATTCTTTGGGAGGCGAGGGATGAGATTGCAGAACCTTTGGCTTTGATCTTTATGTCCTCACTGTCGACAGGAATAGTGCCAGAAGACTGGAGAAAGGCGAATGTTGTCCCCTTGTTCAAGAAAGGGAATAGGTATAACCCTGGGAATTATAGGCTGGTTAGTCTCACTTTGGTCATAGGTAAATTATTGGAAAGGGTCCTGAGGGATAGGATTTATGATCATTTGGAAAGATACAGCTTAATCCAGGATAGTCAGCACGTATTTGTGAGCGGTAAGTCTTGCCTCACAAGTTTGATTGTATTCTTTGAGGAGGTAACTAAGTACATCGATGAAGGTAGAACAGTTGATGTCATAATGCGTTTGATAAGGTGCCCCATGGTCGGTTCATGCAGAAAGTAAGGAGGCATGGCATAGAGGGAAATTTGGCCGATTGGATCAGTAACTGGCTATCACATAGAAGAGGTGGTGGTAGATGATAAATTTTCATCCTGGAGCCCAGTCATCAGCGGTGTACCACAGAGATCAGTGCTGAGTCCTTTGCTATTCGTGGTTTCTATCAATGACTTGGATGATGGAGTTGAAGGTTGGGTTAGTAAATTTGCTGATGACACCAAGATTGGTGGAGTAGTGGATAATGTGGAAGGCTGCAAAGAGACATTGCTAGGATGCAGAGCTGAGCTGAAAAATGGCAGATGGAGTTTAACACTGATAAATGTGAAGTGATTCATTTTGGTAGGACAAATTTGAATGCGGATTACAGGGTTAACAGCAGGATTCTGACGAATGTGGAGGAGCAGCGAGATCTCTGAGTTCATGTCCATAGGTTTCTGAAAGTTGCCACCCAAGTGGATAGAGACGTTAAGAAAGCCTAAAGTGTGTTCGCATTTATTAACAGGGGGATTGAGTTTCAGAGCCGTGAGGTTATGCTGCAACTGTACAAGACCTTGGTTAGACCACATTTGGAGTATTGTGTGCAGTTCTGGTCACTTCGTTGTAGGAAGGATTGGAAGCATTGGAAAGGGTGCAAAGGAGATTTACCAGGATGCTGCCTGGATTGGAGGGCAGGTCTTATGATGAAAGGTTGAGGGAGCTAGGGCTTTTCTTATTGGAGCGAAGGAGGATGAGAGGTGACTTAATTGAGGTGTATAAGATGATGAGAGGGATAGATAGAGTGGATGTTCAGCGACTTTTTCCTTGGATGGATGTAGCTGTTACAAGGGGGCATAACTATAAGGTTCATGGTGGAAGATATAGGAGGGATGTCAGAGGTAGGTTCTTTACTCAGAGAGTGGTTGGGGCGTGGAACGCACTCCCAGCTATGGTCGTGGAGTTGGACACTTTAGGAACTTTCATGCGGTTATTGGATAGGCACTTGGAGTGCACTAGAATGATTGGGAGTTGGCTGATTTGATCTTAGATTCAGACTAGTTCAGCACAGCATCGTGGCTGAAGGGCCTGTACTGTGCTGTACAGTTCTATGTTCTAACACATTATTTGCTTCATCAGCTCTATGGCATTAATGATCAAACGATCATTCGGCACTGAATTTAAGTCAGAAGCAGTGAAGGGCATTGAATGAAAAACAGTGTTATGTTTACTGCATACTCAGTAAGCACTGTGGAATGATAACGTGTTTGGTATTGATGGTGAAATTCTCTTATTTTTTTTAATATAAATTTAGATTACCCAATTATTTTTTCCAATTAAGGGGCAATTTAACGTGGCCAATCCACCTACTCTGCACATTTTTGGGTTGTGGGGGCGAAACCCACGCAGACACGGGGAGAATGTGCAAACTCCACACGGACAGTGACCCAGAGCCGGGATCGAACCTGGGACCTCAGCGCCGTGAGACGGTTGTGCTAACCACTAGGCCACCGTGCTGCCCCAAATTCTCTTATTTTAAGACTAAGTCCCGTAGTGGGGGCAGGAACTTGGATTGTTTTCTGTTGCAGAGACCGACAAGAAAACATCCCAGATCTTCTGACCCTGACCTTATTAATTATGCACCTGGATGTTTTACTCTGTATTAATTCGGGGGCAGGTCTGGCTGGTGTGTACTCCATCACCCTATCCAGATGCCATATTGAAAAGGCGTCCAACATTACTAACTCATTGTTGAAGATGGTGGATCTCTTGAAAATGACAATGGATCTTTGGGAGCACTCTGGGAACAGAAGATGGACCGCCTAAGAATGAAGACAGATCTCCAGGAGCATTACAACTGGAAATGGACCTCCTCCAGAACACTGAATATGGAAGGTCCACCTGCTGGTGCATCCCCCACCCATTGCTGTGGTGGTCCAGGGTTGCGGATGGCCTCCATCCTGAACTCCAGAGGCAGCCCCTGCATTGTTCAGGTGAATCCCGGCAACTGTATGGCACGTTATTCCAAACGTCCTTCATGCTGGCGTGTTTATCCACTGGCATCGCAGAGAATCTTCATCTGAACCCATTGTTGGGATGCAAATGAGGTTCACATTGGCATCTGGCAGGTTTCCGATCTGTCATGGCAGGCATCAGCGGAAGATCCCAGCGGCATGAAACCGATTTCTGGTCCTCCCGCCATATTCTCTCCTTTCCTCCCACTATCGAACATGCCAGCGGGGCTTGGGAGAATTTTGCCCCGTGTTTGCTGCATATTAATTTCAAAGGAAAGAAAGAACTTGCATTTAATAAGTGCTTTTGATAACCTGTGGCCGTTTCAAAGCCCTCCCTGCCAATGAAATACTTCTGAGTTACTGTTGTAATGCAGGGAAAATCTGCGGCAAATTTGTACAGAATACCCCACAAAGAGTAATGAAATTAAAGGTTACATCTTGTATTTTGCCTATTTTTCAGGCACTATTTGTACTAGCATTCCAATGTGACAGATAGGAAGCGCATGCAAATGTCTAGCCGAATCTGAGCTGATGGCTATATTGGTGAATGAAAAGGTGTCTAAAGCCCATGCTTGAAATTAGCATTAGTGCCTTTGCATTTGAAGATAAGGGATGTAGTGCCAAGTTTTTTTTTTTTTTTTTTTATAAATTTAGATTACCCAATTATTTTTTCCAATTAAGGGGCAATTTAGCGTGGCCAATCCACCTACTCTGCACATTTTTGGGTTGTGGGGGCGAAACCCACGCAGACACGGGGAGAATGTGCAAACTCCACACGGACAGTGACCCAGAGCCGGGATCGAACCTGGGACCTCAGCGCCGTGAGGCGGTTGTGCTAACCACTAGGCCACCGTGCTGCCCTTGTAGTGCCAAGTTGAGGTAACCCCTACATTGTACCCTGAAGTAAATCAGATCAGCTGTCGCAGAAATGGTAGGTTTTTAAAAATTAATTTTTCTTAATGTGGATCCGGGAGAAGCAGGAGGTATCCTGCCAAGTCCATATTTAACGAACATGGAATGCAATTCCTGCCCCTAACCCTGGCCTTTGGTTTCCCAACGGTAGGAAATCTGATCACCTAATCCACCCCCTGTCCTTGCTTCCTGGGTCCCACACCTAGACTCCTAACTCCTCTGATTTCCCTGTCCCTCATTAATTCCGACCTTCTAGAGAGCCATGGAGTTGTACACCGCATTAAAAGCCCTTTGGCCCATCTGAGGTTTTTTTTCTCCGATCCCCTCAGAATCTCCTGCCCTTCTCTAAATCTATGCCCCCTTGTGATTGACCCCTCAAAAATTAAATGAAATGAAAATTGCTTATTGTGACAAGTATGCTTCAAATTAAGTTACTGTGAAAAGCCCCTAGTTGCCACATTCCAGCGCCTGTTTGGGGAGGCTGGTACGGGAATTGAACCATGCTGCTGGCCTGCCGTGGTCTGCTTTTAAAAGCCAGCTCTTTAGCCCTGTGCTAAACCAGCCCCTCAAACAAAGGAACAGCTGCTTCCTATTTACCCCCTCCAAACCCTCAAAATCTTCTCTACCTCAATCATATCACATTTTGTAGGCATGTCCTCCCTCTGGCAAAGCCATTCTGACTATCCCTAATCAACTCGTGCCTTTCCATGTGGAAATTAATTCTCACCTTCAGAATTTTCCCCAATAGATTCCCTATAACTGACATGAGACTCACCGGCCTATAAGTCCCTAGTTTATATCTACCACCCTTCTTGGAAACTGGAACAGCATTAACTGTTCTTCAGTGCTCTGCCACTTTCCTCATAGCCAGAGAGGAATTAAAAACTTGTGTCAAGAGTCCCTGCAATATCCTGCCTCCCCTCCCACAGCAGCCTGAGATACAATTCATCTGGGACTGGTGATTTGTCTTTTTTTAAGCCTCTAGTACCTCCTCACTTTTTATGTCAAAGTGCTCAAGGCCCTCACAGACCCACTTGCTGAGATCTGTACCTACATCCTCATTCTCCTGTGTGAAGGCCGATGAGAAGTATTCATATAACGGCCTAGCAATGTTATGCAGCTTCATACACAGATTGCCTCCTTGGTCTCTAATGGGCCCTACTCTTTCCCTGGTTAACCTCTTCTCCTTACTGTATTTATAGAATATCTTTGGGTTTTCCCTGATCTTTCTCACAAGTCTTTTTTTATGCTCCCTTTTTGCTCTTCTAATTGCTTTCTTAAGTTTCCTCTGGCACTTCCTATATTTCTCTTGGGCTGCAGTGAATTTCTCCCTTTGGACTTTCATTTAGTCCTTATCCATAAACTTATTGCTCCTACCTTTCCCCTGTAGTGAACATATTGGACCTTTACTCTCCTCATTTCCTTTTGAATGTCCTTCATAGCTCTGTTGTAGATTTTCCCACAATAAGCTGTTCGCAGTCAACTTTGGCCAGATCCTGCCTTATTTTAGTAAATTCTGCCTTGCTCCACTCCAATACTGTCTTTTGCAGGTCGTCTTTTACCTTGTCCATAACAAACTTGAACCGTACCGTGTTGTGGTCGCGATCACTAAAATGTTCCCTCACTGCCACATGGAACACTTGTCCAGCTTTGTTTCCCAGAACCAGATTGAGCACTGCTCCACCTCTTGTTGGACCTTTTACATATTGATACAAAAAATTCCCCTGAATACATTTCAAGAAATTCGGACCCTCTAAACACAATGCTATCCCAATTTATGTTGGGGAAGTTCATATCCCCTAGTATAATTACCCGATTATTATTCTTACACACTTCGGTAAATTGTCTACATATCTGCTCTTCGATTTCCCACTGACTCTTTGGGGGCTGATAATACACTCGTAGTAATGAGGGTGCCCCCTTTGTATTTCTAAGTTCTACCCAGAAAGCCATATTTGAAGACCCTTTCAAGAGGTAACCATAATGGTATTGTTGCTGGACTAGTAGTCCAGAGACCCCGAATAATGCTCTGGAGACCCGGGTTCGAATCCCACCACGGCAGGTGATGGAATTTAAACTCAATAAAACATCTGGAATTAAAAAGTCTAATGGTGACCTTGAAACCGTTGCTGATGGTCGGAAAAACCCACCTGTTCACTAATGTCCTTTAGAACATAGAACATAGAACAATACAGCGCAGTACAGGCCCTTCGGCCCACGATGTTGCACCGACATGGGAAGTCAAAAACTAAAGGCCATCTAACCTACACTATGCCATTATCATCCATATGCTTATCCAATAAACTTTTAAATGCCCTCAATGTTGGCGAGTTCACTACTGTTGCAGGTAGGGCATTCCACGGCCTCACCACTCTTTGCGTAAAAAACCTACCTCTGACCTATATCTATTACCCCTCAATTTATGGCTATGTCCCCTCGTGCTAGCCACCTCCATCCGCGGGAGAAGGCTCTCACTGTCCACCCTATCTAACCCTCTGATCATTTTGTATGCCTCTATTAAGTCACCTCTTAACCTTCTTCTCTCTAACGAAAACAACCTCAAGTCCATCAGCCTTTCCTCATAAGATTTTCCCTCCATACCAGGCAACATCCTGGTAAATCTCCTCTGCACCCGTTCTAAAGCTTCCACGTCCTTCCTATAATGAGGCGACCAGAACTGTACGCAATACTCCAAATGCGGCCGTACCAGAGTTTTGTACAGCTGCAACATAACCTCATGGCTCCGGAACTCAATCCCTCGACCAATAAAGGCCAACACACCATAGGCCTTCTTCACAACCCTATCAACCTGGGTGGCAACTTTCAGGGATCTATGTACATGGACACCGAGATCCCTCTGCTCATCCACACTGCCAAGAATTTTACCATTAGCCAAATATTCCGCATTCCTGTTATTCTTTCCAAAGTGAATCACCTCACACTTCTCTACATTAAACTCCATTTGCCAGCTCTGCAGCTTATCTATGACCCTCTGTAACCTGCAACATCCTTCCACACTGTCTACAACTCCACCGACTTTAGTGTCGTCTGCAAATTTACTCACCCAACCTTCTGTGCCCTCCTCTAGGTCATTTATAAAAATGACAAACAGCAACGGCCCCAGAACAGATCCTTGTGGTACACCACTCGTAACTGAACTCCATTCTGAACATTTTCCATCAACCACCACCCTCTGTCTTCTTTCAACTAGCCAATTTCTGATCCACATCTCTAACTCACCCTCAATCCCCAGCCTCCGTATTTTCTGCAATAACCGACCGTGGGGAACCTTATCAAACGCTTTACTGAAATCCATATACACCACATCAACTGCTCTACCCTCATCTACCTGTTCAGTCACCTTCTCAAAGAACTCGATAAGGTTTGTGAGGCATGACCTACCCTTCACAAAACCATGCTGACTATCCCTAATCATATTATTCCTATCTAGATGATTATAAATCGTATCTCTTATAATCCTCTCCAAGACTTTACCCACAACAGACGTTAGGCTCACCGGCCTATAGTTACCGGGGTTATCTCTACTCCCCTTCTTGAACAAAGGGACTACATTTGCTACCCTCCAGTCCTCTGGCACTATTCCTGTAGCCAATGATGACATAAATATAAAAGCCAAAGGCTCAGCAATCTCTTCCCTGGCTTCCCAGAGAATCCTAGGATAAATCCCATCAGGCCCCGGGGACTTATCTATTTTCACCTTGTCCAGAATTGCCAACACTTCTTCCCTACGCACCTCAATGCCATCTATTCTAATAGCCTGGGTCTCAGCATTCTCCTCCACAACATTATCTTTTTCCTG
This sequence comes from Scyliorhinus canicula, assembly GCF_902713615.1. Classification (NCBI taxonomy): domain Eukaryota; kingdom Metazoa; phylum Chordata; class Chondrichthyes; order Carcharhiniformes; family Scyliorhinidae; genus Scyliorhinus; species Scyliorhinus canicula. The sequence continues at coordinate 61,683,952 of NC_052148.1, forward strand.
AGTGAATACTGACGAAAAGTATTCATTTAGTATCTCGCTTATCTCCTCAGCCTCCACACACAACTTCCCACCACTGTCCTTGACTGGCCCTACTCTTACCCTAGTCATTCTTTTATTCCTGACATACCTATAGAAAGCTTTTGGGTTTTCCTTGATCCTACCTGCCAAAGACTTCTCATGTCCCCTCCTTGCTCGTCTTAGCTCTCTCTTTAGATCCTTCCTCGCTTCCTTGTAACTATCAAGCGCCCCAACTGAAACTTCACGCCTCATCTTCACATAGGCCTCCTTTAGGGAGGGAAATCTGCCATCCTTACCTGATCTGGCCTACCTTTGACTCCATGTTGCCTCTTAACTGCCCCCTCAAGGGAAATTAGGGATGGGCAATAAATGTTGGCACAGCCTGTGACGCCCACATCCCATGAAATAATTAAAAAAAGATATCGACCAGGATTCTCCAAGCCTCCGTGCCCGGCGACCGGAGAATCACCGCCAGTCATGCACGCGCGGTTGACATGGCGCCGGTCGGGGGCCGTTGAAAGAGGCCCCCGCAGCGATTCTCCGCGGACAACGAGCCGAGTTCCCGTCCGTGTGGTTCTAATATGTTTCCACTCGGCGGGAGTTCGGAGTCGCGGCTGCGGTGGCCGTCCTGATGGGGGGCGGGGGAATCCATCACCGGGGGAGGCCTCCACGATGGCTAGGCTGCGATCGGGGGCCATCGATCGACGGGTGTGCGCGATGGGGGGGGGCCTACTTCTTCGCCGCCGGCCTGCCGTATGGGTCTGCCGTGTCGCACGGGCCCACGGCTGGAGGCCCAGGGTCCCGTATCAGCAGTTGGAGCTGACTCCGGGGCCCTGCAAGCCCCCTTAAAAACAAAGAATCACCCCGGACTTTCTTGAAAAAAGTCCGGAGTGATTCACGCCCGTTTTCTCGCGGGCATGGGGACATAGCCCCATTAATGGAGAATCCCGCCCATCATCTCTGCTCACTGTAGTAATTCTTTAATTAATAGTAAAACACCATCTTCCTTTTTACACCCTACTCTGTCTCGCCGAAGGATCCTGAGCGGGATTCTCCGAGCCCCGCGCCGGGCCGGAGAATTGCCACAACTGCGCCACACCGCCCCGACGCCAGCACGCGATTCTCCGAGGAACGGAGAATCGGCGCCATTCGCGGCGCCGGTCACGGGACGCTGTCCAGGGCCAGGCCGCCGGTTCTCCGGCCTTGATTGGCTGAGCGGCCGCGCTCAAGCGGCAGAGCCGTGCCAGCGCCATCCACACCTGCTCGCAGCCGGCGGGAACTCTGCGCACAGGGCCGGGAGGCCGCCTGGGGGGGGGGGGGGGGGGCCTCCTTCACCGGTGGGGCTTCAGATGGGGTCTGGCCCGCGATCGGGGCCCACCGATTGGCGGGCCGGCCTCTCCGGTCCCGGCCCTATTTAGTTATGCAACCAGCCCCTGAACCCCCGCGCCATGTTGCGTTGGGGCAGGTGCGCTGAGGAAGTCCCCCATGCATGTGCGTGTTGGCGCGGCGCCACTGTGCATGCGCGGGTTGGCGCAGTGCCCAGTTGGCACCGGGAAGGAGGCTGAAGTGTCATGAACCGCTCCAGCACCGTGCTGGCCCCCTGTGGGGGCCAGAATCGGTAGTGCCCGCGCCCGTTTCGCGCCATCGTGAACCGCGATGGTGTTCATGACGGCGCGGACACTCTGCCTCCATTTTGGAGAATCCCGCCCCTGTAACCCGGAATGTTAAGTTGTCAGTCCTCCCTTCCCTTAACATTGTCTCTGTGATGGCAACAATGTCACAATTCCATGTGTCAATCCACACCCTTAATTCACCAGTCTCACCTATTACACTCCTAGCATTAAAGTGAAGACTTTAGAACATAGAACAGTACAGCACAGAACAGGCCCTTCGGCCCTCGATGTTGTGCCGAGCCATGATCACCCTACTCAAACCCACGTATCCCCCCTATACCCGTAACCCAACAACCCCCCCCCTTAACCTTACTTTTTAGGACACTATGGGCAATTTATCATGGCCAATCCACCTATCCCGCACATCTTTGAACTGTGGGAGGAAACCGGAGCACCCGGAGGAAACCCACGCACACACGGGGAGGACGTGCAGACTCCGCACAGACAGTGACCCAGCCGGGAATCGAACCTGGGACCCTGGAGCTGTGAAGCATTTATACTAACCACCATGCTACCATGCTGCATGGTGGTTAGCATAACTTTATAGTTAGCATAACTTTAGGTTGTCTCTCTTGACATTCAACATATCTGAACTCACTCTGACTTGTTCCCTTTATTATAGCCTGATATGTCTCTATTTTACTAATACTCTGTCCCCTACCCCTGCCAAACTAGTTTAAACACCTCCCAACAGCACTAGCAAACCTATCTGAAAGGATGTTGGACCCAATGAGGCTCAGGTGTAGATCATCCCTCTTGTACATTTCACCTTCCCCAGAGACGGTTCAGTGATCCAAGAATCCCCTTCCGGCACCCAGTCTTGAGCCACGCATTCATCTGCACTATTTTCCTATTTCTATACTTGCTAGTACGTGGCACGAGGAGTAATCCAGAGACTGCAACCTTAGAGGTCCTGTTTTTTAAGCTACTGCCTAGCTCCCTGAATTCTTTTTTTGTAAAATAATATTTATTCACATTTTCACAAAAACGAAAACAATAACAGAAAATTCTAAGAACAAAAAAAAACAGACCCCCCCCCCCCCCCCCCCCCCCCCCCCCCCCCCACCGCCGTAAATACAAAAGAGAAACAATAAATTAATGCCCGTCATTGGCAAAAAACAGATATTCAACCCAAAAACAAAGAGACCCCCCTCGGGTTGCTGCTGCTGCTGACCTTTTGTTTTTACCGTTCTGTCAGGAGATCTAGGAATGGTTGCCATCTCCTGAAAAACCCCTGCACTGACCCCCTTAGGGTAAATTTCACCCTCTCCAATTTAATAAACCCCGCCATATCGTTGACCCAGGCCTCCACGCTTGGGGACCTCGCATCCTTCCACTGAAGAAGAATCCTTCGCCGGGCTACTAGGGACGCAAAGGCCAGAACACCGGCCTCTTTCGCCTCCTGCACTCCCGGCTCCACTGCAACCCCAAATATTGCGAGTCCCCAGCCTGGATTGACCCTGGATCCTACCACCCTCGATACCGGCCTTGCTACACCCTTCCAAAATTCCCCCAGCGCTAGGCATGCCCAGAACATGTGGACATGGTTTGCTGGGCTCCCTGAGCACCTAATACACCTGTCCTCGGTCCCAAAAAACCGGCTCATCCTTGTCCCGGTCATATGAGCCCTATGCAGTACCTTAAACTGTATGAGGCTAAGCCTCGCACACGAAGAGGAGGAGTTCACCCTTTCTAGGGCATCCGCCCACGTCCCCTCCTCAATCTCCTTACCCAGCTCCTCCTCCCATTTATCTTTCAGCTCCTCCACCGAGGTCTCGTCTACCTCCTGCATCACCTGGTACACTTCCGAGATCCTCACCTCTCCAACCCATACCCCCGAGAGCACCCTTTCCTGGACCCCACGCGGCGACAGCAGGGGGAACCACGCCACCTGCCGCCTGACAAACGCCCTTACTTGCATGTACCTAAAGGTGTTCCCCGGGGGGAGCCTGAACTTCCCTCCACGCTCACCCAGGCTCGCAAACTTCCCGTCTATGAACAGGTCCTCCAGCCTCCTGACACCTGCCCTGTGCCAACTCAGGAACCCGCCATAAATTCTCCCCGGTGGTTCCCCCGTATGGGGGACCCCATCGAGGCCCCCACCTCCCCCCTGTGCCGCCTCCATTGCCCCCAAATCTTGAGGGTAGCTGCCACCACCGGGCTCGTGGTATACCTCGTCGGAGGGAGCGGCAGCAGCGCCGTTGCAAGCGCTTCCAGGCTCGTACCCACACAGGATGCCATCTCCAGCCTCTTCCATGCCGCCCCCTCCCCATCCATTACCCACTTACACACCATCGCTGCGTTGGCAGCCCAATAATACCCACAGAGGTTGGGCAATGCCAGCCCCCCCCCCATCCCTGCCCCGCTCCAAGAACACCCGTCTCACCCTTGGAGTCCTGTGTGCCCACACAAACCCCGTAATGCTCCTGTTAACCCGCCTGAAAAAGGCCTTCGGGATAAGGATGAGGAGGCACTGGAACAGGAGCAGAAACCTCGGGAGCACCGTCATCTTGACTGTACCCTACCCGCCAAAGACAGCGGCAGCATGTCCCGCCTCTTAAACTCCTCCTCCATTTGCTCCACCAGCCTTGAGGTTTTGCTTATGCAAGGCCCCCCAGCTCCTGGCCACCTGAACCCCCAAGTACCTGAAGCTCCTCTCCGCCCTTTTCAGTGGGAGCCTCCCGATCCCCCCCTCCTGGTCCCCCGGGTGTACCACAAACAGCTTGCTTTTCCCAAAGTTAAGCTTATACCCTGAGAAATCCCCAAATTCCCGGAGAATCCCCATCACCACCGGCATTCCCACCACCGGGTTCGCCACATACAACAATAGGTCATCCGCATAGAGCGACACTCGGTGCTCCTCCCCACCCCCGACCAGCCCCCTCCAATCCCCCGACTCCCTCAGTGCCATAGCAAGGGGTTCAATTGCCAGCGCAAAAAGTAGGGGGGACAGGGGACACCCCTGCCTCGTCCCTCGGTATAGTCGAAAATACTCCGACCTCTTATTCGTGGCCACACTCGCCATCGGTGCCTCATACAACAGCCTCACCCAACTGACAAACTCCTCCCCAAACCCTTCCAGCACCTCCCACAAGTACCCCCACTCGACCCTATCAAAGGCCTTCTCCGCATCTAGCGCCACCACTATCTCCGCCTCCCCTTCCACCGCCGGCATCATAATAACGTTCAAGAGCCTCCGTATATTAGTGTTCAGCTGCCTCCCCTTCACAAACACCGTTTGATCCTCGTGGATAACCTGCGGCACACAATCTTCTATCCTCGTGGCTAAGATCTTTGACAACAACTTGGCGTCCACATTCAGGAGTGAGATCGGCCTGTATGACCCACACTGCAGGGGATCCTTGTCTCGCTTAAGGATCAAGGAGAGCAACGCCGGAGACATCGTCAGGGGCAAAGCCCCCCCCCATCGTCAGGGGCAAAGCCCCCCCCCCCCTTGCCTTGTTGAAGGTCCGAACCTACAGGGGGCCCAGCAGGTCTGCATATGCCTTGTAAAATTCAACTGGGAACCCATCCGGCCCTGGCGCCTTCCCCGACTGCATGTTCCCTATCCCTTTAACCAGCTCCTCAAGCTCAACTGGCGCCCCCAGACCCTCCACACGTCCCTCCTCCACTCTCTGGAATCTCAGCCGGTCCAAAAAGCGCCCCATCCCCCCCTTCTCCGCCGGATGTTCGGACCGATATAGTCTCTCATAAAAGTCCCTGAAGACCCCATTAATGTCTACCCCCCTCCGCACCACATTTCCTCCCCGGTCCTTAACTCCACTAATCTCCCTAGCCGAATCCCGCTTATGGAGCTGGCGTGCCAGCATCCTACTCGCCTTCTCCCCATACTCGTACACCGCACCCTGAGCCTTTCTCCATTGAGCCTCCGCCTTTCTGGTGGTCAACAAGTCGAACTCAGCACAAAGGCTGCGCCGCTCCCTCAGCAATCCCTCCTCCGGAGCCTCCGCGTACCTCATGTCCACCCTCACCATCTCCCCCACCAATCTCTCCCTTTCTCTCTGCTCCCCTCTCTCCCTGTGGGCCCGAATGGAGATCAACTCCCCCCGAACCACTGCCTTCAGCGCCTCCCAGACCGTCCCCACTCGGACCTCCCCATTATCGTTGGCCTCCAGGTACCTCTCGATGCATCCTCAAACCCGCCCCCTCACATCCTCGTCCGCCAGCAGCCCCACCTCCAAGCGCCACAATGGGCACTGGTCCCTCTCCTCCCCCAGCTCGAGGTCCACCCAATGCGGGGCATGGTCAGAAATGGCTATCGCCGAGTACTCAACGTCTACGACCCCCGCAATCAGCGCCCTACTCAAAACAAAGAAGTCGATCCGGGAGTAGGCCTTATGCACATGGGAGAAGTATGAAAATTCCCTGGCCCTCGGCCACGCGAACCTCCGAGGATCCACCCCTCCCATCTGGTCCATAAACCCCCTCAGCACCTTAGCCGCCGCAGGCCTCCTACCCGTCCTGGAACTGGATCGATCCAGTGGCGGATCCAGCACCGTGTTGAAATCCCCCCCCATTATCAGGCCCCCCACCTCCAAATCTGGAATCTGGCCCAACATGCGCAGCATGAAACCCGCATCATCCCAATTCGGGGCGTATACATTAACCAGTACCACCCGCTCCCCTTGCAGCTTGCCGCTCACCATCACGCACCTCCCGCCGCTGTCTGCCACCACACTCGACGCCTCAAACGACGCCCTCTTCCCCACCTGGATCGCCACCCCCCGGTTTTTTGCATCCAGCCCCGAATGAAACACTTGGCCCACCCACCCCTTCCTCAACCTGACCTGATCCGCCACCTTCAGGTGCATCTCCTGAAGCATAGCCACGTCCGCCTTCAGCCCCTTCAGGTGCACGAACACGCGGAACCGTTTGACCGGCCCATTCAGTCCCCTCACATTCCAGGTGATCAGCCGGATCGGAGGGCCAACTGCCCCCCTCCCCCGTCGACTAGCCATCACCCTTCCGTAGTCCGCCACGTGTCCGCACCCCCCGCTCAGCCCGTTCCCCACAGTGACAGACCGCCATCCTGATCCCCTCTGCACGCTCCAGCTCCTTCTTGGCCATTCCGGCAGCAACCAGGTATCCCCCCTCCCCCAAGCTAGGGCCCTCCCCTACAGCTCCCTGAATCCTTGATGCAAGACTTCATCCTACATTCTACCTCTATCATTGCTACCAATGTGTACCATGACCTCTGACTTTTCACACTCCCCCTTTAGAGTGCCCCACATCCCCGTACCATCAAGCCGTTTGTGGTGCCAGAAACTTGGGCTCTGACTGCACTCCTGTGATGCATCAGCTTCCAAAATGGAATACCGACTTGCGAGCGGAACCCTAAGAGACTCCTGCACTACCTGCCGGTCCTTCCTACATTTCCTTTTTCCCACACATGTGGCTATCCAGGGCACTGGTAGTGCACCCAAATTTTCATCCCAATGTCCTTTTTTAAAGAAAGAAATGTGAACTGCAAGAGATTGGGACTTTTAGAACTAAAATCCATATTTCTCAACCAAAAAAAGTCTCCATATATTGTAAAATTATTAGAATCTTCTTAATAGTGAAAATTTAAAGGTGATAAAGTTATGATGGTATATAGAACACGTGTGCTCAGACCTTCTAGATGATTTCCAAATGATGGAAATCCATGGAAGCACTGCAGGACCCCTCGAAAGTCCCAATGCGAAAGCTCTATGGGAATTGCCCAGAAAGTTTCAGTTTCTGATGGGCAATTCCAGAGCTCCCCAGGACCCTGAGGAAAGGAAACTTTGAGATAAAGTCAGGATTGGAGGATTCACACTTACTTACCTAAATAGTTACCCAGTGAAGATTGGACAAAGAAAAACACATCCACCTCCTGAGTAACTATACAACTGACACCTCAACAACCCTCCCCCTTCCTCGGACTACCCCTTGACATTCTGAGCAAACCCCTCAGATGCCTGCCAGTACGTTGTTTCTCCGCCCCGTCGCCCCAAAGCTGGAGCCTCTGACTAACCCTCTGCACACCCAACCAGACCCTCCATCCCCTTCCCCCAGAACCCTCTGTCTCCCCCAAACTCCCGGACCCTCTGTTTTACTTCCACCTCCCCTCCCCCAGACCCTCCATCATACTCCTTCCCGGATCCTCCGACTTCCTTCTCCCTCTGTCCTGCCCACCGATGACCCATGGCTACAAGGAAGGGCTCCAAGAACAGGTATGCTCCACTTTTCCGAAGGGGCCTTTATCATAAGGCTGGGCCAGAAATATGAAGCGCCAGAAAGTGCAAAAATAAGGAAATGAAGAGGCAATCTGATGCTGATGGTCACTCCTCCAACAATCTGGCCTGTTTTGCCTGTGTTTTTGCGCACCCTGGTGTTTCCATTAAGTAAGGACAAGCATGATCATATGCAACAGAACCAGAGAATTACTACACTGCAGAAGTTGACCATTCGGTCTGCATCAACCCTCTGAAAGAGCACCCTACCCAGGCACACTACCCCTGCCCTATCCATGTAACCCCATAACCCCACCTAACTTGCACATCTTTGGATACTAAGGGACAACTTAGCATGGTCAATCTACCTAACCTGTATATCTTTGGTAGCCATGATGTGGAGATGCCGGCGTTGGACTGGGGTGAGCACAGTCAGGTGTAGATTCACCTGAAGAAGGAGCCGTGCTCCGAAAGCTCGTGTTTGAAACAAACCTGTTGGACTTTAACCTGGTGTTGTAAGACTTCTTACTGTATATCTTTGGACAGTGGGAGGAAACCGGACCGGCACCTGGAGGAAATCCACGCAGACACAGGTAAAAGTGAAAACTCCACACAGACAGTCACCCAAGGTCGAAATTAAACCTGGGTCTCAGGTGCTATGAGGGAGCAGTGTTAACAACTGTGCCACTGTGCTATCCGTATACTGCCCTTTTTTATTATAATAAATATACATAGAAGGTGAAAAATATACAGTCTTAGAAAATTGTTCAAGCACACAGGACAGATCTTGTATTTGACAGTTGCGTTTTGAACTTTGCAGCCACTGCATTTCAGAGTAACTGAAGTAGGCCATTCAGCCCCTCAGCAAGTTCTGCCATTAGAATATGCCGATGTCAGCTATATTTACCTCCTTTTTTCTACATGTTAATACTTTTAATGTAGTAAAAATCTATAGATCTCAGTCTTAAAATTTTAATGGACCCTGTATCACTGACCGCCTTTGAAATTACTCATGTATATAAATGTATATTTCAAAAGCAATCATTTGATAATATTTTGGAGCTTCCGTCTGATCAAATTCTTCTGTACTTACAGTTGTGGAAGCAGTTCATGCTCTGCTCCAATTCAGCTTATTGAATATCACTGCTTTTATAAGTTTGTCTCAATAATGAATGAAATATTCTAGTCCTCTTTCTCTTTGTTGCTGCTACTAGTTGCTCTTGTGATTTAGTTATACACATATTCTTTTTGCCTGAGTCCTTTTTTATTTTGCTGTTAACACTATTTTGAATAAGCCGAATGATGGAGAAAGAAAAATAGATCAGTACCACATTAAAAACTAACGCACATTCAAATCTTTCCAAATGTTCTTTGTATTTGACTACGGAGGAGGAAAAATATACCTTCTTGAATTTCTTGTATTACTTTTTTTTAAATCATTCTCCGGATGTGACCGTCACTGACCATGTCAACATTTATTGCCCTTGCGAAGAGGGTGCACAGCCTACTTGAACTGCTGTAGTCCATGTACAGGTTAAAGCATTCAAACAATATTGGTAGGTAGGGATTCCAGGACTTGGTTGTGTGACTTGGCTATGGTGATGTTCTAATTCACCTGCTGTCTTGTCCTTGAAATATAAATGGAATGTGTATTCAGCACAAAAGTATTTTGTAACAAAGTGGTTCTATTTAGTTTGAGCTTAAATATCGTAACTCAATCATGTTCGATAGTGAGCATTTACTTTCCCCAACAACTCCTGCAGAGTCAGCTCAACAGAACAATTGAGCAATGAACCTGAATGAAAATGAAAATTGCTTATTGTCACGAGTAGGTTTCAATGAAGTTACTGTGAAAAGCCCCATGTCACCACTTTCCGACACCTGTTCGGGGAGGCTGGTACGGGAACTGAACCGTGCTGCTGGCCTGCCTTGGTCTGCTTTAAAAGCCAGCGATTTAGCCCAGTGTGCTAAACCAGCCCCTAAAGATCTGCGATGCATTGGCCAGGAATCGAACCCAGGCCTCCCGCGTGACAGGCGAGAATTCTACCACTGAACCACCAATGCAAACCTGTGACAAAAGTGTTATTTCCAGTTTCAAATATAACTGATGAATCTTAATTCTGATTATGATTTTTAAATACTGTAAAATGTTTCCAAAATTTATGTACAGCACTTGGATGTTTGGCTAGACGGAAATTGGGGAAGGCAGAAAACAAATATGTCTCTATTCATTGATTCTTCTTGTTACGATCTGGGTGATTTCTTCAGTGGATTCCCTGGAAGGCTTCCAGAAAAAAGATAATTGAAGGAAAAGTATTAAAATGAATTGCAGTCATGAGGTTTAATATATATTTATAGGCATTGGAGATCAGGACATGGTCAGTCTGGGTATAAATAATAAATAGCAAAGGAAAGAAGTCCCTGGTGGGAGTAATCTATAGATCGCCAAACAGTAGTTGCATAGTGGGGCACAGTATAAGCAGGAAATATTGGAGGCTTGTTACAAAGGTCCGACAATAATCATGGGTGGTTTTAATATGCATATCGACTGGGTTAATCAATTGCCTCGAGGGAGAATTCATTGAATGTGTTAGAGATTGTCTCTTGGAGCAATATGTTGTGGAACTAACCAGGGAGTAGGCTATTCTGAATTTGGTACGATGTAATGAAGAGGGATTAATTAACAACCTCATAGTTAATGATCCTCGAGGAAAGAGTGATCATAGCATAATAGAATTTCGAATTCAGTTTGAGGGCGAGAAACTGGAGTCCTACACTCGCGTTCTGGAGTTAAAGGTAATTGGGAGGCATGGTAGCACAGTAGTTAGCACAGTTGCTTCACAGCTCCAGGGTCTCGGGTTCGATTCCTGGCTTGGGTCACTGTCTTTCGGAGTCTGCACGTTCTCCCTGTGTCTGCGTGGGTTTGCTCACGTTTCCTCCCACAGTCCAAAGATGAAAATTAAAAATGAAAATCGCTCATTGTCACAAGTAGGCTTCAAATTAAGTTACTGTGAAAAGCCCCTAGTCGCCACATTCCGGCATCTGTTCAGGGGAGGCTGGTACGGGAATTGAACCGTGCTGCTGGCCTGCCTTGGTCTGCTTTAAGAGCCAGGTATTTAGCCCTGTGCTAAAGCAGCCCCAATGTGCAGGTTAGGTGGATTGGCCATGCTAAAATTGACTTTCAGTTCGGTGGGGTTACTGGGTTACGGGGATAGGGTGGAGGTGTGGCCTTAAGTGGGGTGCTCTTTCCAAGAGATGGTGCAGACTTGATGTGTTAGACATTTAGCTGCTGTTGTATAGAGTCAAAGGTTCTGCTCCTTTTCCACAAACACCTTTATTTTACTTTAACAGACTACACAAAACATCACATCACCTGACACAAAGGCCACCTGAAGCCTCAAGACACATATCAGTGTCAATTATTGGATACTTAACATAAATGAGACAACTAATTGGAATGTCTCTTAACCCATTAATTAACATGATGGGCCAAGTGGCCTCCTTCTGCACTGTAAATTCTATTCTGTGGAATTACATTGGCACGAGGACAGATTTTAGCCCTCGTGGACTCAACAGGAAGACTAAAAGATAGGACAGTTGTTGAGCAGTGGCAGCTGTTTAAGGAGATATTCAATTTATCCCAACTAAAATATATTCCAAAGAGAAAGAAAGATTATACGAGGGGGGAAAAGGTATCCATGGCTGAGCAAGGATGTTAAAGATAACAAAGACCAAAACAAAGACCATTTTTGCAAAGGCCAGTGACAGGCTTAGATTAGGAAACTTTTAAAGATCAACATAGGGTTATTAAAAAAAGTAGTTAAAAAAGCAAAAGTAGAACTTCCGGTGTGCATCATGAAGTGAGTGAGCACACAGAGGCAGCTCCTGTCTAAGGTTGCAGAAAAGAGCTCTTTTTTGGGCAGCACGGGTTGGAATTTCGATGAAAAGACGTGGGTGAATGTTCAAAGAGTATTTTCCCTCAGGAATAGGATGTTTCTTGGTTATCAGACCCTCAGAAACAGTGCAAGATTTGTCTGAACAGCAACAAACAAAAGCCTCTGCAAGCATGCTAGCGGGGGAAGGGCCAGCTTATAGGTCTCAAGCTGACCTGAGGGCCTTTATGAAAGCTGAATTCTAGCAGCAGAGGGAAGAACTGTGAAAAGATCTCACCAAGGCCATTGAAGAAGCGGAGACGGACTTCCGGTAGCGGTGATGCGGAGCTAAGCCGCACGTTCAGTGGCTCCCACTATTTTCGGACTTTGGGGCTCTTTTAAGGGCTCGTAGTGGTGCTGTTTGGAATTTTCCCCGTGTGGGAACACTCCTTCTCAGATTCTCCACCGGTGGATGGCCTGGACTAGGAGTGGAGCGGTCAGAAAACCGGCTTTGCAGTTGCGGCTAAGCCGCACCGCAGCTCCCGCTACTTAAGGACTTTTGGGCCGATTTGAGGGCCCCAAACGGCGCTGTCTCAACGAATCCCGGTGGGGGAAGGTGTCTAGAGGAGCATTCCCCATAATTTATGGTGCTCACCCGGAGTGGGGCAAAGGAAAAGGCTGCAGCAGCTCCCCAAGAAAAGCGGGGAAAGAAGGACAAAATGGCGGCCGGCGGAACACCCGAGGACTGGTGGAAGTGGGCGCAGGAGCAGCAAGCTGCTCTTCTGTGCTGTTTTGCGGAGCTGAAGGCTGAGTTGCTGGACTCACTGAATGCGACTACCAACAAGCTGCTTGGAGCTCAGGCGGCCCAGGAGGTGTCTATCCGGGAGTTGCAGCAGCAGGCCGCTGAGCGGGAGGAGGAGGCCATGGTCCTCATGGGGAAAGTGGAGTTGCACGAGACACTTCACAAAAAGTGGCAAGACCGCTTGGAGGAGCTGGACGTTCGCACGAGGCGAAAGAATTTGAGGATCCTGGGCCTGGCGGAGGGGCTGGAGGGGTCGGATCTCCCGTCGTACGTGACCACGATGTTGAGCTCGTTGATGGGAGCGGGGTCCTTCCATTTGCCCCTGGAGCTTGAGGGAGCTCACAGAGTGCTGGCCAGGAGGCCTAAGGCAAATGAACCCCCGCGGGCGGTGCTGGTGCGGTTCCATCGATTTAGTAACCGGGAGTGTGTGCTGCGCTGGGCCAAGAAAGAGAGGAGCAGCAAGTGGGAGAATTCGGTAGTGCGAATCTACCAGGTCTGGAGTGCGGAGGTGGCAAAGCGGAGGGCCGGGTTCAACCGGACGAAGGCGGTGCTGCATGCCAAGCAGGTCAGATTTGGAATGCTACAGCCTGCGCGTCTGTGGGTGACATATAAGGACCGGCACCACTACTTCGAGTCCCCGGAGGAGGCGTGGGCCTTTGTACAGGTGGAGAAACTGGACTCGAACTAGGATTTAGGGACACACTATGGCCGTTGCTGTTTTCGCTGTTGCTGTTCTTCAATTTTGACACGCGTTTTTTTTATGCTGCTTTTATTTTTGCTCTGTTTCCGGGTGGGTTTGTCTGTTGGGTATGGGTGTGGGGTATGTGGGGAACATTGGGGGTATGTGCTTTATATGTTCTCTTCTGTACGGGGCCGGGGGTTGGGGTGAAACTGGATTTGAGGAGCTGCGTCAGAAGGGTGGGGTGTGGCAGTGTGAAAGCGCGGGCTTTCCTCTGGTTGTCCGCGCTGCGGGGCGGGGGGGGGCGGAGCTGGAGGTGGGGGCGTGGCCTCTACTGGTTTTCTTTCCCGCGCTGAAGCGGTGCCAAGGAGGTGTGGCAAGAGGGGGATGACCCCATGCCGGGAGGAGATGGGTTTTGGCAGGAGCTGCCGGGTCAGCAGAAGTCAGCTGACTCACGGAAGTACCATGGAGGGTGCGTCGCGGCTAGGTGGGGTCCTAGCCTGGGGGGGGTGGGGGGGGATACCGGGTTGCTGCTGGAATGGCCAGGAAGGAGCTGGCGTGGGCCGGGGGGGTAGAGGAGAAGCGTTATCGCCATGGGGAACGGGTCAGGCGGGGCGAGCTGGCCTGGGGCGAGCAGTCGATAAGCTATGGCTAGCCGGCGGGGGAGAGGGGCAGGTTGCTCTCTGATTCGGCTGATTACCTGGAACGTGAGGGGGCTGAATGGGCCGGTTAAGAGAACCAGAGTATTTTCTCATCTGAAGGGGCTGAAGGCGGACGTGGCTATGCTCCAGGAGACCCACTTGAAGGTGGCGGACCAGGTTCGTCTGAGGAAGGGGTGGGTGGGGCAGGTTTTTCACTCAGGATTGGACGCGAAGAACCGGGGGGTGGCGATCCTGGTGGGGAAGAGGGTGGCGTTCGAGGCGGCTGAGGTGGTGTCGGACAAGAAGGGCAGATATATTATGGTGAAGGGTAGGCTGCAGGGAGAGAAGGTGGTGCTGGTTAATGTATATGCCCCGAATTGGGATGATGCCGGCTTCATGAGGCGCTTGTTGGGCCGCATTCCGGACCTGGAGGCAGGGGGCCTGATTATGGGGGGAGACTTTAACACAGTGCTGGATCCCCCACTGGACCGGTCCAGTTCAAGGACGGGTAGGAGACCGGCGGCGGCCAGAGTGCTGAGGGGGTTTATGGACCAGATGGGAGGGGTGGATCCCTGGAGGTTTGGGAGGCCGAGAGCGCGGGAGTATTCCTTTTTCTCCCATGTCCATAGGGTCTATTCCCGAATAGATTTTTTCATCCTGAGCAGGGGATTGATCCCGAAGGTGCAGGATGCAGAGTATTCGGCCATAGCAATTTCAGACCATGCTCCGCACTGGGGTGATCTGCAGATGGGGGAGGCATGGGACCAGCGCCCGCTCTGGCGCCTGGATGTGGGGCTGCTGGCTGATGGGGAGGTGTGTAGGAGGGTTCAGGGAAGTACTGAGGGGTATCTTGATACCAACGACACGGGGGAGGTCCGGCTGGGGATGGTCTGGGAGGCTCTGAAGGCAGTGATCCGGGGGGAGCTGATCTCCATGCGGGCCCATAGGGAAAAGAGGGAGAGGTAGGAGAGGGAGAGACTGGTGGGGGAGCTCCTGGATGTGGATAGGAGGTACGCGGCGGCACCGGAGGAGGGGTTGCTGGGGGAACGGCGCAGTTTGCAGGCCAAATTTGACTTGTTGACCACCAGAAAGGCGGAGACACAGTGGAGGAGGTCGCAGGGCACGGTATATGAGTATGGGGAGAAGGCGAGCAGGATGTTGGCGCATCAGCTCCGCAGGCGAGATGCGGCTAGGGAAATTGGTGGAGTGACGGATAGGGGTGGGAATGTAGTGCAGAAGGGGACAGAAGTAAATGGGGTCTTTAGGGACTTCTACGAGGAACTATACCGGTCAGAACCTCCGATGGGGAGAGGGGGGATGGAGAGCTTCATGAACAGGCTACGGTTCCCAAGGGTTCAAGAGGAGCTGGTAGAGGGGCTGGGGGCGCCGATAGAGTTGGAGGAGCTAGTCAGGGGGATTGGACAAATGCAGTCAGGTAAGGCGCCGGGGCCGGATGGGTTCCCGGTGGAATTTTATAAAAGGTATGCGGATCTGGTGGGCCCCCTGTTGGTGCGAGCCTTCAATGAGGCATGGGAGGGGGGGGCTTAGCCCCCGACGATGTCGCGGGCACTCATCTCTCTGATCCTAAAGCGGGATAAGGACCCCTTGCAGTGTGGATCATACAGGCCTATCTCGCTCCTCAATGTTGACGCTAAGTTGCTGGCGAAGATCCTGGCCACCGGGATAGAGGACTGTCTGCCAGGGGTGATACACAAGGATCAGACAGGATTTGTCAAGGGACGGCAGCTCAACACGAATGTGCGGAGACTGCTAAATGTTATTATGATGCCGGCAGTGGAGGGGGAGGCGGAGATAGTGGTGGCGCTGGATGCGGAGAAAGCGTTTGATAGAGTTGAGTGGGGGTACCTATGGGAGGTGCTGGAGCGGTTCGGATTCGGGGAGGGATTCATCAAATGGGTGAGGCTGCTCTACGCGGCTCCGATGGCAAGTGTAGTTACCAATGAAAGGAGATCGGAGTACTTTAGGCTCTACCGTGGGACCAGGCAGGGGTGCCCCCTGCCCCCCTTGCTCTTTGCACTGGCGATTGAACCTTTGGCTATGGCGTTGAGGGAGTCAGGGAGATGGAGGGGTCTGGTGCGGGGTGGGGAGGAACATCGTGTATCGCTGTATGCGGACGACCTGCTGTTGTATGTGGCGGATCCAGAAGGGGGAATACCGGGGGTGATGGAGCTGTTAGCGGAATTTGGGGGCTTCTCGGGCTATAAGTTAAATTTAGGCAAGAGTGAGGTATTTGTAGTACACCCGGGTGATCAGGAGGAGGGAATTGGGAGACTCCCATTTAAGAGGGCAGTGAAGAGTTTCAGATACCTGGGGGTGCAGGTGGCCAGGAGTTGGGGGACTGTCCATAAGCTTAATTTTACCAGGCTGGTGGAGCAGATGGAGGAGGAATTTAAAAGGTGGGACATGGTGCCGCTATCGTTGGCGGGTAGAGTGCAGTCCGTCAAAATGACGGTTCTCCCGAGGTTCTTGTTCCTTTTTCAGTGTTTGCCCATCTTTATCCCTAGGGCCTTTTTTAGAAGGGTTACTAGCAGCATCATGAGCTTTGTTTGGGCGCATGGGACCCCGAGGGTGAAGAGGGTCTTCTTGGAGCGGGGTAGAGATGGGGGGGGGGGGCTGGCGTTACCCAATCTCTCGGGGTATTATTGGGCGGCCAATGTGTCGATGGTGCGCAAGTGGGTAATGGAGGGGGAGGGGGCAGCATGGAAACGGATGGAGAGGGCGTCCTGTGGAGATACAAGCCTGGGGGCCCTGGTAACGGTGCCGTGGCCGCTCCCTCCTACGAGGTATACCACGAGTCCGGTGGTGGCGGCTACCCTCAAGATTTGGGGGCAGTGGAGGCGACATAGGGGAGAAGTGGGGGGCACGATGGAGGCTCCGTTAAGGGGGAACCATAGGTTCGTCCCCTGGAACATTGATGGGGGATTTCAGGGTTGGTACAGCTGAGGGACCTGTTTATTGATGGGAGGTTTGCGAGCCTGGGGGAGTTGGAGGAGAAATTTGGGCTCCCCCCGGGGAACATGTTCAGGTATCTGCAGGTAAAGGCATTTGCTAGGTGGCAGGTGGAGGGATTCCCTTCGCTTCCCGCGAGTGGGGTGAGCGACAGGGTGCTTTTGGGGGTCTGGGTCGGAGAGGGGAAGATATCTGATATCTACAAGGTTATGCAGGAGGCGGAGGAGGCGTCAGTAGAGGAGCTGAAAGCTAAGTGGGAGGGGGAACTGGGAGAACAGATCGAAGACGGGACATGGGCTGATGCCCTGGAGAGGGTTAATTCTTCCTCCTCGTGTGCGCGGCTTAGCCTCATCCAATTCAAGGTGCTGCACCGGGCCCACATGACTGGGACAAGGATGAGTAGGTTCTTTGGGGGTGAAGACAGGTGTGTCAGGTGCTCGGGGAGTCCAGCGAACCATGCCCATATGTTCTGGGCATGCCCGGCGCTGGAGGAGTTCTGGAAGGGGGTGGCGAGGACAGTGTCGAGGGTGGTGGGATCCAGAGTCAAGCCAGGATGGGGACTCGCGATTTTTGGGGTTGGGGTGGAGCCGGGAGTGCAGGAGGCGAAAGAGGCCGGTGTGCTGGCCTTTGCGTCCCTAGTAGCCCGGCGAAGGATCTTGCTACAATGGAAGGATGCTAGGCCCCCAAGCGTGGAGACCTGGATCAATGACATGGCGGGTTTCATTAAGCTAGAGAAGGTCAAATTCGCCCTGAGAGGGTCGGTACAAGGGTTCTTTAGGTGGTGGCAACCTTTTCTTGACTTTCTGGCTCAACGATAGGGTACGGGGACAGTAGCAGCAGCAACCCGGAGGGGGGGAGGGGGGGGGAAGGGGGAGGGAAAAGGTGGGGGAGGGAAAAGGTTGGGGGGGGGGAGCGGACGATGACTATGTTTGTTTATTTAATTTAAATTTATTTTGAAGTTCTTTTGTTGTTCATTGGGGTTGGGGGGTGGGGGATGGGATACATGCGTCGATACGGTCTGGGGGTGGTACGGTTATTATGGGTTATTTTGTTGCATTTCATTGTTTGTCGTTATGTTTTATATTTTCTGTAAAAAATTCCAATAAAAATTATATTTTAAAAAAAAAGCAAAAGTAAATTATGGAAGAAACTAGCATAAAATGTAGAAAAGGATAGCAAAAGCTTCTGTAAGAATATAAAAGAGACTGGGGAGTTAATAGTGGGAAATACAGAAATGGCAGAGACACTAAATCAATATTTTGCCTCAGTTTTCACAGTGGAAATCA
Source organism: Scyliorhinus canicula (assembly GCF_902713615.1). Taxonomy (NCBI): domain Eukaryota; kingdom Metazoa; phylum Chordata; class Chondrichthyes; order Carcharhiniformes; family Scyliorhinidae; genus Scyliorhinus; species Scyliorhinus canicula. Next base: position 61,702,108 of record NC_052148.1, read on the forward strand.
CTACAGGTTAGTATCTTCCCAATAGTAACAGGTAATGCAGAGGTAATAGAAAGGGAGGAACTTCGAACCATCATAATTGATGGGGGAAAAGTACTATAGAAAATATTGGGATCGAAGGCAGACATGTCCCCAGGGCCTGATGGCCTACATCCTAAGCTGTTGAAGGAAGTGGCAGTGGACATAATGGATTCATTGGTTATGATATTCCAAAATTCCCTGTATGCAGGAAAGATTCCAGTGGATTGGAAAAATACTAATGCAGTGCCCATATTCAAAAAGGGAGGGTGGCAGAATGTAGGGTACAATCGACTGGTTAGTTCAACATCTGCTGTTGGGAAATTGTTAGACTCCATTATTAAGGAAGTAATAACAGGACATTTAGAAAGTTAAAACACAATCCATCAGTCAGCATGGTTTTATGAAGGGTAAGTCGCGTTTGACTAATTTGCTAGAATTCTTTGAAGGTGCAACAAGCCAAATGGACATCCTGTAGATGTAGTATAACTGGACTTCCGGAAGGCATTTGAAAGGTGCTGTACAAAAGATTAATACACAAGATTAGATCACATGAGTTTTGGGGTAATTTATTAGCTTGGATTAAAGATTGGCTAACCAACAGCACGGTAGGATAGTGGTTAGCACAATTGCTCGCAGCACCAGGGTCGATTCCCGCTTCGGTCACTATCTGTGCGGAGACTGCACGTTCTCCCCGTGTGTACGTTGGTTTCCTCCGGGTGCTCCGGTTTCCTCCCACAGTCCAAAGATGTGCAGGTTAAGTGGATTGGCGAGGGCCAAATTGCTCTTGGGTTAAATGGCGTTGCAGGGTTACGGGGATAGGGTGGAAGTGTGGGATTAAGTAGGGTGCTCTTTCCAAGAGCCGGTGCAGACTCGATGGGCTGAATGGCTTCCTTCTGCACTGTAAATTCTATGACAGAAGGCAGAGATTCAAGATAAATGTGTCTTTTTCTGGTTGGCAAGATGTAACTAGTTGGGTGCCACAAGGTTCGGTCCTGGAGCCCAAATATTTACATATGACTTGGATGAATGAATAGCTACTACAACCAAATTTGCAGATGACACTAAAATAGGTAAGTTGCAATGAGAAAATAAGACATTTACAAATGGCTAAGGTTCGGCGAGAGGGCACAAAATTGGCAGATGGAATTTAAGGTGGATAAGTGTGAAGTTATCCATTTTGGTCGGATAAATGGAAAGGCAAATTATTGTCTGAATGAAGAGAAACTTATTGTGCAGAGGGATCTGGATGTCCTGATGCATGGATCTCCAAAAACTAGTATGCAGGTACAGCAGGTAATAAGGAAGGCAACTAGAATTTTGGCCTTTGTGGCTAAAGATAAGAGTTTAGCTTAAGGGATGGAGTATAAAAGTAGGGCAGTGTTGCCGCAACTCTATAAGACATTGGTGAGACCTGGGGCGCGGTTCTCCGATGTCGCGCTGCATCGGGAAAGCCGTCGTGAACTCGGTCGAGTTCAACGACGGCGGGAAACGGCCCTGATCGCGATCGATTCTGGCCCCGGGAATGGGCTAGCATCGGCGCCGGGAGGAACACGGCGGGGGGGGGGGATGACGTCAAAAGCGCGCCGTCAGTGCGTGACACCGCTCCGCGTCGTAATAGGGCGCGATCCACGCACGGAAAGGAGGAAGGGAAATGTCGGAGCCACGGAGGGCCGCTCCGAGGTTCCGTGATACGGACCTGGAGACCCTCCTCGATGAGGTGGAGCAGCGCAGGGGCATCCTCTGCCCAAGACGAGAGCATCGCCACCCTTCCAGCACCGTGCAACGGGCCTGGCGTGAGGTGGGCACGGCAGTCAGTGCTGTGGGGCAGACCCCTCGGTCCAGGGAGCAGTGCCGCAAGAAGCTCCACTACCTCACCAGGGCTGCCAGGGTAAGTGCCACAATGGTCCCCCTGGGTCACAACCATCCCCCACATGTCCCTCATTACACACCCCCCCCCCCCCCCCCACCACCACTACGGGCACGAGGGGGGGGGGGGAGAGAGTGAGTGGAGGGTGGTTAACAAAGTTGTCGCAGACCCACATGAGCGCTGCAACCTCCTGAAGAGATGCCATGGTGTGGCTGCAACTTTCCCCCCACCCTGTGCCAATATCTGAACGCCCTGATGTTACCTACCTAATTGTGATGCTCTATCTATGCCCCCCCCCCCCCCCCCCCAAAACAGGACAAGACTGCTCACAACAGCCGGGAGCGCAACAGAACCGGAGTGGGTTCACCCGTTCTGCACCCCCTGACAGTGTTCGAGCAGAGGGCACTGGACCTTGCTGGGAGATCTGCCACCCGGGAGGTCGCGCAATGCGAGGTTGGAGGTGCAGAATCAAGTGAGACAGCCCTACATGACAACCCCCCCCAGCCCATCCTCTCTCCCCTCACACTCTGCCCACTGGACCTCCCCATCCTCTGTCCCCTCACACTCTACCCACTGGCCCCCTCATCCTCTCCCCCTTCACACTCTGCCCACTGGACCATCCTACGCCCGGCCGAGCGTGTCTAACTAACCCCGTATCATTCTGTTCCCCAGGGCCAGCTGACGAACGTCCCGGGCCGTCTGGTGCCAAACTCAGGCGACCATCCGCGACGACCACCGCACCCAGGGTCGCACGCCAGAGGGTGGCAGGAGGACGGCCAGGGGTGCCATCCTCCAAATCCGGGTCTCTCGAGCGGGACGTACAGAGGACGGATAGTGACGACTTTCATGGCTGTGCGTTGCCCTAACGCCGGGCCGTGAGACAGGACAGGACGGGTTCAGTGGACCCAGACGCACAGAGGACGGCGACACAGTCAACGGACTCACCTGACGCTGAACCGTACCTGGGCCACGTGCGCCCTGCGCTGGGACATGACTGGGACCAGGACACTCCTGAATTTCTGACGGACGAGGACTTAGAGCTTGCGGCACTGCTGTCTCCCACACCATCCACCATCCCAGAGACACTCACCTCAGTTGGGCAATTAAGTGATGAGGCTCCTGAGTCACGGTCTGGTGTGCACCACACAGCTGAGCCGGTACTGCAGGTGGAGGTCGGAGCAGCTGACGGGCTGGACGGTCGGAGGGCAGCCCAGGCCCAGCATCCAGCTGGCGGCCAGACGTTTCCCGGGTTCCTGGATTTACTCGACCCACCTGGAAAGCCGATGCATTTTGAAACCCAGGGACACAATGACGGGATGAGTGCCATCTTCCAGCAGCTGCAGACGCAGTTAGAGGAGTCAAAGCGCGTCCAGGTGCAGAGAGTGGTGCCGTTCATGGCAGCCATCCAGGCCGACATCGCACGGGTGCCGTCCGCGGTCGAGGCAATGGGTGAAACGGTATCGGCCATGGGTCAGGTTCTGCAAGGCGTTGGGCTGCACGCGTCATCCATGGTCCAGGAGAGGGCTGCCCTCTCACAGGCAGCAGTGCGCCAGAGCCAACATGACATTGCCGGCGCGCTACGGGCCCTGGCCGAATCTCACCAGGCCATGGCCCAGTCCCAGCAGGCCATGGCACAGTCCCAGCAGTCAGTCGCGGAGAGCATCGACCGCCTGACGCACGTGCTGAATGGCGTCGCGCACTCACAGGTTGAGGGCGCACAGTCCCTGGCGGGAATGTCTCACTCCCTGGACTCCGTCTCAGCAAACGTTCGGACCCTGGTCTATACCGTTGCAGGCCTCCAGGACTGGCAGTGCCAGGTGTCGGTGGGGTGACGGGGCACCTCCCCGCTCGCACCTCCGTCCTACAGTGAGGCCCGGGGGCCACCGGGTTCCCCGAGGGAGGAAGAGGTTCTGGGGCCCGTCCCATTAACTCCATCACGGGACGTCCCTGAACGCTCGGCCTCCCCCCGTCCCATCCCTGGTGCATCGGGTGGGCAGCGGGCAAAGCAGGGTGGCACCACGTCATCTGAAACGCCCGCAGAGCAGCCTGGCCCATCAAGTCCGGGTCGCCCCAGGAAACGAGTGCCGACTGGGAGACATGTCGCAGGGCGTGATTCTCAGCAGTCCGCCTCCGCTCCTGCTGTACCATCTGGGGATTCACTTAGACGTAGTGGTAGGGCCCGTAAGGCAATGAAGAGGGACACAGAGTAAGTTGGCACGGGTGAAGGGCACAGTTTAGTTGTAGGGGCTAGGGCATCTGTACATAATATTCACCATTAAACTCACTGTTGCACCTAACTTGAAAATGAAATGAAAATCGCTTATTGTCACGAGTAGGCTTCAATGAAGTTACTGTGAAAAGCCCCTAGTCGCCACATTCTGGCGCCTGTTCGAGGAGGCTGGTACGGGAATCGAACCGTGCTGCTGGCCTGCTTGGTCTGCTTTAAAAGCCAGCGATTTAGCCTGGTGAGCTAAACCAGCCCCTTTGTAAGACTGTGATTTTTCCATTGCCACGGGGATCGTGATGGTGACCGAGTGTCGCTGGGGTTGACGAGCGGTGAAACTTCGGTGCCGGGTGTGCAGTCCCTTCCCCCTCCCACAGTCGAACACTGTAGTCCTCGGCACTCCGACACCAGCTACCCCACGCGGGCACGTGATGGAGTGTCCCTGACGAACTCAGCGACCACCGAGATGAATGGTTCAGCTATTGCCATGAGACAGACTTTGTCTAGCGATTCTGAGCTCACAGCTCATCGCAGATCGGGCTGTCATCATTCCACATGGCACTGATCACACCCGCTGATACAGCCATCAATGTCGTGCCATACCGTTGTGCCGCAGAGGTAAGGGTGATCTCGAAGTGGAGCAGTGTACCCGGAGTGGGGGGGGGGGGGGGGGGGGTGCGAGTTGTGTGCTGTCCGTCTGCACGACTGGCGATGCAGGTGGTAGTGTTCAGCGATGCCGTCGCACACGATGCGTGATGCAGCCACCAACGCGTCGTGTGCCCATTGTCCTCTCCGGTGCTGTTGTGCAGCCTCCTGGACATTACCAGCACCCGGGCCGTGTCTGTGTGCTACGCCCGACGCACCACCAACCTCCTCAACCTCAGCGTTGGCACCACTGCCAGTGGCTTCTCCCTCCAACTCCTCCACCAGGGCATCTCCCCTCTGCATTGCGATGTTGTGCAGCGCACAGCATACCATAACAATGCGAGCGACCCTGTCGGGCTGGTACTGCAGGGCCCCTCCGGGGCGGTCCAGGCACCGGAATCTCATTTTCAGCAGACCAAAGCAGCGCTCCTCCACACCCCTGGTTGCTGCATGGGCCTCATTGCATAGGGTGGCCGCATTGGTCTGAGGCCTCCGTATGGGCGTCATCAGCCAAGAACTCAGTGGATAACCCCTGTCGCCCAGCAACCAGCCCCTCAGCCGGGGGGGGCCGTCCCTCAAACATAGCAGGGATGAACGACTGCGCAAGAATGTACGCATCATGCACACTCCCAGGGAACCTTGCGTACACGTGCATGATCCTCATGTGGGGGTCGCATACCACCTGGATGTTCATGGAGTATGTCCCCTTCCTGTTAGTGAACACTTCCCTGTTGCCTGCAGGCGGGCGCATGGGGACGTGAACATCATCAATCACTCCCTGGACGATCGGTATCCCGGCCACGTTGGCAAATCCACGGGCTCGTGCTTCTTGATTTGCTCGGTCCTCGGAGAAGGTTATGTAGCGGTCCGCGATGGCGAACAGGGCGTCGGTCACGTCCCGGATGCACCTGTGGACCGATGCCTGCGATATCCCGGATAGGTCCCCACTCGGAGACTGGAAGGAACCGGTAGCATAAAAGTTTTTTTTTTTATAAATGTTTTTATTCAGTTTTCGTATTTTATATTGAACAAATTACAAATTGTTAGGAGAGAGAAACAAAAAAAACAAACAAACAAAAACAAACACGCAAAAATTAACATACATATTTACAGGTAAGCATCTTCGTAGTAGTAACTGCGCCCCCCCCCCCCCCCCCAACATGTTTATTTAGCTTGGTTTTGGGCCTTAGCTAGCCATCGAACCCCCGTAACGAACCTGTAGCCCCCCCTCCCGCTACCTTCCCCCGACTATTCTTCCTCTTGTACATTGGCCACAAATAGGTCCCGGAACAGTTGCATGAATGGCTCCCACGTTCTGTGGAAGCCGTCGTCCGACCCTCGGATGGCAAATTTGATTTTCTCCATTTGGAGAGATTCCGAGAGGTCGGACAGCCAGTCCGCAGCTCTGGGCGGTGCTGCTGACCGCCAGCCAAACAGGATTCTACGGCGGGCGATCAGGGAGGCAAAGGCAAGGGCATCCGCCCTCCTCCCCAGGAATAGATCTGGCTGTTCTGAAACCCCGAAGACCGCCACTATCGGGCATGGCTCCACCCTCACTCCCACCACTTTGGACATTACCTCGAAGAAGGCTGTCCAGTACTCCACGAGTCTGGGGCAAGACCAGAACATGTGGGCGTGGTTGGCCGGGCCTCTTTGGCACCGTTCACATCTGTCTTCCACCTCCGGGAAGAACCTACTCATACGGGTTCTTGTTAAGTGGGCTCTATGTACCACTTTTAGTTGCGTCAGGCTGAGCCTTGCGCACGTGGAGGTGGAGTTGACCCTATGCAGTGCTTCGCTCCAGAGTCCCCACCCGATCTCCATCCCCAGGTCGTCCTCCCATTTCCTCCTTGTTGCGTCCAGTACGGTGTCGTCCCTATCTACCAGTCGGTCATACATGTCACTACAGTTCCCTTTCTCTAGGATACTTGCGTCCAGTAGGTCTTCCAGTAGTGTCTGTCGTGGCGGTTGTGGGTACGTCCTTGTCTCCTTTCGTAGGAAGTTTTTGAGCTGCAGGTACCGTAGCTCGTTCCCCCCAGCTAGCTGAAATTTCTCTGTCAGTTCGTCCAGTGTTGCGATCCTGTCGTCCGTGTATAGGTCCCTGACTGTCAGTGTCCCCCGTCCTGCCTCCACCTTTTGAAGGTGGCGTCGGTCAGTGCTGGTTTGAACCTATGGTTGTTGCAGATGGGAGCCCTGTTCGACATTTTGGTCAGGCCAAGTTGCTGCCGCAGTTGGTTCCAGGATTGGAGGGTGGCTGTCACCACTGGGCTGCTGGAGTGTTTTTTGGGTGGGGATGGGAGTGCTGCCGTGGCGAGGGCCCGGAGGGAGGTTCCCATACAGGAGGCCTCCTCCGCACGCACCCACTCAGCTTCTGGCTCCTGGATCCATCCCCTTACTCGCTCGGCTGTTGCTGCCCAGTGGTAGAATTGTAGATTCGGGAGGGCTAACCCTCCCCTGGTTTTTGTTTCGGTAGCATAAAAGTTAAGTGCCACCGTCACCTTGATGGCAACCGTATCACGTGTCCTCCTCCCATTCCACGTGGGGCAAAGTGCGCCACAAGATGGCAGATATGTGCGACCATCTCCCTGCTGAACCGGAGTCTCCTCCTGCAGGTGATGTCCGGCAGTGCCTCGAAAGAGATCCGGTCACGGAACACCCTAGGCCTCGATTGTCGCCTCTGGCGCCCTGGCTCCACCATCAATGTCTCCTCCTCCTCCTCCCCCGCCATGCTGCTCGGCATCAGTACCCACATCCTGTGCCATCCTCAGCGTTTGGGGGTCAATGTTCCCCTCGGCATCCCCCTGGACGTACCGGCCATGAGTGCCTGCGGCCTGTACGTCGATGACGGGCCACTCCGCGGCCATTCCCTCTGCTGCTGCAGCTGCCCCTGCATCCACTGTGGGATGTCACCGTAGACGCTGCTGGATGTCCAACTGCAGTGCAGCGGCCCCAACCACTACGGTGAACATCGCCGTTCGGTTCGAATACATTATGCTCACCTACAGAAGGGTGGTGGGGGGCAGAGAAACAACATGTTAGACGGAGGTTATTCGACACCTCGGCAGCCGCCTGCCACGGGACACCTGTGTGTGGCCTGGTCGCGCTGCTGACAAGCGGCCAGCCTAACCCCTGGTCACTTTCTGCGTCCAACGGTCAGTTAACAACGTCCTCCTCACCTGTGCGTCAGTGGGCTGTGCCCATCAGCCACAGGGCAACCAGCGGCCGTGTCCTCGTCACCGTCCTGCCATGGCAGGGCGGCTGACATGCTGCATCCGGGGGTGGACGACCCACTCCAATCACTCCCTCTCCCCCCCCCCCACTACTCCCTCTCTCCTCCCACTACTCGCTCCCCCTCCCACTACTCCCTATCTCCCCCCTCACTTCCCCCTCTCCCACTACTCGCTCCCTCTCCCCCCCCTCACTACTCCCTTTCCCCACTTTTCCCTCTCTTTCCCCCCCCCCCCCCCCCCCCCCCCCCCCAGCTCTGCATTTTCGGGGTAGCCTTCCCCAGTCTGCGGAGACTCCAGGACAGTCCACTCACCTCCTCAATGCTCGTCAGCCAGCACGACTGGCGACTATGTAAAGGAGGTGTGGACGGCGACGGCGTGAACTGGGGTCACGCTGTCGGGACTTCGGCCCATTCGGGCCGGAGAATAGCGGGGGTTCTGGAGAATCGCCATTTTGGGTGCCTCGGGCGATTATCCAGGTTTTGCCGCACGGACCACAACGGAAGCGATTTGGCCGTTTGGGAGAATCGCGGGAGCGCGTCAGACTGGCATCGTGTGAAAAACTGGCACGGCCAGCTATTCTCCCAACGGGCGTGACATCGGAGAGTCGCGCCCCACACCTGCAGTACTGTGTACAATTTTGGTCCCTTTATTTGCAGAGGGATGTAGTTGGTTGCATTAAAGGCAGTTCAGAGGAGGTTCACTAGATTGATTCCAGAGATATGGGGCTTGTCTTATGAAGAGAGATTGAGCAGTTTAGGGCTATACTCTCTTGAGTTTAGAAGAGTGAGAGGAGATCTAATTAAGGTATATAAGATGATAAAAGGTAAAATTGACTTCGAGGGGGGCAATCTAGAACAAGAGGTCGTAGTTTTAGGATAAGGGGTAGCAGATTTGAAACCGAGATGAGAAGAAATTACTTCTCGAAAGTTTGTGAATCTGTAGAATTCACTATCCCGAGCGTGCAGTGGATACTGGGACTAAGTAAATTGAAGGAGGAGAGTGATAGTTTTTAATTAGTAATGGGTTGAAGGGTAATGGAGAATGGGCAGGAAAGTGGAGTTTAGGCCGAGTGGAGATCAGCCATGATCATATTGAATAGTGGAGCGGGCTTGAGTTGCTGAATTGCCTACTCTGCTCTTCTTCATATGTTCTTATACATTTTAAAGATATTTCCTGAATTTTAAACATGATATTTAGTTGTGACCATGCTGTACTCTTAAAGTTATAAAGCTTACTGTAAACAAGTTTATCTTGGCATTTAAGGTATATCGAGTACACAGTGAAACATATAAATTTAGAAATGATCAAAATTTTACATAGCTTTTTAAAAACACTTATGGTCTTGACAACTCAATAGTTGAACAGATTAGGGACGTGGCTGGATCATAACTTAGCAGCCAGTCAGGTTTCCTTAGCAACAAGAATAGGCCAGTATGACATATTCTCAGGAACAAAGTGTTCAGTCTGATGTTCTACAACCGTCATATAGGGCCCACTATAAATGGGCAACATGTTTGAAAACTAAGGTTCAGAATTAAGACCAGAGTGGCTTTAACATGATCTCATGCGATTTAGAATTATTTATAGACCCAAGAAAATTATTAAATTAGTTGGCCCTGTATTATTGTGCATTCATTTTTCTTTTTCTTCTCTTTCTGTTTTCTGCTTCAAAATAGATATGAAATCAGCGCAGGCACCAAAACAGGTAAAGTTACGTTTATTATTTACTCTAAAACTCCATAATGTTTTCTGCACTGTATTTTTAAGCATATTTCAAGCCAGGGCCCTTCAATCCTATTGAGTACTTGGCTTGAAAATCACCCTTCATATTTATATTTTTCTATAAGCAATCATAATTATAAATTCCTTTGACCATTTTTCTGAGAATGAGATGCTGAAATATAACAATTGCTCTTTTCCACTAATTTCATTTTTCTCCCAGGTCAGTCAGATAGTATTGTAACCAAGATTTCTTAAAAGCAATTAGAGTAATTGTCTAACAGGCAAATTGAGCTCTGCCAGTTTTACTAAGATAATAAAGATTCACCTGACCTTCTAAAGCAACAAATAGTTGAATATTGTACTCAATATTCCGTATGGTTCTTTTTTTCACCCCATTAGCTGTGCCCCCACATAGAAATCACACAATGATGAAGCTTTTCCAAACCAAGCTACTGAGATACCACAAATGTAGAACTTATGTTTGCCCAATGTGGAGTGCACGTACAGAATCACAGAATAATTTGGCCCATCACGTCTGCACTGACTCTCCGAATGAGCATTAGAATTTAGCGCCATTCTCCACCCTTTTCTCTGTAACGCTACATATTGTTTCTAATCAAATAAATATCTAATGCTGTCTTGAATACCTCAAAAGAATCTGCCTCCACCACACTTACTTACAGCCTGTACAATCCAGACCTATGTTCGAGAAGGTTTTTCTCACATCAGGTTTGTTTCTTTCGCAAATCACAAATCTGCGCTCTCTCATTGTCAATCTATTTACGAGTGAGAACAGTTTCTCCCTATCTAACCTGTCCAGCACACTCATGATTCTGAACACCTCTATCAAATCTCCTCTTAGCTTCTTCTCTCCAAGGAGAACGGTTCCAACCATTTTTGCAAACCTCTTCTACACTCTCCTATGTGTTCAGATCCTTCCTAAAGTGTGGCACCCAGAACTGTACACAGTACTCCAACTGAGGTCTAACTAATGTCCCATACAAGTTCAGCATAACCGTTTTGCTCTTTTAATAAACCCAGTTAATGATATACTTCATTAACTGCACTCTCCACCTGTCCTGCCAACTTTAATGACTTATGAACAAATACACCAAGGTTACTCTGTTTCTGCACACCTTTCAGAATTTTACCCCTTATTTGATATTGTTCCTTAGTGTTCTTCCTACAAAAAAGCATCACCTCACACTTCTCCGCATTAAGCTTCATCTGCCACCTATCTGCCCACTCCACCAACTTGTCTGTGTCCTTTCAAAGTTCTACACTACCTTCCTCACAGTTTACAATGCTTCTACATTTTGTATCATCCACAAACATTGAAATTGTCCCATGTACACCAAGTTCTAGATCATTAATATATATATATATATATATATAAAAGGAAAAGCAAGGGTCCCGATACTGACCCATGGGGAGCTCCAGTACAAATCTTCCTCCAGTCCGAAGGGTATCCAGTACTCAGTCAATTTTGTATCCATGTTTTTGCTGTCCCTTTTATTCCATGAGCTATAACCTTTCCTGTTGTGTGGCACCGTACCAAATGCCTTCTGTCCATCTACACCACATCAAGAGTGTTACTCTTATCAACCCTCTTTGTTACCTCTTCAAAAGCTCGGGCAAGTTAGCTGAATACAATCTTCTCTTAAGAAATCCATGCTGGCTCTTCCTAATTAACCTATTTTTTTTCCTTGTGACTATTAATTCTATCCTGAATAATTGTTTCTATTAGCTTCCCACCACCAAACATAAACTGACTGGGCTGTATTTGCTGAGCTTATCCATACAAACCTTTTTGAACAAGGGCATGATGTTTGCAATTCTCTAGTCCTCTGGCACATCCCCTGAATCTGGAGAAGACTGCAAGACTATGGCCAATCCCCTCTACAATTCCCCCTCTCATTTCCTTCAATATCCTGGGATGCCTCCACACTACGTGGATGTGAGATCGGAGACAGGCTGGGCCCAACGCCCCCCATGGAGCCTGGACATGGCCCTCCTCACTGACGAGGCGTTCTGTGAGAAGATATCACAAGCCATCAACGGTTATGTAACCTGCAACCAAAATAGAAGGTTTCATCTCCACATTTTGGGAGGCACTGAAGGCAGTGATAAGGGGGGAAATTATTGCGTTCAGGGTGCTCAAGATAAGAAGGAGAGGGCGGCTCGGCAACAGCTGATTGATTCCATATTGGTGGTGAATCGGCAGTACTTCACGGCTCTGACCACGGAACTACTGGCAGAGAGGAAAAAACTGCAAATGGGACTTTGATCTGCTGTCCAAAGCAGTGAACCAGTTCCGTCAGACACGGGGGAACTTTCATGAGCATGGAGACAAAGCCAGCAGCCTTCTGGCTCACCAGCTGAGATGGCAGGCATCCGTGAGGTAAATAGCCCAGGTAAAGGACAGAGCAGCAGGCTAGTTGCCCTGGCAGAGGAGATTAACGAGGCCGTTCGCAACCTTCTACTGAGAGCTGTACAACTCCGAGCCCCGGGAGGGTGTCTCATAGATGAAGCAGTTCCTCGATGGACTGGACATGACGGTAGTGGGAGAAGAATGGAAATGGGGCCTGGAAGCACCATTAGAACATTAGCTCCATGAAGGCGGGGTAAACGCCGGGTCCGGATGGATTCCTGGTGGACTTCTACAAACGATTTGCGCCAGCAGTGGCCCTGCACTTGATGTTCACTGACTCACCCGTCAGGGGAACCCCTGCCACCAATGTTAGCTCAGACCTCAATATCACTGATGCCCTAAAAAGGACAAAGACCAGACAATAGTGTGGGTCATACAGACCCATATCATTCCTGAATACTGACGCCAAGATCCTGGCGAGCTGACTGGTGAACTGCATGCTGGAGGTGGTCACGGAAGTTCAGATAGGCTTTGTCAAGGGCAGACAATTAACAGCGGACATCAGGTGCCTGCTGAACGTGGTCATGACTCCATCCGGGGAGAGAACACAGGAGGTGATCATCTCCCTGGATGCAGAAAAGGCCTTTCACAGGGTCAAATGGAAGTACCTCATAGAGGTGCTGGAACAGTTTGGGTTTGGGCCAGGGTTCACCACATGGGTGCAACTACTGTACCACGCTCCCATGGCTAGCGTACGGACAAATACCACCTGCTCTGGATACTTATGGCTGCACAGAGGCATGAGGCAGGATGCCCATTATCCTCACTACTGTTCGCTCTGGGAATCGAGCCACTGGTGATCACCCTCAGAGCGGCGAAGGGATGGTGAGATAGCCAAAGGGAAGGCAGAGGGCATAGAGTCTCGCTCTCTGTGGATGATCTGCTCCTCTACATCTCAAACCACCTGGCCAGTATGGAAGAGATAATGAAACTACTGAAAGAATTAAGAGCCTTCTCAGGTTACAACCTTAACCTGAGTAAAAGCAAAATCTTATATAAATCTTATAATTATTTTTATTTTTATCACAAGTAGGCTTACATTAACACTGCAATGAAGTTACTGTGAAAATCCCCGAGTCGACACACTCCGGCGCCTGTTCGGGTACACAGAGGGAGAATTCAGAATGGCCAAATTACCTAACAGCACGTCTTTCGGGACTGTGGGAGGAACCAGAGCACCTGGAGGAAACCCACACAGACACAGGGTGAACGTGCAGACTCCGCACAGACAGTGACCCCAAGTGGGAATCGAACCTAGGACCCTGGCTATGTTCCCTGTGAATCTGCAGGGGGTAGGATCAGAGCCCCCCCCCCCCCTTCCACTAGGAGAAGGCCGCACAACCCGCCGGGAGTGGGACAAGTCAGGAGGGGGACAGCCGGACCTGGCCCCTCACTATGGCAGAGCAGAGGGCCCTGGACATGATCGGTGGCCCAGAGAAAAGGGAGGTCGCCGAGGTGGAGCACAGGCGAGGAAGCGAGACCCAGCTTAGTTGCAGTTCTTCATGACGCGTGTGAAAGCTCCTCTCCCCGCCCCCCCCCCCCCCCCCACCCACCACCACCCAACACCACCCCTTCACCTTCACACCATCCACATACTACATCACCCTCACCCCGCAAAACCCTCACCCCAACACCATCCTCCCTGGCCTGCAGTCTAATCAGACGTCTTGTGTCTTACAGGACCTGCTGGGGATCTGGCCTCTCCCACCCCCAGCCAGTGCCATTGCCGGAGCCCCTCCCGTGATCTAGGCACCAATGCTGAAAGCAGCCTGAGACAATGCGTGCCACCCAGGCCAACACCGCAAGGGTGTCGTCTGTGTTGGAGGCATTTGGGGCTACGTTTTCAGCTATGGATCAGCATGTCCAAGTGCAGGGATATTTCTTGCAGGTGCTGGCTGACGCCCAGAATAAGGTTGCCGCCTCACAAGCGACTATGTCCCAGAGCCACCTGGAAATCGCAACGGCGCTCCTGAGTGTTGGCCAGTCACAGAAGGCCACGGCTGGGAACATCGATGGCATTGCCTGGGCACTGGCCAATGTGGTGCAGTCACGGAGGGAGGTTTCCCAGTCCCAAAGGGAGGTGGCGCAGTCACTGGCTGATGTGACACAAACCCAGAAGGTGGTGGCACAGTCCCAGACAGAGATGGTCCACTCCCTGTGCTCTATGCCTGTGAGCATGCAGATCCTGGTCATGCCAGAGGGGACCTCCAGTACTGGCAGTGCCAGGTGGCGGGGGAACCTCAGGGGTTAGCCCCCCTCGCACCCCGCCCTGTGGAGTAGTCCAGGGGCCATCGAGCTATTCCCTCCCTGGTGCACCTGTTGAGCATCACCACGCCACCCGGGACACCTGAGCAGCAGCCGGGCCCATCCTGGCCCTGTCGCCCCAGAATACGCCCGCCAATGGGGACCAAGGTCGCAGGACAGGAATCACTGCAGGCCGCCTCCACTCCTGCTGTACTGTCTGGGGAACCACCTAGACATTAGGGCCTGTGTAAGGCCAGGATGTTATACACTAGTTATAGGGGATAGGGCACAAATCTATATATTTGTTCACATTAAACATTTGTTACCACTGTTACAACCTGCCTCGGTGCCCTGTCTGATGGGCTGGTCTGGAATGGCCGGTGGGAGGGGTTCCATTGACCTCTGGAACAAATTTCCGGTCGTCGGACAGGCGCAGCGGAAGAATCACACCCCTTATAAACTGTTGGCAGAATCACATCTAGGATTTTTGATTTCCAGAATGTCAAATATGTCACCAACAAAATATGTGCTGTATGGAATATTTTGTATGGAATAAAATGTTCAAACAGGCCCCGATTGTTCTGTAATTATTTAAATAATAGTAAGTGCTATTGTATTATGACATTATCTTGAAGGCCTGCTGGAAGTTTTGAATTTATTCATTTGTTCAGTTCAATATTAATAAGGGACCAAAGCTTTCAATAGGGTACAGCTGATTTTGACACTTAAAAATGTGGCACAAAAGTATAAACAATAATTTCACGTTTAAAATGACACTACCTAAAATTGCGTAAAGAAGGTTACTTGACATTTACGCCAGTAAAACCTGATTTTTCAAGGTACAAAAGCAAAATATTGTCCGGATGCTGGAGTTGTGAAATAAAATCATAGTCGGCTGCAATGTAAGGTCACAGACCTGAAACATTGGGGATGATTTTCAGCCCGCAATTGCCATCAAGGAGAACAGCTCCCTTTGGAGAGAATCGGGTTTTCTGATTTTCCCCGTCCCTTGCCGGCGACATCACGCAGTTCATACCAACAAAGGGTAGGAACCTCATTTACATGGATTTTAATCAATTTAAATATTAAGGCTCCCCAACCACATGTTTCCCCTTGACTAAGTATTCATAGAGGTTCACAACAGTTTTGTCAAAATGAGTATGGTTCCACAGTTGTTAGCTCTGTTGCTTCATGGCCTCATGGTTTCAGGTTCGATTCCTGGCTTGGGTCACTGTCTGAACGGAGTCTGCACGTTCTCTCCATGTCTGTGTGAGTTTCCTCCGGGTGTTCCAGTTTCCCCCCCATCCAAAGATGTGCAGGTTAGGTAGATTGGCCATGATAAATTGCCCTTAATGTCCAAAAAGGTTAGCTGGGGTTACGGAGATGGGGTGGAAGGGTTGCTTAAGTAGGGTGTTCTTTCCCAGGGCCGGTGCAAACCCGATGGCCGAATGGCCTCCTTCTGCACTGTAAATTCCCTGATTCTATGTGAAACAGTCAAGGGGATCCCTCTGGGTGTGGAACGGTAAATATACCCTAAGGGGAGATGGCATTAGAAACATAGAAAATAGGAGCAGAAGGAGACCATTCATTCTGATCATGGCTGATCATCCAACTCAATAGCCGATTCCCGCTTTCCCTCCATATCCTTTGATCCGGGTATGATTGCCCCCTCCGCAGGTCGGCACTGTGCCAATCTCTGTCAGGGTAGTGCCAGCAGTGGGCCCCAGTGGGAGCTACATGGTTGGGGGGGGGGGGGGGGGAGAGTTCCATTTACCTTTGGTGGGAGGAAGGAGTGGGTGGGAGAAATACCGGCAATGATTGTCCTGGGTGGAGAGCCCCCAATACCGCCGTGGTGGTGGTTAGTTCTGACCAGGACGGCTTTTAAGGATGGCACCCCGGTCTCTCTGGAGTCAGCCTTGCTGGCTCTATCATGCTCCACCCACTCATTTTTTTTTATTCAGCAAGGCTCCAGGGGCGAAATTCTCCCAAAACGGGAGAAATCGTCAAACTGCCGTAAAACCCGGGCGGGTTTTACGGCATCGCGCCCCTTCTCGACGGGGGACCGATTCTGGTCCCCCGTCGGGGCTAGCAGCCCGACGTCGGAGGCCCCGACAAGTCGGGCTTAACGAAAATCGTTACGCCCGCTTGTCGGACTTAGCGCCGGCTGACGCGTCATATGACGTCAGCCGCGCATGCGCAGGTGGGAAGACTCCACCCGCGCATGCGCGGGTGACGTCATCGCGTTTTTGCGCGAAACCCGCGCATGCGCGGTCCGGGTTGCCCCTCAGCCGCCCCGCGTATTGATACTGCGGGGCGGCGGAAGGACAAATAGTGCGCGGGCATCGGGCCCGCTGCCCGCGATCGGTGGGCACCGATCGCGGGCCCATGGCACCCTTGGCACGGCCGTGGTACTGCCGTGCCAATCGGTGCCATGGTTATTTTTTTCCAGGTGGTCACGACGTTTTTACGAATGGCAGGACCAGGTGTGTTTGCCATTCGTAAAAAGGTCGTAAAGGGCTGGGACTTCGGCCCTTCTAACAGCTGTGAATCGCTGCCGGCCGTAAAAAAACGGCGGCAGCGATTCGTGTCGGGATTTCGGCGGGGGGGGGGGAGAATAGCGGGAGGGCGTCAAAAAAGTCGGGAAGGCCCTCCCGCTATTCTCCCACCCGTCGTGGGGGGGGGAGAATTTCGCCCCAGATCTGGAGAAAAAACTGGTCTGTACAGCTGGAGAGCTTAACGCTGGCTTTCAGTCTCAGCCTGACACTTTGAAAACAATTTGGCAAGATTCCGCCCATTATCACTGCTTCTGTTTGCACAGAAGCCACCTGATCTGTTGAATCTTTCCAACATTTTCTGATTTCAATTTGAGGTATTTTGTGAGTGTACCTTGAAGCAGGCAAAGTACATAGAAAACTACATTTTTTTAAAAAATCAGATCCGGTATATTGTGGACTAAAGGCTTTGCTGGTGAAGGAAAAAGTTGTTTTACTTTCTAAATGTCAGCTGATAAAAAAAGGATTTTTCTGATGGAAACAACAGATGACATCTGTACTCAGCTGTTGCCCAGCCTGTGCTCACCATTCCAACAAGCAGGGAAGTATTACACATGGGCCAGAATTCTCTGCTCCCGCGCGGAATCGGGAAGGCCGTCGTGAACTCGGCCGAGTTTCACGGCGCCTTGCCACCCTATTCACCCCCCCCCCCCCCCCCCAAGGGGGCTAGGAGCGGCGCTCCGTAAATCTCGGCCGCCGGGCCTTGTTGCTTGCGTCAAGGCGGCACGCCGAGAATGACGCAACGGTGGCGCCTAAGTGACGTCAGCTGCGTATGCGCAGGTTGGCCGGCTCCAACCCGTGCATGCGCGGTTGCCGTCTTCCCCTCCGCTGCCCCGCAAGACGTGGCAGCTTGATCTTGCGGGGCGGCGGGGGGGAAAGAGTGCGTCTCTTGGAGACGCCGGCCCGACGATCGGTGGGCCAGTCCCCTCCCGAACACGGCCGTGGTGCTCACTCCCCTCTCCGCCCCCCCACAAGCCACAAACGAACCTTTGGTGCCATGTTCACGACAGCAGCGACCAGGTGTGGTTGCCGCCGGTGTGAACAGGTCGGGAACGGCAGGCCGCTCGGCCCATGCGGGCCGGTGAATCGCCGGTCGCCCTGAAAATCGCCGAGCGCCAATTCTCTGAGCGGGGGGTGGGAGAATCGCGGGGGGGCTGCCTGGGCGGCGTGTCGTGAGTCGCCCGGCCCTCCCGCGATTCTCCCACCCAGCATGGTGCTTGGCTGCTAGTTTCCTAGAAATGCAGTTGCTTCAGACAGGAATGTGCTTTTTATAACTTGGTATGAGCAGCATGCTTTGAAAGGTACGAGACACGATGATTGGAAGTGGTGAAGTATTGCAGGGGGTGGAGATTGGGTTTCAAGTCCACGAGCGGAATTCTCCGCAAGGCCCGACGCCGTCGTGAAACCTGGAGAGGTTCACGACGGTGTCGGAAGCCTCTCCCGGCCCCCTATTCTCCCCTACCCGGAGGATAGGCGGGCCATACCGGGAAACGCGGCCGCCGGGCCTTGTCCCTGGCTTCAAGGTCCGGCGTGCCAAGAATGACGCCGCGGCAGAGCCTAGTGACGTCAGCCGCGCATGCGCGGGTTGGACAGCTCAAACCCGCACATGCGCGGTTGCCGTCTTTCTCCTCAGCCACCCCGCAAGATGTGGCAGCTTGATCTTGCGGGGCGGCGGAGGGAAAAGAGTGCGTTCCCTTGAGACGCTGGCCCGACGATCGGTGGGCACCGATCGCGGGCCAGTCCCCTCCCGAGCATGGTCGTGGTGCTCGATCCCCAATCCGCCCCCCCCCTAGGCCCCACACTTACCTGGCGCGCCACGTTCACGACGTCAGCGACCAGGTGTGGTTGCTGCCGTCGGGAACGGCAGGCCACTCGGCCCATCCGGACACGCCATTTTGGGGGGGTGGGAGAATAGCGAGAGTTGCGGGAGCAGACCTCCCGCTATTCTCCCACCCGTCGTGGTTGCGGAGAATCGCGCCCCACGTTGTTCACATGTATGATAGATAGGGTGCATTGTGGTTGTGAAATGGACAAGAAATATTTTAAGACAAGCTAATAAAGAAATTTAGATTTTTTTTTCCTTTCCTTACACCCAGAGAATGGCATCTTTTCTTATTGTCTCATTCATTTTTAATAATTTGTTTTCCTTTCTGCCTTTCTTGATAGAATCAATCAACATAGACATCTCTTTTCTTGGGCTACATTTTATATATATATATCCATACTATATTATTATACATAATATATATAGTATATATGTATTTCCACATCTTCCTTGCCTTCCTGAATTCATCTTCTACACTGGATTTAACAAATTTTCCTTTTCTTAATATAAATTTTGAGTACCCACTTTTTTTTCCAATTAAGGAGCAATTTAGCGTGGCCAATCCACCTACCCTGAACATCATTTTGGGTTGTGGGGCCTACCCTGCACCTCTTTTTGGATTGTGGGGGTGAGACCCACGGAGACACGGGGAGAATGTTGAATTGAAATAATCTGACTGCAATCCTACAATGTTGGAATATGAAGTGGATCATCTGTCATAAAAGATTCAGAGATGAAAAGCTGCTAATGGTCCACAAAGGGTTTGTGTAAGTGGCAGTGGATGTGACCTGGAGCAACTGAACCTAAATGCAGCCTGCTGTGTTTACAGTGTCAGCCAGGGCCACCTGTGTCAGCTGGCTGTGTGAAACCAGCAAAGGTACTGGGTGATAGATTTGCAGGACAGTGGGTAGGCTGTCATCCTTGGAGAGGCTGGCATGAGCATGTTCCATGTGACCCGTCATTACTGGGATGGTGCCTCTACAAATCAATTGTTCTGTGGGGTGGGGGGGGGGGGGGGGGGGGGGGGGGGGGGAGTAGGTTGAAGGGTGGTAGTGATGCTCTGAAAGCCCCTCCCTGTTTGAGATCTCCACATATATTTAAGTTCTACTTCACGGGATGGCAGCATGAGGAGATGCTAACTCCAGAACCGTGAAGGAAGCAGTCTGAAGTCCGCACATTGTGGTGGCCCTCCACTGCAATGTTCATAAAACTGACCACTCAATACATGGTTTACTGCATGACCTCGGCTTGCTTACCACCACCACCAAAGGTGGACCTGGACATCATCATGCTCATGTGTGCAACCTCACTATCGAGAAGGAACAACAGAAGTGGGAATCTTCCAGCTCCTTTGAAGACATCAGGATGCCCCAAAGCATTTCACAAAATTAATTTCTTTTGAAGCGTGGCCACTGTTGTAATGCAGGCAACATGGCAGAAATTTGCACATAGCAAGCTCCCTCAAACAATCTCAATTTCCATCCCCTCCACCGCACACACAACACACCCCGAAATACCATTGATTAGGGTTTCAGTATCACTAAATAGGTGGGTGGTTAGCACTAGTTGCTCTGTTTAATAACAGCTCCTAATTGTAGACCTAATTTTCAGGTGTTGGTGATGCAATTTCAAGCCAACATCCATCTCTTAAATGAGGAGCACTTTAGCTGTAGGCACATCTCAATATGGTACTTGCACAGTTTGAAGTCACACTGCAAAATTTGGTATGTGAAACACAAATTTAACCCTGAAAATTACATGGAAATGTCCATTTTCTACTCCCATTGACTTCTAATTGGCTTTCTGCTGGAAACCTCACTTGATTGTGTGTGTTTGATTTTCTCATACCCCTATGTTCAACACTTGAGGGCCTGTGAGCACATTTTCTCCAGCTGAGTATCCAGGACCAGAGATGGTCACTGCAATTGGTGTGAGATATTTATTAATTACCAAGGTGGCTAACAAGTTTTGTATGCAATGTTTGGGGTAACAGTATTCAAGCAAAATTAACATTTTAACCACTTACATGGCAGAAGTTTACTATCACTGTGCCTTTAAAAAAAATAAATTTGGGTGAATGCAATTTATTTTAAAACCAGATTCTTGAAACTTTCTGTGGAAAAATGGACAACTTGTCTCAAAGTGTAATACCTTAGCTTGTTTCTGAACTTCAAACCTTCCTGATTTTATTTATAGTTTGGCCTGCTGGATACAAACATAGGCATTTTCAGTTCTTAGAATAAAACAACTTTTTCCCACAGAAGGAGGCCATGCAGTCCACCTCGCTCTGTCAGGACTGAAAAACAATTTAGCTAGTCCCACTCCCCTTTTTCCAGTAACCCTGCAAATGTATAAGCCCCCTTTACCTGATTGCAGACCCTCTTGAGACTTGTGTTTCCGATGTGTCCAATCTTTTCCAACTGCTACAGCAGTCTTTGACCATTTGGGCCTGTTGAATTTACCTTCTTCTCGATCAGTGTGTTTTGTAAACCAGAGACCTGGTGGGGATCAGTTAGCTTAGATGGCTAGAGTATGGTGAAAAATGAAGCTAATGGTACAGGTCCAATCCCTGTACTGACTGGGATAGTTTATGGGGGCCTGGCTCCTCTCCTTGCCCCATGCTTGCAGAGTGTTGCTCCTCAAGCTATATAGAACCAATTGTACAAGATTGTGAGGGGTATGGGCAGGGGGGATAGGGAACAGATGTTCTCCTTAGTTGCAGGGTCAGTTACATGGGGATACAAGTTCAAGGTGAGGAGCAGGAGGTTAAAGGGGGTTTTGAGGAAAAACCTTTTTACCCAGAGGGTGGTGACGATCTGGAATGCACTACCTGGGAGAGTGGTAGAGTCGGGTTCCCTCACATCCTTTAAAAAGTAGCTGGATAGCACTTGGCATGTCATAATGGGCAGCACGGTAGCATTGTGGTTAGCACAATTGCTTCACAGCTCCAGGGTCCCAGGTTCGATTCCCAGCTTGGGTCACTCTGTGCGGAGTCTGCACATTCTCCCTGTGTGTGCGTGGGTTTCCTCCGGGTGCTCCGGTTTCCTCCCACAGTCCAAAGATGTGCAGGTTAGGTGGATTGGCCATGCTAAATTGCCCTTAGTTTCCAAAATTGCCCTCAGTGTTGCTGTGTAATGGGGATGAGGTGGAGGTGTGGGCTTGGGTAGGGTGCTCTTTCCAAGATCCGCTGCAGACTCGATGGGCCGAATGGCCTCCTTCTGCACTGTAAATTCTATGATAATATTCAAGACTTATGGGCCAAGTGCTGGCAAATGGGATTAGGTAGACGGATGTTTTTCATGCGTCGGTGCAGACTCGATGGGCCAAAGGGCGTCTTCTGCATTGTATTATTCTGTGATTCTATCTCTTCCTACAGGAGAGACTTGCCTGTGGTCCTTTGTGAACTACTGCTAATTATTCACTTGCTGGTTTCAAAAGGGGCTTGGAACCTCTTTAATGATCTCTGTGTATTACTGCCGTTTAAGTTTAACCATCAGTGTCCAGAAGGGATTGTTGCTTCATTCATGTCGGATACAAAGCTTCTAATTATCTAGATATGTCAATACAGTCCATTTTTAAATTTGAGTTTTGCTTATGCATGTTAAACTTGCAACTAAATGAGCACGCACAAACTTGGAACAAAATAACAGAAGAAGGCACGTATTAACTAATTGTATAAATTTAACATTCACAACTTTTACTAACAAAACTAACTCCTCTACATTTCTGATCTGTAAAATTTTCAGCTGGATCCTACCATTAAAATCTATGCAGATAGAAGTGGAACTCCTAAAAAACGAAAAGCACCACCACCACCAACCAGTGCTACACAGGTAAAAGGAAAGCAGCTAACTAATGGCCATTTCATTAGCAACATTAAATATTTATAGATAGAAATTCAGTTGTGTTGAATCTTTTAAGAATGGTTAGTTACTGAATTTCTTAGATTGATTAAAACAATGTTGAGTCCATTTTATTTTTCTATTACCAGTGAGGATTTACGACTGCAGTCAGCACTTTAACTATTGATACTTTGTGGTGTTTTGTCTAGAGTTCCCAATCTAGCGAGGCTGTAACTCCAGAGTCCCTCAGTCCTCGTTCATCAGAATGTGAGCCATCCAAAGTGGAAGAAGATTCTATTAAGGTTATTTTACAATCTAATATCCAGTTTTATATTATTCTGAAATCAAAAAGAAAATGCTGGAAAATCTCAGTCGGTCTGGCAGCATCTGTAGGGAGAGAAAAGAGCTAATGCTTCCAGTCCAGATGATCAAAGCTTTGACAAAGGGTCATCTGGACTCGAAACATTTGCTCTTTTCTCTCCCTACAGGTGCTGCCAGACCTGCTGAGATTTTCCAGCATTTTCCCTTTGGCTTCAGATCCCAGCATCCACAGTAATTTGCTGTTATATTATTCTGAAATGTGTCTTTTCTGTAGAGACCTGGTCACTGAAAAGATTCTGATTTGGTTTCTTTGCTTTACTTAGCGGCAATGAAATAATTCTATTGGAGGAATCTATTCTGGACTTTGTTATATTTCTAATGAACTGGACCATAACCTTAAGCTGTTTGGACACAGTTTTACACCAGAGGTGTTAAATAGCCGAGTTTAAAAGACATGTAATACTGCCTACTGTATTTATTGCATCTGAGGGAGGAAGTGCAGATATACAATAATATTCTGATGAATATAAAATTGATTAACAGTTTTGATAATTGAATTGTTTCCAAAAAGACCTTTATCTACTTTAGAGAGCAATTTAAAGGAGTAGGCTGATTATTGATCTCAAAAATGGAAAGGTTTTACTGGTTGAGGGGCTAAAACCTGAAAAATCTATTTCATGACACAAACCAGCCTCCGACCTGTATGTATCTGACTTTAGCTGGCGCCAGAAGGTGGTTGGACAGCTAATCGGCTAGTTTAAACTTTAAATGTGGTAACCAGCCTGCAAGCACCATTGTCATTCAGCTTTTCAACTTGTAACTGCGGTCGACAATGTTTACTGAACACCGGGGAACCCATGCAACCTTTGAGGTGAGGTCTTGGTGGATTCAGGAGATTTGTATCTATCTCCTGAATTCAGGTGCCTGCTTAAGAGGCCTCCACAATCATGAACCACACCCCCAATGACCACCTCCTTCCCAGGGTTGACAGCCTGCCTGGTTGACCTCATTGCCCTTCTGCCGACACTCTATTCCCCCCCCCCCCCAACTCACTCCTCTTTTTTTGCCACCTCCCTGTTCCACCCCATCCCTTCACGGTCAACTCCCACAGTGATCTACATGCTGCTGTGGTGACGTTCATTGAACAGTTCCCTGCCCGTCACAGGGCCCATGTTGTCAATCTGGTCTGGGGGCTGATCAGTGATGCCACAGGCATTCTGTGGAGTTTAAGCTCCCATGACATGCATGGGAATCTCAACATGCGTGTTCCCCATTACTTCCCAACTGACCCGCTCCCTACCAGTCAGCGAAATAAAAATGCCCAAATGATGTATCTGGTACTATTTTTGGAATATAAGTGATCTGGTGCATTTTGAATTTGTTTAAAGAAACAAAATTGTCTTATTGTTCAAATCAGGTCATTGCAATCATTCCAAATTCCCCAAAACATTTGGCTTACTCAGCAGCAGGAAATTAATTAACCCCCCCGTGTCCCGGCAGCAGGCTAGGAAACAGGGGAGGGGTGTTGCGGGGAGGAGGATAGAGTGGACACTATAATCGGGTGATAAGTGGCAAGGGGAGAACCTATCATCTTCCCAGTTTCGCCTGATACAGTTGGGTGAGGCGGGTCAATGATGGCTTCCTGCCAGAGGTTAACTGATGACCTTAAGTGACCAATTAATGACCAGTGAATGGCCTCATCCTATTGCCAATGATGGGAGGTGTGTGTGGGGGAAACAGTATGCAAAATGGGGAGACTGCAGGCTCACGGGCCCCCTAGATCGGGCACCCTGTGGTACACAGGGGCGCCCCTCAGGGGCAATGGCTGCATTCACTAAAAACGCCACCTGCCATTCGGAAAAATCCCCTAGCCAGGGCCCGCCTGACTGGTCCCTGTGAGCCTGCTCCACTCACCTCTCTTCTACGACCGCCTGCCTGAAGGCCTGCTGCAATACCAGCAATGGCCACCGCTCACAGAGGCACTGCTGATACCAAAGATCTTTGCCTTAAATGTCATGGCAATCCTGATGGCAGACAATTAACTGCTTGATTGGCATTGAATCCAGCTGGGGTTGTCAGAAATGGCCACGTAGAATTGTCACTAGGGGTGCAATTCTCCCCCCCCCCCCCCCCCACGGCGGGTGGGAGAATCGCGGGGGCGTCGGGCGAGTCCCGCCACGCCACCCCAGCACCTGCACGCAATTCTCCCCACCCCCCCCCAACCGGCGCGGCGAGATTTACTCCTGGCCGCTCGGAGAATCGCTGCTCGCCCTTTGTAACGAGCGAGTGACGATTCTCCGGCCCGGATGGGCCGAGCGGCCTGTCCAATACGACGTGTTCCCGCCGACGCCGACCACACCTGGTCGCTGCCGGCGTGAACAGCGCGGGAACCCTGGGGGGGCAGCCTGTGGGGGGGGGGAGGGGGGATCCAGCACCAGGGGAGTGCTCAAAAGGGGTCTGGCCCGTGATCAGTGCCCACCGATCGGCTGGCCGGCCTCTCTGAAGGAGGCACTCCTTTCCTCTGCCGTCCCGCAAGATCGGCTCCAACATTTCTTACGGGGCGCCCGCGGGGAGGACGGCAACCGCACATGCGGGGGTGACGTCATTTACGTGGCGCCGGCCGCGTAATTTACGCTGCGTCGCTTTTATGCGGCGCCAAGGCCCAGCACACGTAAATGACGCGGCGCCGCTCCTAGCCCCCTGGAGGGTGGGAGAATAGGGGGCGAGGAGCAGCCTCTGACGCCGGAGTGAAACACTCCAGTTTTCACACCGGCGTCGGCACTTAGGGCGCACTTCTACGTCCCCCCACGCCGGGTGGGAGAATAGCGGGAGGGCCTCCCGACATTTTTCACACCCTCCCGCTATTCTCTCCCCCCACCCCCTACGCCCGACCCACGCCACAAATCGCCGCTCGCCGTTTTTTACAGCGAGCGGCGATTCTCCGAGGCCGATGGGCCGAGCGGCCGTTCCTTCATGCCCATTTCAACACGGCAGCAAACACACCTGCTCGCTGCCGTCGTGAAACGGGTGGCAGATGCCCGTTTGGGGCATCTGGGGACCCGATTGGCACGGCCGTACCACGACCGTGCCAAGGGGGGCATAGGCCCGCGATCGGAGGGCACCGATCGCGGGCCGTGCGTTCGTAATGGATGCACTCTTTTCCCTCCGCCGCCCCACAAGATCAAGCCGCCACGTTTTGCGGGGCGGCGGAGGGAAAAGACACCAACTGCGCATGCGCGGGTTGGCGTTGTCCAACCTGTGCATGCGCGACCGTCGTCAATGCCGCGCTGCCGTGACGCAAGGGGCCGCGCTCCTAGCCCCACCTGGGGGGGGGAGAATCGGCCCCGGAAGTGGGCGTGAAGGCTGCCATGGTTCTCGGCCTGTCCCACGGCAGCCTTTACGATTCTCCGCATTTACGGAGAATCTCGCCCTTAGTCTCCCGATGGGAGAATCTCGCCCCAGTTTTCTGACCGGTGCACAGTGCCACTGCCACAACCAATGAATCCAGTCCAACATGTGATATTTACTTGTGTCTCAAAATTATTTTTAAAACTCGTTTTCATTTGCTCATTTTGATATATTTGTGGTACAGGAAAGAGAGAATGATGAGGATATGAGAAAGCTTCAAGCAGAGAAGGCAAATTTATTAGAGGTGATACAAAATCTCAGTCAACAACTACGGGAAAAAAACTCCCAAGAGGTATTTTTCTTTTAAATTGAGTATATCTGCTGTTTCAATGTATCGTGGGCCAATTGCAATTTTCAGGGTATGGACATTAAGGGAAATGGAACAAACTGCAGTAAATGGAGTTCAGATCACTCCAGATCTAATTGATTGGTGGAACAGGCCTGAGAACTGTCCTAAATGGTCTACCTCGTATCCTCAGACTGTGCCCAAGGTTGTGGATACATCCGCCATCGGGAACATCTTTCCTGCATCTTTCCTGTCCAGTCCTGTTAGAATTTTATAGGTTTCTATGAAATCTCCCCTAATTTTTCTGAACTCCAGCGGATACAATCCAAACCGATTCAATCTCTCCTCGTACATCGTCCTGCCATCCCAGGAATCAGTCTGGTAAACCTTTGCAGCACTCCCTCTATAGCTAGAACATCCTTCCTCAGATAAGGAGACCAAAACTGCACACAATATTCTAGGTGTGGCCTCACCAAGGCCCAGTATAATTACCACAAGACATCCCTGCTTCTGTACTCTAATCCTCTCACAATGAAGACCAGCATACCATTTGCCTTCTTTACCACCTGCTACACCTGCATGCTTACCTTCAATGACTGATGTACGAGAACACCCAGGTGTTGTTGCACGTTCCCCTCCTAATTTATGGCCATTCAGATAATAGTCTACCTTTTTGTTTCTACTATCAAAGTGGATAACCTCGCATTCATCCAAATTATTCTGCATCTGCCATTCATTTGCCCACTCACTCAATTTGTTCAAATTACACTGAAGGATCTCTGCATCCTCCTCACACCTCACCGTCCCACCCAACTTGGTGTCATCTGAGAATGTGGAGCTATTACATTTTGTTCCCTAATCTAAATCATTAATATATATTGTGAATAGCTGGGTCCTAGCACAGATCCCTGCGGTACCACACTAGTCACTGCCTGCCAATTTGAAAACAATCCGTTAATTCCTACTCTTTGTTTCCTGCCTGCCACCCAGTTTTCTATCCATCTCAATACACTATCCCAATCCCATGAATTTAATTTTACATGCTAATCTTTTATGTGGGACTTTGTCAAAAGCCTTCCGAAATCCAAATACACCACATCCACTGGCTCTCCCTCATTAATTCCAGTAGTTACATCCTTGAAGAATTCCATAGATTTGTCCAGCATGATTTCATAAATCTTCTTAAATCCATGCTGACTCTGTCCGATCCTGCAATAGTTTTCTTAGTGCTCTGCTACAAAATCTGGGCCGGGATTCTCCCCTACCCGGCAGGGCGGGGGGGCCCGGCGGGATGGAGTGGCGTGAACCACTCGGGCATCGGGCCGCCCCAAAGGTGCGGGATTCTCTGCCGAATCTCTGGTGCCAGAGACTTCGGGAGACGGCGGGGGCGGGATTCACGCCGGCCCCCGGCGATTCTCCGAACCGGTGGGGGGTCGGAGAACTCCGCCTCTGATTTCTGTTCCTATGGTCATATGACACGTTTTGTACGAGATGAGAGCCGACACAGTATAACCAACTTGCAGTGGAGTATAACAATTAGCGAGGGGAAAAAAAGCTGGAAGCTGTGTGTTCAATCTCTATTTGAATGTGATGCACGTGAAACATAATTCCACTTCAGAACTATTTGCAAATCAGAAATAAGCCTTTAGGGCATATGTTGAAAATTGAAGCTCATTTGCTTTTATGTCAATTTATTTTAGGCACAACAAAATAACATTAAAAGGCAAGGCTGTAGAAATAGTGAAGAAGTGCTATTTGATGCAATAGGTAATGTATGAGGTCACTATACATTATGCAGCTACTTCTGATAATTATGAAACTGTTTTATTGCAAATAATGTCCTTCCAATGCAGCAGTTCCATTTTATGAATTGATTGTGGGCTCCATTATTGGTATAAGATGTCTGGCTGGGCTTTTGATGGACAGGATCTCTCCTGAGCCTTCTTCGATTGCCAGGGCCCATCTTGAGCTCTCTCCACTTATGGGCAGCACGGTAGCACAGTGGTTAGCATGTTGCTTCACAGCGCCAGGGACCCAGGTTCGATTCCCGGCTTGGGTTAATGTCTGTGCAGAGTCTGCACGTTCTCCCATGTCTGCGTGGGTTTTCTCTGGGTGCTCCTGTTTCCTCCCACAAGTCCCGAAAGCAGTGCTTGTTAGGTGAAATGGACATTCTGAATTTTCCCTATGTGTACCTGATAATGCGCCGGAGTGTGGCGACGAGGGGACTTTCACAGTAACTCGATGTAAGCCTATTTGTGACACTGATAAAGATTATTATTATTATTATTATTAAGTAGTATTATATAGTGATCACAACTCGGTTATGTTTACTTTAGCAATGGGCAGGGATAGGTATATACCGCAAGGCAAGAATTATAGCTAGGGGAAAGGCAATTATGATGCTATTCGGCAAGATTTAGGAAACATAGGATGGGGAAGGAAACTGCAGGGGATGGGTACAATCGAAATGTGGAGCTTTTTCAAGGAACAGCTACTGCGTGTCCTTGATAAGTATGTACCTGTCAGGCAGGGAGGAAATTGTCGAGCAAGGGAACCGTGGTTTACTAAGGAAGTTGAAGCACTTGTCAAGAGGAAGAAGAAGGCTTATGTTAGGATGAGACATGAAGGCTCAGTTAGGGCACTTGAGAGTTACAAGTTAGCCTGGAAGGACCTAAAAGGAGAGTTAAGAAGAGCAAGGAGAGGACACAAAAAGTCGTTGGCGGATAGGATCAAGGAAAACCCTAAGGCTTTCTATAGGTATATCAGGAACAAAAGAATGACTAGAGTAAGATTAGGGCCAATCAAGGATAGTAGTGGAAAGTTGTGTGTGGAATCAGAGGAGATAGGGGAAGCGTTAAATGGATATTTTTCGTCAGTGTTTACACTGGAGAAAGACAATGTTGTCGAGGAGAACACTCAGGTTCAGTTGACCAGGCTAGATGGAATTGAGGTTCAAAAGGAGGAGGTGTTAGCAATTTTGGAAAATGTCAAAATAGATAAGTCCCCTGGGCCAGATGGGATTTATCCTAGGATTCTCTGGGAAGCCAGGGAGGAGATTGCAGAGCCTTTGTCCTTGATCTTTATGTCGTCTTTGTCGACAGGAATAGTGCCGGAAGACTGGAGGATAGCAAATATTGTCCCCTTGTTCAAGAAGGGGAGTAGAGACAACCCTGATAATTATAGACCTGTGAGCCTTACTTCGGTTGTGGGTAAAATGTTGGAAAAGGTTATAAGAGATAGGGTTTATAATCATCTTGAAAAGAACAAGTTGATTAGCGATAGTCAACACGGTTTTGTGAAGGGTAGGTCATGCCTCACAAACCTTATTGAGTTTTTTGAGAAGGTGACCAAACAGGTGGATCAGGGTAAAGCTGTTGATGTGGTGTATATGGATTTCAGTAAGGCGTTTGATAAGGTTCCCCACGGTAGGCTATTGCAGAAAATAAGGAAGTATGGAATTGAAGGTGATTTAGCGTTTTGGATCAGTAATTGGCTAGCTGAAAGAAGACAGAGGGTGGTGGTTGAAGGCAAATGTTCATCCTGGAGTTCAGTTACTAGTGGTGTACCGCAAGGATCTGTTTTGGGGCCACTGCTGTTTGTCATTTTTATAAATGACCTGGAAGAGGGTGTAGAAGGATGGGTTAGTAAATTTGCAGATGACACGAAGGTCGGTGGAGTTGTGGATAGTGCTGAAGGATGTTATAGGATACAGAGGGACATAGATAAGCTGCAGAGCTGGGCTGAGAGGTGGCAGATAGAGTTTAATGCGGAAAAGTGTGAGGTGGTTCACTTTGGAAGGAGTAACAGGAATGCAGAGTACTGGGCTAATGGCAAGATTCTTGGTAGTGTAGATGAACAGAGAGATCTCGGCATCCAGGTACATAAATCCCTGAAAGTTGCCACCCAGGTTAATAGGGCTGTTAAGAAGGCATATGGTGTGCTAGCCTTTATAAGCAGGGGGATTGAGTTTCGGAACCACAAGGTCATGCTGCAGCTGTACATAACTCTGGTGCGGCCGCACCTGGAGTACTGCGTGCAGTTCTGGTCACCACATTATAGGAAGGATGTGGAAGCTTTGGAAAGGGTTCAGAGGAGATTTACTAGGATGTTGCCTGGTATGGAGGGAAGGTCTTATGAGGAAAGGCTCAGGGAATTGAGGTTGTTTTCGTTAGAGAGGAGAAGGCTGAGAGGTGACTTAATAGAGACATACAAGATAGTCAGAGGGTTGGATAGGGTGGACAGTGAGAGTCTTTTTCCTCGGATGGTGATGGCCAACACGAGGGGACATAGCTTTAAATTGAGGGGTGATAGATATAGGACAGATGTCAGAGGCAGTTTCTTTACTCAGAGAGTAGTAGGAGTGTGGAACGCCCTGCCTGCAACAGTAGTAGACTCACCAACTTTAAGGGCATTTAAGTGGTCACTGGATAGACATATGGATGAAAATGGAATAGTGTAGGTCAGATAGGCTTCAGATGGTTTCACAGGTCGGCGCAACATCGAGGGCCGAAGGGCCCGTACTGCGCTGTAGTGTTCTATGTTCTATAAGTTCTGCCAACTGTAGTCCTTTTCCTGCTTGGCATCTCTTTCTCTGCCCCTCTGGGGCCTATTCCTGTCACCTGCCTGGCGCTCTCTTTCTTATGATGCCACCCCGTTCAGCTTATTCGGGTTTTCACACATATTACTTTTTGCATGGGCTTTAAGTTCTACAAAATATCGGATAGTGCATGCGCCTCTGGCCCCCAGCAGGTTCATATGAGAAAATTCCGAAAAGGTAAGTCTGGATCTCCTATCAGTCTTTTGTCTTCAGCATTCTGTTGTCCCTCATCTATTATCTGTAAGGCTATTTCTTGCTTCCACAACCCTGTTCACAAAAAATTTGAAATCTCAGCTGGTAGGTCACAAGGATATTTTAATTATCGTGAACATTGGGAAAATGGTCCACTCGAAATGGCCAATTATGCAGTCCTCTCCATAGTTTTTTTAATAAATTGAGAGTACCTAATTTTTTTTTTCCAATTAAGGGGCAATTTAGCGTGGCCAATCCACCTGATCTGCACATCTTTGGGTTGTGGGGGCGAAACCCACGCAGACACGGGGAGAATGTGCCAACGCCATATGGACAGTAACCCAGAGCTGGGATTCGAACTCAGGTCCTCAGCGCCATAGGCAACAGTGCTTGCCACTGTGCCACCTGCCACCCTGTCCATAGTTAATACGATAAAGAGAACATGACTACCTGCAAATGTTGATATTGTGCTCCCATTTCCAATTCCATTTCATTTTTTATAGAACAGCTGTGTTTATTTTAACTGATATCTCTGTTTGCAATACATTGCTCGTATAAATTTGCACCATATGTTGTGAAATTGGACCATTCTCAGTGTATGTACATAACATTTATTGACTGCAGTTCACTTTCCAAGTAGATGAATGAACTTGAAGTATTTATTTTAACTTCACAGTCAGATGACCTTCATTCCACATTTCAAACATAGCAAAAATCTCTTTATAGGTGCTCAAGAATGTATTGATTTCTGGTTTGATTGCCTCATAGGTAGTGGAAGTGAAAACATTGAGGCATTGACTATAGAAGAACCAAAGCAAATAATGGCATTGCAATCCCAAATTGCTTCACTTGAAGTGCAAAATAAAGAGTTGCGGAATATATTGCAGGTATTTTGGATAATCTGAGAATCTTTACTATTTATTTATCAATAGTTTAATTCAGTTCTATATTGAAATCTGTACGTTCACGAATGTGAGGCATTCTCTGTATGCTCTGCAAATAATTATTGCTTAAAAAGTAAGATTTTGTATCATTGAAATTTATTCTAAGAGGAATTGTTAACATGGAAATATTGGAGCATATCCCTCGTAATAGTGCTCATTGGCGAAGGAGGAAGCCACAAAAATTTTGTAGTGGTTGCCGAGGGCAAGAGCAAACAAGGCGAAATCAAGGCAAGGAATAAAGCATGTGTATCTAAGAATCATGGTCTGTTAGAGATGTGGAGAGCAAGGGTGTAGGAAAGTTTGGTATATAGGGATGCAGGGAGCAAATGGCTAGATGAACTAAGTTAGAACCTGGCTTTTTACCTTTGCCAAGGGGTTCAAAATTAATTTACTGGGCTAACTCAATCAGGGAAAGAATGTTGCAAGTGGAGAATTTTATTTTCCAAACCAATTAAAACAGTTAAAACACAGAAGGAATAACACAGTAAGACCTCGCTACAGGTTAAGGTTGCATTCCTGAAAATTCTGAAAGTGTAACAACTTAAGTCAAATCATGGGTTCCCATAGGAATCAATGTAAAAGCTGGAATTAAGTTCCTTCAGACAACCAATTTGAAATACCACACTGTATATGGTAGCATGGCCCCTCTAACGGGGAGGTCTTTACGGTCAATGTGACCGGCTCTGGGCCTATCACATGGGAGCATGCGAATCCCAACCAATAGAGAGAAAGCGTGGGGCCTTGGAAGCTGGACCAGGCAGTGTGGACCCAGAAGTTGGAGAGGTAAGACCAAACCATCATTGCTTTGTGCCTGTATATAGGTAGCTTTGCCTACTGCTAATAAACCCCCTTTGTTGTTACTGGAAGTCTTCAGTGTATTGGCTTGAGCCACCACATTGAAGATGAGGTAAATATTTCGATCATAAGTCTTCAGCAGTTTAGACTTCAAGGGGAGAAGGAAAAAGCCTCCAAGGACAAACGAGAATCTGGAACCATCGATGGTAGCACCCAAAAAGTGAGTGAAAATGCCAGTGATCTGAAAGTTAGACCCGTTCGACCGGGGGGGGGGGGGGGGGGGGGGGGGGCAAAGACTGGAGCCAGTACACCAAACAGCTTTGTTGTTTCTTCACAGCTAATGAATGAAATAGCAGGGAGGACCAGCAGAAGGTGCTACTTTTGATGGTTTAAGGGTCTCAAACCAGCAACCTGACGAAGAAATCTTACGTCCCCGACTCAAAACCTTCAACTATTTAATCACATTGGT
This sequence comes from Scyliorhinus canicula, assembly GCF_902713615.1. NCBI lineage: Eukaryota > Metazoa > Chordata > Chondrichthyes > Carcharhiniformes > Scyliorhinidae > Scyliorhinus > Scyliorhinus canicula. Next base: position 61,735,720 of record NC_052148.1, read on the forward strand.
CAGGGAACATTTAACCCCAGGCCCAACAGCGGTACAAATTCCACTCTGCCTTCAGGGATCCAGAAGAATCCATCTCTGCCTTTCTAATTAGGCTTGGCTATATGGCCGAACATCGTAAGTTCGGTGTGGTGCTCGGCAATATGTTATGTGACCGTTTAGCTTGCGGAATTAACAACCTTATCAATCCATAAAAAATTCCTGGCTATAACTAAAATCATGTTGGACCAAGCAATCGAGATAGCTCAGGTAACAGAGGTGTGTGAGCCGGGAGTTTTACCCACCGCGACTGCAAGCCCTCCAACAGTCCCAGGATCAGTGCAGCTGTTGCACCGTTTTTCTGGCATAAAACGCCACTGTTCCCACGCTGGCATCAGCACTTAGTCTGGAAATCGGAGAATCCAGCCATAGTTCTTTTGTCCATGTTTGAAACAAGGCTACAACGAGGCCAGAAGCTAAGTGACACTGGTGAAACCCAACTGAGCTCCAGTGAGCAGGTTATAGCTAAGTAAGTGCTGCTTGATAGCACTGTTGAAGACCCATAGTCAAAGCCATACGAGAGGTCTCAGCACCTAAGGATGTAGCCAAGCTGAAATCCTTTTTGGGAATGGTGAACTGTTCTGGTTCATTCCAGACTTGGCCATGACATTGGTGCCACTACACCAATTGCTAAGGAAACACCAATGTTGGCAATGGAAGGTGCAGCAAGAGGAAGCTTTCTGCTTGGTAAAATGAGCTCTGCAATCTTCGGCCGGTTCAGTTCATTTCAACTCTGGGAAGCCAATTGTTCTCATTTGCGATGCTTTTCCATATGGGATGGGAGCAGCTCCATCCCATAAGATGGAGGATGGATCAGAATGGCATTTGCTTCAAGAATTCTCTCAGAACATAAGAACTAGCAGCTGAGCAAAATTAGTCCCAAATCGAAAAGAAGGGAGTAACCGTCATCTGTAGTGTTGGAAAGTTCCAACAATACGTTTATAGGCGGTGATTCATTATAACAATTGAACATAAGCTGCTTATTAGGTCTTTTGAGAGGAAGAAGCCAGTTGAAGGGGCATTTTGGCAAATACATGAATAGGATGGGAATAGAGGGATACGGACCCCGGAAGTGTAGAAGATTTTAGTTTAGACGGGCAGCACGGTTGGCGCAGGCTTGGAGGGCCAAAGGGCCTGTTCCTATGCTGTACTTTTCTTTGTTCTTTGTACCTCAAATTGCCTCCGCAGGTGCAGCATTGGGCCTTGCTGCTAGCAGCCTACAACTACATTTTCCAACAGTGGTCTGGCACCCAAATCTGCAATGTGGATGCATTGAGTCAACTGTCCTTGCCAAGTTATTGGCACTACTGCCAGTACTCCAAGAAATCATCTTGGCATTGAACTTTCTGGACGCCTTGATGTGTCATGCGGATACATACAAAATTGGATCCAGTGAGATTCGTAGTACCCAAGGTGAAACAAATGAAACAAACAGCTTGGCACCTTAAGATGTCGGAATAATTAGCCTACGTAGCCTGCAGGGATGAACTAACCTGCGAGGATGGAGTAATAATTTGTGGCTCTCAGGTCATCGTTCCACTCCCCAAGCGAGGGATTCTCTTTAGACTTACACTGTAATTATTACCGGACCAAACAAAAATTAAGATGTTGACCTGCAGTTATATCTAGTAGTCGGGAATTGATAAAACTATTGAAGAAGTGGTACAGCAATGCATCCATGCCAGACTCAACACTTGCTATCTCCATCAGTCATTCTCCACCCTTTGGAGTGGTGGCTGGGTCACCCATGGACCAGATTGTACGTTGATTATGCAGGCCCTTTCTTTAGCAAGGTGTTTCTTGTCTTGATAGACACTCATTCTAACTGGCTATCCAAACAAGAGATGGGAGATACAACCTCGGCGGCTACTGTGGTTGCCTTACACTGGGCATTTGCCATACACGGCTTGCCAGAAGCTATTGTGTCGGATAATTACACCCCTTTTACTGAGGATAGTTTCCAACACTTCATTCAGAATAACTGAATTTGGCACACCAAGATGGCCCCATATCACCCTGCACCCAATGGGTTGGAGGAAAGGGTTGTACAGACTTTTATTAATGCGATGAGGAAGCAATCAGATTGGCTGGCCAAATTCCTAGTGTCCTACAACACGACACCCCGCCCCCAACCACCACAGGGGTCATGTGGGTTGAATTGCGTATGGGCTGTAGCCACATTTGAACTTGATGGTTCCAAATTTGGCAGGGGAGGGTGGAGGTATGTCAGGTCTCCCAGAACAATCAACATGCCTCAGACAAGGGTGACAAATCATTCCAAGTGGGTGACCGTCTAGTTCAAACTTTCACCTCGGGCCCACTCAGGCTAGCCGGTTGGAGCCATATTGTATTGGAACCACTCCAATCTGGAGCCATACTGTATGTGGTAAATGTCAATGGTGGGTCTGTGCGGAAGCATGTCAACCACAGGAGGAGTCTGGGGGAATGGCAACGCTCATTCCAGAGCAGATGGGCCAACAGCTCCTGTGGCGGCTCCAGGGCAGAGGCAGACGGAAATTTCATAGTCAGCCCCACCAGCAGTCCAGGAGGGAGATGGCGAGGCGAGCAGCCCTTCACAAGAGGACTACCTTTGCGACGGTGGAGCCAGCTGGGAGACTAAAGAGGTCCAGTAGGACTCGAAGGCCCCCAGACAAATTGACTCTGTGATGAACTATTGTCCCTTGTCTCTTGATCTTGTACATAGCATTTGTATATGGCTTTCTTTGTAAAATGTAATGAGGGACTTAAGGGAGCAGGCTTTGTGATTCACGTGATTGGATCAGGACCTATCGCGCTGGAGCGTGTGAACTCCGACCAATAGAGAGAGAATGCGAGGCCGGACAATGTGGACCTCGGAGCAGGATAGTGGAGACCTAACCATCATTGCTCTGTGCCTATATAGAGTTGCCTTTGCCCACTGTTAATAAACCCCCTTTGTTGTTACTGGAAGTCTCTAGTTTATTGTCTTGAGCCACCACACCGTGCAAATTATTTGTATCTGGAGTAACTTGCAAAATAAAATAAATCACTAAATGTAACAAAAAATACTATTTAAATTGGATAAAACTAAACACTCAAACAAGCTTTTGTAGCAGGGACTCTCTCTCTCTCCCTCCCTCTCTCTCTCTCTCTCTCTCCCAAACCTCTCTCTCTCTCCCCATCTCTCTCTCTCTCTCTCCCCCATCTCTCTCTCTCTCCCCCCATCTCTCTCTCTCTCCCCCCATCTCTCTCTCTCTCCCCCCATCTCTCTCTCTCTCCCCCCATCTCTCTCTCTCTCCCCCATCTCTCTCTCTCCCCATCTCTCTCTCTCCCCATCTCTCTCTCTCCCCATCTCTCTCTCTCCCCATCTCTCTCTCTCCCCATCTCTCTCTCTCCCCATCTCTCTCTCTCCCCATCTCTCTCTCTCCCCCATCTCTCTCTCTCCCCATCTCTCTCTCTCCCATCTCTCTCTCTCTCACATTTCTCTCTCTCCCATCTCTCTCTCTCCCCCATCTCTCTCTCTCTCTCGCCCATCCCTCTCTTTCTCTCCCATCTCTCTCTCTCTCTCCCATCTCTCTCTCTCTCTCTCTCGTTCCCATCTCTCTCTCTCGCTCCCATCTCTCTCTCTCCCATCCCTCTCTCGCTTCCATCTCTCTCTCTCTCCCATCTCTCTCTCTCTCTCCCATCTCTCTCTCTCTCCCATCTCTCTCTCTCTCCCATCTCTCTCTCTCTCTCTCCCATCTCTCTCTCTCTCCCATCTCTCTCTCTCTCTCCCATCTCTCTCTCTCTCCCATCTCTCTCTCATCTCTCTCTCTGTCTCACTCTCCCCATCTCTCTTGCTCTCATCTCTCTCTCTCCCATCTCGCTCTCCCATCTCTCCCTCCCATCTCTCTTGCTCTCCCATCTCGCTCTCCCATCTCGCTCTCCCATCTCGCTCTCCCATCTCGCTCTCCCATCTCTCTCTCCCATCTCTCTCTCTCCCATCTCTCTCTCTATCCCATCTCTCTCTCTCTCATCTCTCTCCCATCTCTCTCTCTCTCTCATCTCTCTCCCGCTCCCTCTCCCAACCCAACTCTCCTTTGCTTCTATCGTTCTCTCCTTACCCACTCTGCTTCTCTTTTCCTTCTTCGCTCCCTGTCTCCTTTCCTGCTGTCTTTCTCTCTGTCACCAGAGCTTGGACCATTCCTGGCAGTCCCCTGGGAGTGCTGCACAAGGAGCTGGGGACCCTACTCCCTCTACCCTGTCCCATCCCATACTGCATCACAGCTGGCAGCTTCCCTCCCTTGCCTCGTGCACCTGTTCCTGCATCTTGGTCAGCCTGAGCTTCTGGTAACTGCATCAATGGCTCCAGCATCAGAACATGATGATGATTGATCCAGAGTGCAGCATGGGGAGAGCAGAGCCCAATTGCAAATGATGCAAGACCAAAAATGGAGACACAATTTTTTTTTTAAACCCTCAAGAATGAATGACATTAAAGCAAAATGACTTGAAAGCAGACCACTGAAAGTGAGAACTTACTGTAAAGCAAACATGCACTTCAATCATAAAGGACAAATATGAGTCCATCAAATCCAACAGACTCAATTTTGCATTATATTTATAAATAAAAGCTGTGTAACTGGTGCAATTCTACATGGTGTGAAGCATGCTTAAAATGTGAACATGTTTAAAAGAGCAGCCACTATCATTTCGAGGGAGAAAAAGCTCCAGTCTCACTCCAACTGTAGTAGTTCCCACAACACCATTGCAAAAGTTTACGTTTGGGTAATATAGAAAAATGTGTTAACACCTCCAGATCATTAGTCCTGGCCTCTGGATTACTAGTCTAGTGGCATAGCCACTATGCTATGCTATCCCTGTGATATCCTGTTTGCATATCTTCATTTTAGCTCATAAATACATTCAGAATCATTTACCCCTCTGCCTGAAAATATAAATTAAAGTGGTAAGTGCTTTGGAACATTCTGGTTGGTTATATATGAATACTATGGCCTCACGGTAGCATGGTGGTTAGCATCAATGCTTCACAGCTCCAGGGTCCCAGGTTCGATTCCCGGCTGGGTCACTGTCTGTGTGGAGTCTGCACGTCCTCCCTGTGTGTGCGTGGGTTTCCTCCGGGTGCTCCGGTTTCCTCCCACAGTCCAAAGATGTGCGGGTTAGGTGGATTGGCCATGCTAAATTGCCCGTAGTGTAAGGTTAATGGGGGGGATTGTTGGGTTACGGGTATACAGGTTACGTGGGTTTAAGTAGGGTGATCATTGTTCGGCACAACATCGAGGGCCGAAGGGCCTGTTCTGTGCTGTACTGTTCTATGTTCTATGTTCATTGTCTTTGGCAGTTTAATAGTTTATTGTCATCGCTCCTGCCAAGTGATCTCCTTTGCGTCAGATTTAAACTGACATTGGAAAATGAAAATCAGGCCTCATAGATCCTTAGATCGTTGTTGGGCCTCCTTAATCGAGGTCACAGCTGGCCGTTGTAAATTGCAATGAAAAGCAACACGTCTTTTGTGGGTACTAAAGTCACAAATTGCACGCGGCCCTTCACAAAATCAGATTCACCAAAAATATTTTTGTGGAATTTGTGACCTTTTAAAACTGACACATTGCTATTTAACTGTGAATTTGATTTGAATTACAGGAAAAGCGTGCACAGGACAAAGTGACAAGCATATTGCTACAGGATGAGCAGTCAAGACAAAATCTCGAAACTTCATTGGACCTAAATCTCAATTCAGATGATTCCCATTGCACCCTCGAAGCTGATTACATCCAGCTGAAGGAATTGTATAAAAATGCTGAAGCTGAACTTACACACCTAAGAGCGGAGATGAATTCAAATCTGTCAAATAGTTCACTGCAAACAGAGATGTTTGAACGCGGGAGCAGTAACACAGAGGCAAAGGATTTACATAGCCATGAAACACAACATACATTGGCGATGGGGTTTCTGGCCCCATTCTCGAAGGAAAACATGCAAACATTAGGAGAAACCAATGAGAATGGATATTGTCTGGAAGAGAAACTCCGAGAGACACAGAGCAAGTATGAAGAAGCACTGAAAGAACTTTCAAATCTGCGGGCACAGGTACAGCAAGATTTGTGCTGTAGGGAGGAACAAATGCCTTTACCAAATTTGCAAGAGCTCACTCAGTCCTATGAAGACGAGATAGAAGAGCTGAAGCAAAGACTTAAAAGAGTTTTGGAAGATGAAGAGCGGGCTAGTAACAGCTTGAGAGAAATGGAGGAGCTCCTGGAAATCAAAGATAAAATCTTGGCCAAGTGTATGTCTGAGGAAGAGTGTAATGAGTTAAAAAAGTCTCAAAGCTTGCTGATTGAGAATATCAGCCAAGAGAAGGCGCTGTTAATTGAGAAGTATAAGGAAGCACAAGAGGAAATGAAAATGCTGCAAGAAAAGCTGAACCATCAGGCATCATTCCATGAAAAGGAAAATTACTTCCAAGAGATGGCGGCAGAATTGAACAAAACAGTCGACGACCTGAGTAATCAAGTAACTGCAATCACCCAGCAATACAATGAAACACATCGTGAGTTAAAAGACTTGAAGTCTAAAAGAGTCGAAGTGGCCTCTGAGCATGTTAATTCAAAATATATCCATAAAGAACAACATGAACAACTAGTACACGTTCTAAATGTGTCAGTCGATGAATTGAAAGAAAGGCTGTCAGAAATGGAGATTAAGCTTAAGGGAGCCGAACAAGACAACACAAAGATTCAGAGGGACCTTGAGGTTCAAAAGCAGACTTCTGTATCTCTCTCCGAACATACCCAAATTATTATGTCTCTTGAAAGCACCATAAAAACTTGTAATAGCAAAATGCACCAGATGGAGCAAGGGCTTGAGCAGAAAGAGATAGAGCTGAACATATTACGAGGTAATCTGGCTACAGAAAAGGCTGCTATTCAAGAGGCGATGGTTCCAAAATCAGAGTATGAGAAATTAAAGGTTTCTTCAGAAGCAGAGTCAAATCGATTAACTTCTAGAATAAATGACTTGTTGAAAGAACAAGAGAAGGCATCTGCTGAAGCTGCACAGGCTCGGAAGGAGAACCTGCTCGCAAAAAGTGAGCGTGATGCAGCTCAGACACAGCTTGGGGTGAAGGAACAAGAAATCAAGAGGCTTCGTACCAGGAGCCATGACATGCAGCAAGCTATTGATGAATTGCAAAAGCAAATTAAAGATTTCTTGAAAATTGAAGAGGATAAAGACAAGAAGGTAAGAGTTTACATCCAGTTTTGCTATTGGCTTTTAGTTTTGGACTCTGGATTTTACTAGTTGGAAAACTTCAGATAATTTGCAAATAATTAAAAAATCAAAGAGTTGGGACCTCTTCAGCAATGGAATTATCTCTTTTATCTCCTCCCACCAACCTTAGCATTGCAGCTGGAGCAAGAAATGGCCCTGAAGTGAAATTTTGGCCTATGTTAAACTTGCACAGAACCTTTTTTGGATCAGACTTTGAGTAAATGCACAGATCTGGGGCAGGGTTCTCCATTTTGGATTCTCTGTTTGGGAAACAATGTTCTCCAATTCACAATCTCCTTGCGGTTGTAAAGTAGGGTGCAATTCAGTGGTCTGCACCATGCAAATTTATGTATGGTGTGGAATACGAGAGATTCCTGGGGAATCCCACTTTCGCACCACCACCTTGAACAGGTGGCCAGATAGCAAGGTCTCTTTCCCCCCACCCCACGCACTGTAATGGGACCCCTGGACCCCTGTAATAGGGGGACAACCCCAGAGACACCTGTAATAGGGTGGCTCTCCCAGGGACCCCTGTAATCTCTTCCCCCCCCCCCCCCCCCTCCCCCTGGACCCCTGAAATATGGGGACCCCCCACAGGAACCCTCTGCCTAAAGGAACCCACTCCACAGACCCCCCTCCCCTCCTCATACACACTCAGACCCCCCCTCTGCCAGTAAAGGAACCCCTGTCTGGAAGACAGAGAGCAGTCCATGTGTCCATTCCACGAAGGAGAGCAGCTGTGCGTGCATCTGGTTCCAACCAATCCATTATCTGCAAGCCATTGATAGCTTTCCAATAGTAGACTGTGATTGACAGTTGCTCCAAACCATCTGCGGCTTTGATCGATTCATAACCCTTCACACTTCAGTGCCTTAAGTGATGAAACTTCAATGTTTGTCAACATTGACCACATCAAAGAGATGTATGTAAGTGCATTCCAAGCACTAAATGCATTCCAATCACTCAAGTATGTGATTTCACTGCACTTACCACTAACTACATTGTTGGAGGTGGGTGGGGGTGTCGCTTGGATGGGCTCAGATGGTATCTACCAGCATGGCCCTGTCTTGGTGGACCATCCAGTTGGCCAAGGAGCCCTGGCCCACCGCAAGGTCCACCATGTCATATTCACGATTGTTGAGACCACAAGTGATCCACGCCCATGTGATTCCTGGCCGCGGGGACCAGAGAATCACAGGAGGCTGGAGCATACGGCACCGTGCCCACTAAATAGATGCAAATGTGCCGTTAAGATCCTTTTGCATTTATTTACATCCCCCCGCCAGCAGGGTTCGGAGGATTGTGTTCGGTGCCGATCCCGATTTCCCCCCGACATCCAATTCTCCATCCCATCGGGGAACACATTCCAGGCATCTTGGGACGGAGTATCCCGCCTGTCTCCAAATTATAAACAGGATATAGAGGCATTGGAGAAAGTGCAAAAAGAAGTTTGCAAGAATGATACCAGAACTGGAAGTTTATCTAAAAAGATTGAAAAGACTGGGAGTCTATTAAAAAAGAGAAGAATGAGAGCTGATTTAATAAAAGTCCTTAAAATTGTGAAAGGCTTTACTAGAGTAATTGTAGAAGGATTCCTATTTGTGGGGAGACCAAAAATTTGTATCTTAAATATAAGATAGTCACTAGAAACTTTCAGAAGGATTTCAGGAGAAATGCCTTTCTGTAGAGAGTGGTTGGCGTATGCAGCATTCTACCACATGAAATAGTTGAGGCGAACAGCGTAGAAGCATTTAAGGGCCATGAAACTGAATATAAAACTTACCCAAGAAAAGAAAGTTTAGTCCTTTGGGCTGCTCTTTATAATTAGTTGCTTAAAGTGTGGACTTTCTTGGTCACTCTTCTTTGCGCTCTTTTTATTATTTTTTGAAGAAGGATCACTGATCATGGCCATAGTATTTAAGTGGAGGTATAGAGGATGTAGGTAGGAGAATGGCCCAAAACCTGGTCAATGCTGAGGAAATGAGAGACTTGCCAACTCTAGTGGCAGTCGAGATGGGGGAAAGAGATCGCCGATTGGCAATCGTGAGGGTGTGGTTGCAGAGAGGACTGTACCAGTTGAGCCTTGTATCAATCAAAGGCTTCCTCATGGAGTATTAAAAGGATGCAGGAGGATTCCTTGCAAATAAAATAAAATAGATCAAATATTAAAACATGCTGTGCAGAGAGACCTGGGTGTGCTAGTGCATGAGTCGCAAAAAGTTGGTTTATAGGTGCAACTTGTGATTAAGAAGGCGAATAGAATTTTGTCCTTCATTGCTAGAGGGATGGAGTTTAAGACTAGGGAGGTTATGCTGCAATTGTATAAGGTGTTAGTGAGGCCACACCTGGAGTATTGTGTTCAGTTTTGGTCTCCTTACCTGAGAAAGGACCTACTGGCGCTGGAGGGTGTGCAGAGGAGATTCACTAGCTTAATCCCAGAGCTGAAAGGGTTGGATTACGAGGAGAGGTTGAGGATTCCTTGCCCAGTGAAGCAATTGAGGCTCCTTCATTAAATGTTTTTAAGATAAAGATAAATAGTTTTTTGAAGAATAAAGGGATTAAGGGTTATGGTGTTCGGGCGGAAAGTGGAGCTGGGTCCACAAATGATCAGCCTTGGTCTCATTGAATGGCGGAGCAGTCTCGAGGGGCCAGATGGCCAACTCCTGCTCCTAGTTCTTATGTTCTTATGTGTTCTTAAATCAGGCTTGCAATTGCACTGGAAGAATCCGATTTAGAAATAATCAGCAGATCGGACAGCACCTGTGGAGAAAGAAAATTATTAGCATTTTGGGTTATCACAAAATTATTAATCTACTGAGTGTTTCAAGCACATTCTGTTTTTAATTCATCTATTGATGGACCTGTGTGTTTTTCAAGGTTCCTTATTATTAACATATAAAACATCTTGCAATTCCTCTGGATTTTATTGAATTATGGAAGAAGCTCTAGGAACAACATGGCATATTCCTGAACCTATGTAACAGGAGTTAATTGCTTCTGTAATCAAAGGCAATCTCTCGAGAAGCCCTTTGGAACAAGGCCATTTCAGCAACAGGCGACTAATGTGAATTTTACCCCAAATTCCTTGTTTTTCTTCTTGGCATTGCATAATGAATCTGCTCCCTCAAACCAATTGAACTTATTGTATTTTGGTGTCAAAACAGAACAGTGAACTGTCCAAGGAAGTGAACAAATTAAAAGAGGCATTGAACAGCCTTTCCCAACTTTCTTATACTGCAAGCACTCTCAAAAGACAAAATCAGCAACTCGACACTCTTCAACAGCAAGTGAAGCATTTACAGCATCAGTTATCTGTAAGTACATAATTCCCCTGAGTGGTGTTCATGCTGTTTTAAAGGCCTGAACTTTTCAACATCTAAGCTGTTTACCTGTATTTTAGTTGATTCCAAAATTATGGGGGTTAGATTATTGTGTTGGGCTTGAGAAATACAATTTGGGCCATTTCTCAACATTGGAATCCTGTCACCTCTGTGCATACCCGCCATCATTTCATCTCCTGGAGATTCTCCGACATCCGAGGGAGCATGAAAGAGTGCGGGTCCTGAAGCAGGCTAGTTAGGGGGCTTTCCTTGGTCTGCTGGGACGTCAGCTCAGATCTTAAACATTGTTCTTATGCCACCGAAAACTTCACTGCTCAACTCCTGATGCTCCCTCAAACTGCACATAAATCCCCATGCCCCTGATATTTCCCATGCCTCCTGATATTCCCCACATAGCTGCTCAGCCAGTATACACAATATAGAACCCTCAGGAGCAATGGAGAGACTTTGAAATTAATTGGAAAAAGTACACGTCCAAC